>NC_138059.1:59621687-60221687 GCF_964194185.1 Rhinolophus hipposideros
CTTTCATATAATTTTTATATTAAATTAGTCCTAGATTGCTCCAAAATAGAATGAAGCTTTCAAGAAAGTTTCTTCTAAGGTGTCTTTGAACTACATATCCAGAAAGACTGGAGGCAGTAGTTTCCCCTCCTCTCCTTTTTTCCCGTGTTGTTAGGGATAGTTCTGCGGCTTCTGTGAGAAATATTCGAAACCTCTCTGCTAAGACAAGCTTTTCTTTGCTATCTTATTATGTTTATCTTATGTCTTTCAGGCTCTCAGTGGAATCCCACAATTCCCTACTTAAATCCCAGCTGATCTGGGGAGGAGATGGGGGTGAAGGAGTGTGGGCTGAGCGTATAGTACTGTGCTAGGCAGAACTTAGGCTGTGCCGGAGAGCCATTATAAGGGCTCCAGAGTCAATTTTAGCGTTTCTCTTCAACTCCTCCCTTGATGCAACAAAATTGGTATCTTGAAGTTGGCTATGGTGAGGTGGATTTACACCACAGAAATTGGCAAAGGCTGCAAATCAGTCTTTTATTTTTTTTTTTGTAGAACTAGTTGTTAAGTATGTACTAGCACACCCTGTATGGTTGACGCTTGGTCTAGTTGTCTTTCTTACGCTTTGTAGATCACTGCTGCAGCTTCAACTATTAGGTGTTAGTGTCTGAGGATAAGGGAAGCAATCAACCTTATCCCGGCTCTCACACATGGCTTGGTTATTAATCAAGTGGCCATTTGGCTTAGCTCTTTGTTCAGTCTGTGTTGGTAAGTATGGAAGTGTTAGCTCTGGACAGAACCGTAGATAAGGGTGCTAACTCGGAGTGATTAATGACTTACAAGATAACAATTCTAGTTAGAAGCAAAACTGGGCCAAGAATCCAGGGTTCCTGAATTCCAGGTAGGTTTTGTTGCTGTTATAAAATTCTACCTCCTATAACTTTAAAAAAATCCTAAATCATAAATGTTCCATTGAAATGAGCTTCAGAAAACATTGCAGGCTACAGAAGAAAATATTAGGTTTAATAATATTAACTTTAAATTATTAATATTAATCTCCTCATCTGAAGAAAAGGATACATCAAGAGAAATAGAAAATGTAAAAGTATTGGTAAAAATAACCCAAAGCTCTAAATAAATGAATAGAAGTTAAGAGACACATACTTTTAAGCAATTTAACATCTTCATCTATCAACATTGAAAAGAATGTCTGACTCTTGCTCTTACGATTTTAAACCAAAATGACACAATTTTCCTTGTGATTTTACTGGTTTCTTTCGAATCACTTGTTAAAGGCAAGTGCAACATATTAACGAGACGAAGAAGATAGAGGGCAGTATGGGACCAGAGTGCTAGCTGCCCTTCCCTTCCAGAGAACAGGATGGCACAACTTGCACATCAGAAGAGGTAGCCAAAAAGATTGAGAAAGGAGTAGGCGAAGCACCCATATTCCCTCCCCCGCCTCTCCAGAAAAAAAACGTAGTGTCTCTTTCTCGTTGTTTAAGGAGAAGAGGGGAATCTTGGACACAAAGCCAATGAAGGATAAATGAGTGCTCTGCTAGTTCAAAGTCAACAAACGTGCAGATTGGACAGGGGAAGCATGCAAAGCTCTGAAGGTATTATTTTTAGAGGCTGCAAACAAGAGAACTTGCCTGGCAGAAAGCCCTTTTTTTTTAGGCTCTTCCAGCCCCAGTAATTGGATAGGTTTGGCAGTCTGAAACAGGGCCTCGTGGTTCCTGATGAGTGCTCCACTTGCACGCGGGTGTGATTTAGCGTGTTGCTGAATAAACACAACACGGGGCCGGGAAGGTGAGAACCACCAACCTCAGCAGAAAGAGAGGGAGAGCCTGTAAATATGCCAGGGGGTCAATAGAAGTGATTTTATTCTGCCTTCACAGGACTGCTGATGAGGTCTGACTGGGCAGCTGTACTTCATTACTGCATCACAATGGTGACGAGAGCCTGAAGGGCAGAAGGAGCAGCAGCGGCAGCAGCAGCAGCGGGCTGTCACCTAAGCTGCAGCTCCCAGGAAGGCCAGCCTAGAAGAAAGGCTACAATAGACCAAGGAGGACATCGTAGTCTGTGGCTTCCTGCTACCTCTTCCTGCACTGTTTCATTCTCTTTCTATACTTGGCCTTGTCTGTCTCTGTTCCCCCACTTCTTCCTCCCTCTCCTTCCATCCCCTTGCTATTTCTAGAAAGACTCTTTTCTCTTGCTGACCAACCATTTATAACAAAGGAAAGATGGGAGACCTAGGTGCAGACGTGGAAAGTAGAGAGCTTTTTCACTGTAGGAGTGGTCGGATACGACCACTCACTGTTAAGATAGAAATGAGGAAATCCTAGGAGAGGAGATATGTTGAGCTGTTCAGAGGGGGTAAAATCTTTCTAGGGAATCACCTATAAAACAATTCAGGAGCTGAAATAAAGCTATTTTCCTGCAACTAGTTTTCTTGTTACTTCAGGAAATAACAAATGCATTTCCCCAGGCACCTCTGAGTTACCCCATTGTTCGTGGCTCTTTCCTCAGGTGCAGGTGGCTTTTCTTTCCTTTTTGCTCCCAGACATCCATCGGCCCCTTGAAATTATTTCCCCTTTTCCCAGGCTGGTGAACATAAAACTTGTGTGTACTCTTTTTCCCTGCTCCTTCAGTCTCTGGCCTTTTCTGGTTGAGTCAGACAAATGGAAGAGCAGCCCCACCACCCCGACTGTTCAGCCATCTTAACCCCAGGTTCTGATTGTCGCATGATTGATCTGCTTGTGTGCACCGTCTAGAAAAATGAAAAGGCTGAATGACTGTGAAATAAATTTAGTAGTCCTCCTTGGCACCTTCCTCTTTTTTTTTTTTTTTTTGTACTCAGTTAGTGCAACACTATGGCTATTTATTTAGTTTTTGCAATTTTCAGGAAAGCGAGGAGGTCAAGAAGGGGTTGAAGGCAAGCTGTCCTATTTTCTCCCGGCATGGTCTGCCTTCCTAGCTACATCTATCTCAGTACTATAAATCATGGTCACGTTTTTATGAACAAGTATTATAATATTTGTTAGAGACCATCATTCTTTCACAGTCATTTTATATGTGGGAAAAGATAAGCAGATACACAGCTAGTATTACCTGAATTGCTTAAAGCAAGGTTTGTTTCCATAATCAAAACCTTCCTGGCTATAAGATGTTCATTTTTCTTGGTCTGCTGCTTTATATGAATTTTTTCTAAGTTTTATAAGTTAATGTAGACCTGCTAAAAGTCTTTTCTTTTGTTGTTTTGTGATATGCTATGCTTTTGGTGTGTCATTACAGATTTTATATACAACAATGCCAGATAAGGCTAAAACTTCAAAAATACTGTTTGAAAATACATATACATTTGTGATTTCATGAGTCCAGGCCTGAATTCTGCCCAGTTAATGTGGAGTTGATTTAGAGCAAGGATTTTGTAACTTGCAAATTTTTTTTTTTGTACTTAAGCAATTAAGAAGAATACCCATTAACAAGGAAAGTACTGATCATTGTTTGACTTGGATTTGTTTAGCTTTGTCTTGTCTAACTGTTTTTAGGTGATGGACTTTCCGTGGGAAGAGTCAATGCCATTTGTCTTTTTAGCCTCTAATAGGCCTAGCTTGGTGTTCGGTCATAATAGGGTAGAATAATTGTTAGTTGAATAACATCTAAAGCGTATTTTAAGTATTTTATCTTCAGTAAAAACAGTATTTAGGTGTTGTGGAGCAGGGAGTAAAGACAGGAAAGGAAACTCCTAAAAGTGTGCTGAGCCCGATAATAAATGTAATTCCAAATTTTTACCAACAGCTTTTATTTATTGCTTTTAGAAGAGAAAATATATGAATTCACAGAATAGACAAAATCAAGCTAGGACATTAAAAGACTCTTTAAGAAAAACAAATGAATAAGGATCCTCATCAGGCAAATAATGAAAGAAACAGCATTTTCAAGTGTATGAATGGCAAGTGCTGAAGGAGTGGCTGGAATTTCTACTTTACAAGTACAAAGAAGAGCAAAAGGAAAGGTAGTTGATAAACCTCCTTGTCTTATAAGCTTTGGAAGGAATACATATCCCACTCTCTCAGCATTTTTGAATTTTTTTAAACAAGAGAAAAACCTAGTGACCAAAAAGAAAGTAAAAAAAAAAAATTATACACTGAAAAAAAAATTCACACTAAACAAGACAATGATTGCAGAACTGAAAATTAAGGCCTGAGAGGCAGACTGAAGAATTTATATTTATATCACGTCGCTATCTCCATATCATGAGACAGTGACGTGAAAATATAAACTGTGGCCCCTGGTCTGAGCTTCACGCTGAGTGTGGCTGGTAGAGCTCACTGCCCACAGAGGTCTGGTCTTGGTGACCTTAGCTTAGTGCATGTTGTATTAATATATTTTATTAAAGATTCTATGGTAGCATCTCTGCCTGATGCTTAGATAGTATTTCTCCTGTTTCTATCCCCTGACCTGTTCCTTGCCCATGGATGTCCATGACCGCTTTAAGATATGGATAAAGTCTGCCCATTGCGAATGGACCCATTTGAAAACTTGTTATATAATGAAGAGGAAATTCGGTAAATGCTTTGGGATTTTGGTTTCCTTATCTTCAGCAATTTGATTATGTTGTGCCTTGATGTAATTTTTTTCCTGTTTCTTATGCTTGGGTTCCATTGAGCTTCTTGAAACTATGGGTTTGTCAGTTTCATGAAGTTTGGAAATATTTCGGTTAATAGCTCTTCAAATATTTTTTCTGCTCTCTTTCCTCCTGTCCCCTGCTCTCTTTCCTCTACTTTGAGAATTCCAATTACACATATATTAGGCCACCAAAGCTCACTGGTGCTCAGTTCATATTTTTTCTCTCTGTGTTTTATTTTGGATTGTTTCTATTACTATGTTTTCAAATTCGCTGTTCTTTTTTTCCTGCATTTTCAAATCCGCTGTTAATCCCATCCAGGATATTTTTCATCTCAGTCATAGTAGTTTTCATCTGTTAGAAGTTTGATTTGGATCTTTTTTATTCTTCCATGACTCTATTTCTCTAGCATTTTAAACATATGAAATATAATTATTGTAACTGATTTCATGCCCTTGTTTGTTAATTCTAACTGTGTCAGTTCCGGGCCACTTTAGATTGTTGATTCCTCTTCTACTTATGAGTTGTATTTTCTAGCTTTTTTGCATGCCTGGTAATTTTTGATAGGATGTGAATTTTGTCTTTTGGCCCCTGAGTAGTTTTTTATTCCTACACATCTTGAGTTTTGGCTGAGATACCTTTAAGCTGTTTAGACACAGTTTGATCCTTTCAAGTCTTGATTTTAAGCTTTGTTAGACGAATCCACAACTCTTTTTGTCAGAGTTAATTTCGCCCCATTACTGAGGCAAGACCCTTTTGAATACAGTATGCAATGCCCTTTGAATCATGAGGATTTCCAGTCTGAATGGGAGGTTAGGGGCAACAAGTACTATTCTCTGCCCTGTGTGAATTCTGGGTACTTTTCCCTCTAATCCTCTCAAATGGTTCTTTCCTGGTCTAGAGTAGTTTCCTCACATGCATGAGATGATCAGTGGTCTGCTGAATATTCAAGGAGAACCCTCTACAGATCACTGGAGTTCTCTCTCTGTACAACTCTCTCCTGTGCTCTGTTCATTGAACTCCAGCCATTTTGTTCTCTAGACTTTCATCTCCATATCATCAACTTTGGGAGTCTCTGTGCTCTGTCTGATTCCCTCTCCCATCTCCATGACCTGGAAATATCTCTTAAGGAAGTAACCTTGAGCAATGGCAGAAACCCAGCTCATTAATCTCCAGTCTTTCAGAGATCATTGTCCTTCACTTCCTAATGTCCAATGTCTTAAAAACTGTTGGTTCATTTTCTCCAGTTTTTTTGGTATTTGGGGTGGAAGACATTTCTAGTAAATCCAGTTCTTGTTGCACTTGTTTGGCCAGAATCACAAGTCCTTAACTTTCTTATCTTTAAAATAACACTTCAATTTTTGACTTTTCTTCAGAGTTGTGATGATAAAGTAAGATGTATTTTTAAAACGTATTTACCTATCTTATTTATAACCCATCTCCTTTCAAAGATTTATAGAGCTAAGACCACAAACATCAGAGAAGGAAATAATGTTGGAAGGTAAGATGAAACCACGGCTAATATCTGAAGTTTATCTTAATATTTCATCCAACTAAAATTTGTTGAGTGCCAGCTTTGTGCCCAGCCTTGGGCAAGGTACTGAACAGAGCATGCCAATAACTTTTTATACTGTTGACAGAAAGTATGCACAATATGTCATGTCACCAAGATGACAGCCACCGATTGTTCAGGAGAGGCATAACTTTGCCTGATATTAAGATTGAAATCCATCCGGAGGATTCTTGTAAAAGGGAACCATGTGATTCAGTGACTGGTTCTCTCTCCATCCCTTCCTTCCCCATTTACATCCCTACTAGCAATTTGGCACTCCCTGAGCTGCTTTTTACTTTCCTAGGGTTCTTTACTTTCATTCTTCTGGTTTCTTCTGTCTGGGTTTTCTCCAGAAAGTCTTCCTGATCCCCTCATCAAGACTTGGTACCTATCTTAAGAGATTCCAGGGTCCTCAGGACTTAACTCTGGCATAGCTCTTGTGACACTGGGTATAATGATTTGTTTATCTGTCTTCACTCCAAACTATAAGCTCCTTAAAATAAGGGATATTGACTTTAATTTTCTGTTTCCAATGCCTTGGATACAATATCTAGCACATAATCATGTCAACAATGTTGAATAAATGCACGGAATGAATGAGTTAATCCTAAAAAAATAGAAGAGCCAGAGTCAAAGGCCTAGTTCTCATACTTTATCTCAACATTTTTTCACAGAATAATGTCAAAGCGCAATTAAAGTGAGGCACGTAACAGTTCAGGTACTCACTTAACTGTAGTCTGGCTGAAGCTGATATATTTGAAATCTAAGACATTATTATTCTACTATTTCCAATAATACTAAATTATTAGACTATTAATGATCAATAATATTAATTATTCATATAATTAATATTAATTAAAATATTTTAAAAAATAATATTAAATAATAAATTGCTCAGGGCTGACTCTCTTAGTTTGTATGGTTCTTTTATTAAGCAACATTATTAGTAACTTATTTTATTAAGTAACCAATAATGCTCAGTATAGACTTAATGTTTGTCCCCCCCCAAGTTCATATGTGGAAGCCTAAATCCCCAATGTGATGGTATTTGAAAGTGAAGCCTTTAGGATGTAATTATATCATGAGGGTAGAGCCCTCATGAATGGCATTAGCACACGTATAAAAAGAGACAGGAGAAATGATTTTTCTCTTTCTCCACCATATGAGGATAAAATGAGAAGAGAATTGTCTGCAAACCAGGAAGAGAGTCCTCACCAGACACCAGGTCTGCCAGGGTCTTAGTTTTGGAATTTCACCTTTCAGAATCATGAAAAAGAAATGTCTATTGTTTAAGCCACCCACTCTACGGTATTCTGTTATGGCAGCCCGAGCTAACTAAGACAACACTCACATATCTTCTATTAGTAAAAATAATTATCTCATTAATAATAAGTTCCCTGAAATAGCTCCTCCCTCACCAGTACCCATTCTTTTTAGTATCTCACTATGATGCTGGTTATACAGAAGCCATTAGGTTGAATGAATAAAAAATTTAAACCTTACAGAGCCTTGTGATCTTGGCTTCATCTTTCATTCTGCCACATATGTATGCTTATATTATCTGACGTGATGATAATAAGCCTTCTGACGGGAAAATTTAGGGATTATTTTACTTGAATGACTAAGTTATTATTTTTTGGCATAATGTTTAAAGAAAATACTTGTGGATGACAGAAAAAGACCAATTTTTCCTTAAAATAGAGATTAAAAGAATTTTGGTTTGCTATGAAGAGAGCTGGATGTTTTTCTCCTCATATAATTAAACGTAGTGTGATGAAAGGGCAAGCACTCAGAACTGTTTTGGGATGTATAATTGTTTCCTCTCTAATTTAGAGAAAGGAAGGAGGGACCTTCCCCTACACTGGGTGATGTAGGGAATTTGAGTCAGTCTGGCATAGAATCCTCTGAGCTGGACCTGGCTAATATTTTGTTTCCTGTTCTCTCTGAATCAAATTATGGCAATGTAGCTGACATTTGATAAACCTTGAACACAGGCCATGTGCCAAGGGCACTCAGGTAATGAGACATGACCTCTAACTTTAAGGATAGGAAGGTAGAATGACTAGGTCTCTGAGATGGAGGCCTGCTTTATCTCATTTACTGTTTTGTCTCTACTGCCTACAACAGTGCCATATATAGGGTCCATATTTTACTAAATATTTATCAAATGAATGAATGAATGCTGGTACAACATAGCAGTGCTTGACCATTATAGCAGAAGCTTGACCAAATGAAGAAATTACAGAGCAACACTGCCTGGATTGGAATGTGTGCTGAGGAGGTTTCTGAGCAAGACTCCATGGAGGAGGGATATTTGGGTTGGGGCTTGAAGGCTGAGTAGAATTTCTTTCAGATTAAAAAAAAAAAGTAGAAGAGGGCACTCAGTGGTTGTGGAGACTGCTGGTAGTTGGATCTGCTGAAGGGCTAATCTAGTAACCAAGGCAAGAGAGTGTAAAAACTGGCCGAGGAAAGTATCAGTGGGATTGGACAGGAGAGGCGAGTGAGGACTTCTATGAGGAAATCAAAGCAATGGCAGTTAGATACTGACGGAGACTCACAATGGCATCGTGGGGAAGTCAGGGAAGACTCCAAGGAGGCTGTCTGAAGAACGGAGGGCACTGCATCACCTCCCCACTCCCTTCTACTCCGCCTGTTTTTCTTTCCCAACTAGAACATAAGCTCCCCAAGAGGGACTTGTTTTTCTGTTTGTTTGTTGGCGGTTGTGTCTTCAGTGCCTAGGACAGTTCATGGCACATTCAATTTTTGTTGAATGAATGAATCAGATTTAGCAAATGTCATCTTCAAAGATGACAGCATTCTCTGGACTCTACCTGCTTTGGTGAAATCTCAGTGCTTTGTGTGTGGTTTATATCCCAGCAGAAATGCTTCTATGTTCAAACTTGAATCAGTTCTCTCTACTTGTCCATTTTTATGCTGGTGTTTTGCAGCAGCCTAGAGGCCAGGAGGATATTATAAGCCAGAGTGAGAGGTTGAAGAGGTGAGAGGTCTGATTAGACTTTCCCAGTGGGGCTTCCATACATATTGCATTGGAATAGTCGTATAATGTCAGGACGGAAGGGGACTTTATAATAATGATTCCAAAAATTAATATTGAAAGCCTAGTACATATGAGGGACTCTGTTTAGCACATTGCATGGATTATTCATTTAATCTTCACAATAAATCTTTTTTTAAATCTTTACAACAACCAACTATTATTTTTATTTCTAATTTACAGATGAGAAAACTGATGCTCGGAGCTGTCATGCAACTTAAAAAGGTTCCACAGCTAGGAAACCACCTGCTGTTTTCTAATTACAACCACGGATCTAGAACCAAGGCTGAACATGCCTGTAAAGACTTGATAGTCCAGGGGTCAGTCCAGAGATAATGATCTAAGCAAATCCTTTCTCCTCATTTTCCGGCTCCTGGTTATACCTGCCTACTTGCTTGCTGGACACACAGATAATAGCAGACCTCAATGCCTATTCACGTAAATTCCTTGCCTGAGATGTTCTAAATTCATCAACCAAAAGGGAAGTGTTTCAATAATTACTCTAAGTTAGGGGTAGGTGGTGCCTGATCAATCAGCCAGCTCATGTCCTTTGGCATGAAAAAGGCAACACACAGTGACACTTTGGATTCTCAGGCGTGAGCCCAAAATGTTGGTGCCAGATATCTGTGCTCCCAGCGAAGACCAAACTTGTGTTTCCAGAGATCCAAAGGTCAGAGCACTAAAATGAATGTATTAGAATTAAGCTGACTTCCATCATAAAGCTTCATATAAATATTACACCCAGCTCTATAAGACACTTAATGTTTGGTTTCTGAACCTATTAATATATAATGAGGCTACGCTGTAATTAATATCATTTGTTTTGATTTTCCATTAAATCTGCTTTAGTAATAAGAATGCAAGGTAATTATTCAGAAAGCCTTTTCAACAAATGTCAGTTTTCATTGATTAAAAATCAAGTCAGTGCTTCATTTGAAATGATATTTACAAGCATGCTTTAAGCTGAAATGAATAATTATCAGGTTATTGAACTGCAAGCTATCTGCAAAGAATTGTCTATTTTTTTTTCCACTGAGACTTGATCTCAAATAATAATAGAGGACAAACCAAAGTGTTTTGAGAAGAAACATTATGATTTTGCTTTGAGAGATTTAATTTTCTTCAGGTAGTGTTGAAACCACAGTTTCTCTCCTCTGTGGGTTGTGGAATCTCTAAAAACTGAAGTTTTTTGGGGGACAGAGCCAGGCATTGCTTGGGAGGGACTTGAAGCTATTTGTTACACAGCGATCTAAAGTTCTGTTTTTCTGGGGTCCTGCTGCAGTGAACAGTGGTTGTGCTGAGTAACTCAGGCATTTCTTTTCACTCTAAAAGGGCCTTTTCTCTTGCATATTTCTCTTTCATTTTTTTCATAAAAAACAATGGGAAAGTAGTCTGTCATCTGATATTCAGAGTCATGCCGAAGGTAATGTGAATTCAGAGCCATTTGTTTTTCAAGGGACTAAAGAATGTGCACAAAAATAGCCCCAACAATTTAGACTGCAGTGTATTCATATTTACAAATAGACATGCACATATAAATCAAGTCACCAAAATTTTTCACTGCATGGATTTTAAAATAATGTTCTTTGTACGACTAACTTTTATTTGAAGTAGTCCAACAAAATGACAAAATACATTAATATATGCTCTTTTCATTCACTAACTCATTATCCTTTGTACCAGACACTCTCGTAGGCACTTGAGACATGACAACAAGAAAGCCGCCTAAAATCCCTCCATTATGGAGCTCATGTTTGAGCCGGGGAGAGTGACAATAATGGACAAACATGTGAAGCACGGAGTGTGTGAAATGGTGATAGGTGCCAGAAGAAGATCGAACAGGAGAGTGGATGTGGGAGCTGAGCAGGGAAAGTTTCAGTTTACTACTGGGTCATCAGGAAAGGCTTACTGAAAAGCTGAGAGTTGAGCAAAGTCTTAAAGAACATGAGGGAGTGAACTGTGTAGGCATGTTGGGGAAGAACATTTTAAACTCCTGGAACAGAATGCGCAGAGGCCTTACGGTGGGAGGTGGCTGTCTGTGGAAGCATGAAAAGGAGACCAGTGCAGCTGGCATGGGGTGCAAGAGGAAGACAGTAGGAGAGACAGCAGACCTCATAGGAGAGTTATATAATGAAATACCTAGTTCCTGACAACTCACATCTGCCATGAAGGAGAAGTGTTATAATATCTTGAGGCTAGGAGGCTGTTGATATGATGCTGGGTCACTCATGTCCTTCTTTCTGAGTCTTCCTCTGTGATCACTAAGAACAAAGCCACTTAATCAATAGCCACTGCAATCTAAATGGGACCACTTGTGCGTCTTTGGGTTCTGGGATCTGGTCAGAATTTATCCTCAGCCATGTCAACTAAGCCCCCATGGATTGGTGACTTGTTTTAAAAGAGAAGTTAGCAGAGAGAAAGAATATCAGAGATGAGAAAAATGACCGTTTAGTTGTAATTGAGATAAGTCTTGACATAGGTGTGTGAATTTAAGGTGGCAAGATTTTCAGAGGCAATTCGAAGTTTACTTCTAAGTTAAAATATTTTGGTGATTTTTTTCATGTGGGAAATGTATTAAATTTTTAAATGCCATAGTCTTCATTCTTGACACTCAGAATGCTCTATCTCTCCATTTGGTTTTCTTGGGTTTTACTTTAGTGGTAGGAGAAAGCTATGTAACATATTTGGTTGAATGACTAAGTTAGGGTGGTGGTCGGGTGAGCGGAAAAAGAAAGGGAACTAGAATTTATTTGGTATTTAGTTTGGCTAGGCACTGTACTGGGGCTTTGCATATTACCTTCTGTGGTCCTCACAACTTTCTGAGGTAGGTAGAGAAACTGCTCAGCATTCTAAGTAGTCCTCTCTGTGTTTCTGATTCCATCACACATCCGTGGAAGGGGGATCCCGTTAAGTGAGTGTGAAGGTGGAGAAAGTGGAGGGTGTAAAAGTGACAAAGTCAGGATCCACGTATATTAATACGTGGCTAAGGAGAAATGGCAATACAAAATATTTCCCCATCTCATCCGAGACAACACTGTCTCCCAGTTCCTTTAGAAGTTGTAACAATCATCTCTCTCCAGTGCCAGGGAGTAAGTACTGCTTTTTCAGGTGACACACTGTAGTTTGCCAGAAATACAAATCTTAGAAATATCCAAGGGCCCAACCAATAAATGATCAAAAAGTTTGCAGTTAGGGTAAATGAAAACCTAGGAAATGTGAAAATTAAAGTTCTGTGATAACAAATTACGATACAATGACGTCACATGAGTAGAATAAGAGGCCCAAATGCTTCAATGATTTAATCTCTCTCTTCACATAAGCTTGCATCGAATTTTAATGAGTATTTTGATTGATAACATATTTAGTTCAAAATAGGTCTTTGAAGACAGCTGTAAGAGTATTACTATTTCAAAGATGTTATGATAGAAATTCATTTCGTTAAGTAGCTGATAAGAAAAAAAGTTACAGTATAAAACCTGCTAGTGTCAGACATACTATTATGACCCATATACTCCTGTTACGGAAAAGGACAGTAAAACTCTCTTTATTGGACTATTCTTTGAAAACTGTAGGAGCTCATTTTCCTTATTTAAGAAAAAGCCAAGTGACTCCAAAGAAACAGGTACAGTACATGCATTAAATTCAAGAACAGAGAAGTTCAAGTAAAACCTTCCTAAATATAAAATGGTTTTGGTGACTTAGCTCTTGGGAAAATTGCAATGGCTTTGAGGGCTTAAGGATTATCTCAATGGGGCTGAAACCTTAGATCAGTGCTGTCCAATAGTAATACAATGTGTGCCACAAATACAAGCTACTTCCATACTTTTAAAAGTTTTAGTGGTCAAGTTAAAACCCTAAGAAGAAACAGATGAAATTAATGCATGTTATTTAACTCCAACTATCTAAAATATTATCATTTGAACATGTAATTAATATAAGTATTATTAATGACATATTTGACATATTTTTTACACTAAGTCTTCAAACCACATCCTGGTCCTTTTACTGTCTCAACGAATGGAGAGCAAGTCTCATTCCTCATCCATATGACAATCCCTTTTACATTTTGGCAAAGGTCTCATTTCCTCACTAAGTCATCTCTTTGACATGCTAAATACCCAAATTCTAATAACTATTCTTCTTTTGAGTCTTCACACCTTCCTGGTCACTGTCCTTTGGACATCTTCCAATTTTAACAAATGGCCTTCTAAAGCTTGATTCTTAGAATTGGTCTTAGAGTATAATGGGGTTGTAACCCCTCCTTGTTCTGAATTTATGTCTCTTTTAATGCAATAAGCTATTAGATAAAGCTGGCAGTTTACTAGTTGGGACAGTAGACTCAATTAGAGGATTCAGGATGAATCTGCCTATTTATTTTTTCTTTCCTGCCTGAAAATGCCTTGAAGCCAGGGGTGTATTTACTGTGAAGCTAATAAAATCTTAGTGTCAAGGCCATCTTTTGTGTGGTCCCTACAAGGCCATGGGAGGACCCGAGACGGACATTCATGTACAATAATACAATTTTTTAAATTTCACAAAAGTAAGATATTTTACTGTCTCTTATCACCCTGACTTGGAATGGCTGTGGACATTTTTTGAATTGAGCTAAGGAGGAGCCGAGGTGGGAATATATTTAATTTTGATTCAGTGGGCTAAATATGTGGTTTGTAGTCATTTCATGTATAGTTATTACAACTGGACATGTTTATGTATAGTTATTTCAAGTTGATCCAGTATAGGAATGTGTTTTAGAAATTCTTCTCCTTTCCTCTGGGTCTACTCACCAGTATTAAAACACAATGGTAGGGTCAGAGGTTGTACATCAATATAACTAATGTCCTGTAGATCCTAGTCCCAGAAGCTAGTATGTGGAAAGTTTTTTTCAATCATCCATGATCAATTATAGTAAATGATTTCGTTCTTACAGACACAGTTAAAACAGAAGCTCTCTCTTGGCAGATATATACTTGATAGTATGGTATAAAATCAACACAACAAATATGCATTTTTGCTTTTTTGGACTTACACAAAATTGAATTTATTAGACTTCCTGTGTTTCTAGGATAAAACTTGTAGCAGTACTGTAGTGAGAAGGTCTTATATAAGAAAATAACTTGACAAATATTTCCCCAAATTGACAATAACACTAAAACATTTGTGGCATTAAATGCAATGAGTCATGAAATCAAAGAAACCTTGTACACTATAAATAATGAAAAACAAATTTTGATCAACCAAGTCAATGAAAGATTGAAATATCCTTCTATTTTCTAGAGAAAAATATTACAAAATTAGTGTCATATGAAGAAGTGATTAGAGAGTATGTAGCCAAAAGAACCTGTAGAAAAATTGTATTAAACAGGTATGTCAGGTAGTAAATTAATATAAACTTTATGTTATTTTTCTGATTGTTGTGATATTTATCAGTGTTTTAAAGTTTATCTACTGTGATTTCTTTTTCCATTCTTATTAAATGGTTAGTTAATGAATAATCATTATTTTTTAGTGGATAGCAAATAATTTTGTGTTGTAACTTTGCATTCTGTTAAGAGTCCCTCCCTCTCTCATTTCTATAGGTATCTGCCCCACAAAATCTGGATCCATCCTTGCCTGCAACAAAACTGTTGGTAAAAACTATCAGTCAAAATCAAGATCTGAATCCCTAATCAGGTAAGAACTAATTAGAATTGTACATTGCTTTCTTTTTACTCCTCAAAACCATTATCAAAATGTGCCTGGTTCTCTTTCTCTCTGAGTATCCTGCATTATTTGTATTAATTCCTGTCTTCCTTATTGGAAAAATGAAAGTCATCTTAGAAGAAAAGGTCTTACATGGAGGGCACTGGGACCTGGAGGGTAATGCACCCAGCTGGGTTCCCAGGGACATACTGAGCATAGTTTCAGGTAGGCAATGATCTAGAGGCTGCCAGTGTCAAAGAGGTCTAGAAGGTGTCCCAATGGGTAGGTGGGTCACAGGGACACTGACTCTCTGAACTGACAATAAGCAGTAAGCCAAGCAGATGGTCATTGTCAAGATGATTTTTTAAACACTGCTCAAGAAGGCTCCAGGAGAAGAGTTAAAATTTAGAGATAGGAGTCAATCTCCCAAAAGACAAAAGTATGCAAGGCTAGACATCAGCCTTAAAGTGCGTAACAGGCAATTAATCATTATACCTAGATGGAACCTAATTCCAACCAGGTGGGCCAACTTGATGTTGGATGCCTTGGGTTCCGAGAGAGCCTGAGCCTGCAAGTGGGCCTGAATGGGAAGAATCCTCAGGGGGGCAGTGTGGTTCCTTGAAGACAGGGACTATGTGTTCACTTGAATCTTCCTAGAAAAATGTTGATCATGTGATCAATATTTAGTATTTGGGGGTGGGGGTGGGGGTGGGGGAGGGAGGAGAATGGGCTCTAGATGTCTCCTATCCTGTGGCTATTCCAATGTTTTTCATTGCCTTTCTTAAAACGTGGCTCCCAGAAATCAACAGCTGTGGTGTGTCAAAGTGGAAATTTTTATTTCTCTATACTATACTTTATAAATGCTGTCTAAGACTCTATCATCTCATTTTCTGACAGCTATGGGTATTGTGTGTTTGACCATTAGCCCCATTAGTTTGTAGGCAATTAAGATTTCTTTGTTTTCCATGAGGGTTAATTTTAAGCTTGTTTTCCCTATGTTAAACACGCAACTGACTTCTTTGACTAAAATACAAGATTTTATATTTGTCAATGTTAAATTTCATCTTAAAGGATTTTGTTTGAGGATTACAGAATATTAGGATAATAATGAACGAGTCTTTCATTTGTCATATTATATATCCCTTCCAGTTTTCTGCCATACAAAAATTTTTTTAAAGTTTTATTTATTTTTAACTATATATTACTTGAATGAACTTATATAGATTTTCACCAACGGCGCTAAATGGTGATTTTCTAATTCCACCTTTTCCACCACATTTACATGTTGGTTATTTTTAAAAATTTTATTAAAATTAAACAAATTTTGTTTCAAATATAGACCTGTTGGCTCTTGAAATTGGACTGTAAGCAAGAACTCTCTTTTCTCATTTATCTATCTGTCTGTGTGTCTATCATCATCATCTTCATCTAGCTATCATCCATCTATTAGTCGCTTAGTTATCTGTTATCAATATGGACTCATGAATTCCTGTTTTTGCAATGGTCTATAATTGATTGCTTAATTATTTTGATGTTTAAATTGTCCCAGATTTGGCCTGTGGGAGCTCTTTCATATCCTTTGTATTTTTCATCAGATTTGGAAAGTTTAAGGCCATTGGTTCTTCAAATATTTTTTCTGTTCTTTCTTCCTCTCTTCTCTCCTTCTGTGACTCTCATTAGGCATATATTGGTATGGTTAATGGTACGTCTGAGACTGTTTATTTTCTTTTTACTTTCTGTTCCTCAGATTGGGTAATCTTAATTGAACTATCTTCAAGTTCACTGATTTTTCCTTTTGCCTGCTTAAATCTATTGTTGAGCCCCTCTTGTGAATTTTTCATTTTGGTTACTGCATTGTTCAACTCCAGAATTTCTATTTGGTTATAAAATATATATATATTTCTAGCCCTTTATTGATACTTTCCATTTGGAGATATATCATTCTTATACTTTCCTTTTGTTGTTTAGACAGGGTTTCCATTAGTTGTTTGACAATATTTAAAACAGATGATTTAAAGTTTTTCTCTAATGAGTCCAGCGTCCTGTCTTTTCAGAGAAAGTTTCTATTGAGTACTTTTTCCTACATGTGGACCAATTTTTTGTTTGTTTCTATGCATATCTTATAATTATTTCTATAAAACAGAATGTTTAAAATATATAGTGTGGCAACTCTGGAAATCATGTTCTTTCTCCTCTCCAGGGTTCATTGTTGTGACTGTTTGCTGTTCTTGTTACTATTGTTAGTATTTGTTATTAAGTGACTTATTTGCACTGGTACACTGTAAAGTTTGTGTTCTTTGTTATGTGTGTCCACTGAAGTTTCTGCTAAATTAGTCTAGTGGTCAGCTAATGGTTGGACAGAGATTTAGAGGTTTCCTTAATTGCCTGGAACAAGTATGTCTCCCAGTCTTTGCCAAGGGACTGTGTGTGTGTGTGTGTGTGTGTGTGTGTGTGTGTGTGTGTGTCTGTGTGTGTGCATGTTGAGATATGCCTTCAACACTCAGCCAGGAAGTTTGCAACGTTTCCTAAGCCTTCTTGCTTATTCAAAGGCACACAGTTAGCCAGAGGTAATAGTTTAGGACTCTGTCAGGTCTTTCTTGAGTATGCATGCAGTTCTGAGCAAGTGCACAGCTCTATGCATTCATACAACCTTCTAGATTACCAGGGATATGTTGGACTTTATCAGAGTTCCTCATGAACATCTCATGTTTGAGATTTCCCCTTTAACCTTTTGGTTAGGCAGTTTAAATCAGGTAAAATAAAGATAGATTTTAAGTGGAGTCTTCCAGCAAACTACGAAAGATGTTAAATAATGACAGTTATCTGGGCATGGAATTTTATAGGACTTCCAAACTTCTGCTTCCTCTAGGGGCTGCCAGGCTGCTAATGTTTACCATGGTTGTGAGCTATAGATTTTCAAGAGTATCACAGAGCAGAGCAGGGAATATGGAGATAGGAAAGTTAAAATACAACAAAACTTACTTTTTTTTTTTCCTAATCACCATAGTCCTGAAAAAGTTTGTTCGAACATTTTCCCATTGTAGATTATGGTATCAAATTTATGCTGACCTTGTAAAATGTAGTTGATAGTGTTTCCTCATTTTTTCATTTTCTGGATCAGTGTACGATTGCTTCTTTTTTCCCCCTTAACGTTGAAGAGTGCACCAGTTAATCCATCTAGGCTTGGAGTTTTCTTTGTAGAAAGGTTTTAAATTACAGATTTAATTTTTAAAATAACAACAGTTTCTATTCAGATTTCCCCATCCCCTCTTCTTTATGCTGACAATTTTAGTAAGTTGTTTTCAGGGAAATTGTCTGGTTTTTTTTTTTTTTTTTTTTGACTCATGGTTATCTAAAAGTGTATTAATTTTTGAAAATTTTTGAGAAATTTCTAGTTATATTTTGTTACCAATTTCTAGTATAATTCTTCTGTTGTTAGAGGAAACATACTCTAATTCTTTAAAGTGATGCTTCTCAAATCTGTTTCTCAAACCCTTTACTCTTCAGACTTTATCACACACACTCACACACATTCACACACACACTTTTAGATAAGATTACAGATGGATAGAGAATAGAGTGAGAAACCTACTTGTTCAAGGTTGCAAGCCTAGGAACACCAATGTTTATGAAGAAGAAGAGGATCCTACTAAGGATATAATGAAAGATTAGAAAAAAGCACTTCTCATTTCTGGAAAGCTAAGCAATTAGGGCTTTAAAAACAGCATAGGCCTTTGCCCGAATATTTACTTGTTAGCTATCTATAATATCACACTTTCTCATGATAATAGGTTTAAAAAAAATGTGGCCGAGTCAGCAATTTCTACCCTAATAGAAGCCTTTACAAAATCATATATTATGTTTCCCCAAACCATTAAAATTCTAATTGGTAGAGTGTTAGAGTATAAGGAATTAAAGTGACTGTGATGATCAGTTCTTTCTCTTTCAAAGACAAAGGTGAAAAACCAAACCAAACAAACAGAAAAACACAGCAAGGAAGCTATTATAAAACTTGGCTTGCAGGAGAAAATAAGAGGAAGGGCCTAGTTTACATGAGAGACCAAAATGAATTTTTTTTATTTTTAATTTCAAGGCTTAATAAGCTTTTCCCAAAGTCTAGAAACCCACACATTTCCCAGTTAGAAGTCATTAGCTCGTCACAGGATGTCCCTTTTCTAGTATGTTAAATGTGATAACATTTCAATAGAACAAGCGCAAACCTGACCTGCTGTTTTTCACTTCTTGCCTCATTTTCAGACTTTAGGCAAATTTATTCAGAAAATAAGTTTAAGAAGCACATGGCCTTTTAATGTCCCTTTCTAGATTTCCAACACTTTCTGGTAGCTTAGGTATACTTTCCTGGAGAAATTGCATTGCAGTGTCTAAATAAGACACAGGTAGGGAATATATCTAATACTTTTTATTCAGACTAACTTCTTTTTTGCCAGATTTTTACTCTGGGGGTTTGGTACATTTTAGGGGGCAGAATTTGACCTGGAGTGAGCTGAGTGACTGCTCTGGAGAACTCTGGTGTAATGTAATGGTGAAAGGCTACATGTGAGGAACATGTTACCTTTACCTTAACTGCTTTCTAGAGAGGCAAGTAGACCTTCTCCTATAATCTCTGGAGATTATCATGAATTGGGGGACAATCATCAGACTTTCAGTAGCTGAAGAATGGGATCGGCCCAGACCAAGTAAACCTTGGTCTCCAAAGGGCAAGGGACTCTTGGCATGTCTATTACATTTATGTGCCATTCCCTTTTCCTTCCCCATTTCTCCTATCTCTTCACCTTCCCTGCCAGTCTTCAAAATGTAGGAACAAACAAACAAACAAACAAATAAACTCCAGGCTTTTAAAGTTTGTAAAGAACAAGTTATTTTGAGAAAAATTCAAAGAAGTCAGAGAAATTAAACTTGAAATTTTTGGAAAATTTGAAAAAAAATGGATTATAGACAAATGGAGGGAGGGAATGTCTGCAGTGTCCTCTGTATTACGTGGGACATGGTACAATAATCTGTCAACAGAGTCAATAACAGCAGTTAACTGATCCTAAACCATTTTTTTTCTTATATGTACTATGCATTGATCAATATATAGTAAAATAATTATTTTTAGAAGTCATAGGTTGATATCCTAGTAAATCCTTATATATAGTATAGAACATGAGGGCAATAGCTATGATAACTATTGATGTGAAAATGATATATTTCCCCAATATTTTTCTTCCTTGTTTATGCTCATTTAATTATTTCCCATAGTTACACATTTATGTTTGGTAGCTATGTGTATGCCTCGTGCCTTTCTGGTATGTATGAATGTATGTATGTATGTATGTATGTATGTATGTATGTATTTTTGAACTTACTGTTTACTTTGACCTTATAAATTATCTTTTAAATTATTAGTAATTCTATTTAACATGGAGACATCTACATATATAATGAACATATTCTAAATTTCATTTAGTCCAATAATACCAGTTGTAGGAGTCTTAGAGGACAACATTTTGTACCTATGAAGATTACCAATGGCCTTCTAGTTACCAAATTCAGTAATTTCTTTTCTAGTTGATCTATCACATTTGATAGTAATTAACTTCTTAAAACACTGTTTTTCCCTTGAATTTCCAGATTTCACTCTTTTCTGGCCCTAGTCTAATTTCTGTCATTGCCTTTCTCTATTACCATCCTCCCTCTATCATTACGTCTCTACTCTGCCATAGTTGGCATTTTAACTTTGTTCTTTGGTTTCTCTACATACTTTATGTGGGCCATCTTACACATTCATATAGTGTTAACAACTATTTTAAGCTGATTATTTTCAAAACTTTATCTTCGGTGCATTTTGTAGTCCTGAACTCCAAGTTCAGATTTTCAGCTACCTGCTGGAGATCCATGATCAGGTGGGCTGCAGGCATCTCAAGCTCACAAATTCAATAGTAAATTCATTCTTTCCATAACTCTCAGATTCCTGCTCCTTCCATATACAGTATACCATTTTGTTTAGTGGTATCATGGCCAACCCATGATATATTGGGTGTGGTGGGAGTGGAGGACTCCACATCCCCTGGCTTCCGGTTGTATTTGACCAATGAAAAACAGGCAGGAGATAAAAGTGTAGGAGGAGGGAGAGGGTCGTTACCCTGCTACTACTTCTGGATTTTGGAATTGCTCTCCTGGCGGTAGCTTCCTCTAAAACCATGTCTCTTGCAAGAGTGCTGTCTTCCATAGCTCCAGCTCTCCACTGGTTTTGGTAAAAAACATTTGTTCTTTTTGCTGCCTCAGGCCTAGGTAATGCTTTCCTTCTGTGACTTGTACTTTTACTTCTACTTGTACTTGTAATTTTTTTTTAATTCCCTTCTGAGTTTGCGTTCTGTTCTTAGCCAGACCTTGGGTCTCCCACATTGAAAGCTAGCAGGGCTTTCTGGCTCCTGTAGCTTACATTTGCTTCAGTAAAAATTTGCCAGTGGACTTTGCCAGTCCTTCCACCACAAGGTAGTGTCTATTTCCCCTCATCTGTATGTGGGCTAGCCCTCTGACTCGCTTTGACTAATAAAACTTGGTGAAAATGATGCTATGTGACCTCCGAGAAAAGGTAAGAGGCCTTGCAGATTTACCCTGAAACAGCATGGAAGGAAGCCTGTCTAGCCAACTGGAGGATGAGATACCACATGGAGGAGGGCCAAGGAAGCCCAGCTGACAGTTAGCACCTCCTGCCAGACCTGTGTGTGAAGCCATGAATCTTCTAGATGGGCCAGCTTTTCTTGATAAATGCAACCACACGCATGAGCTCAGGTGAAGTCATGAGAGAAACCACCCAGCCCACCTGAGAATCATGTGAGATAATAAACTGTTGCTTTTTTAGGCACATGACTTAAAGGATATCATATTTTTTAAGATGGAGAAGTCAATGTCTTTTCCTTTAATGTGTTTGTAATCTACTGGAAAAGACATGTCATTTGAGTCTCCTTTGAGTCGATTATGGATACAACTGTAAAATCTTTCTCCTGGACTTGTGAATAATTCTTGGCAGCTAGAGAAGAACAGCTAACAAAAATTAAAAACAAATGAAGATAGAGACCCTGAAAACAAATCACATTTGGCCTAATATATGTGAAATATTGGAAACATCGAAAGATATGCATGTATAAAGCTGGGAAATTGGAGCCATGTATTTTATGCATTATTTGGGAAGAAGGTATGAATTTAGTACTGTACTAGCCATTTTTGGCTTTTCTTCATGCAGAAAGAATATATTTTCACTGGGTACTATACAGATATTACATATTTTTTACATATAGGCTCTGACAGACTCAATTCAGAGCAAAGAGGAATCTTTCAGTTACTTTTCATTGCATTTATATTATAAACTCCATTTGGTGGGCGAGTATCACTGTAAGCCTTGGCATTCATATGCTAATGTTATAAGTTGGAGTTGTCAAGAGAATTATGCACAGGCTTGCGTACATGTGTGTGTGAGTGAGTGATATTTGTGTTTGCCAAAGAGGCATGTGCTCCTGAAGGGAGAGTGTGTCTTATCTTCCTAGCTGTCTGGTCTCAGTTTCTCTCTTAAATGTGCCAGGAAGAAAATGTCTTTATCACTGAATATGTTGGTGATTCACAGATTCCAGGATGCCCTCCAGTGGTACGAGACATGTGTGTGTGTGTGTGTGTGTGTGTGTGTGTGTGTGCATGCCTGTGTGTCAGGGGGGCATATATGTGTGTGTGTACATGTTTTTATTAGGGGTGCGAGATTAGGCTGCTTTTTCTTCTGTGTTCTTATCATTTCACGAAGCATGTTCTAACATTCTCTCAGAATTTTGAAATGTTTTGATTTAACTATATTTACAGAACAATTTAACATTCCGCAGACAAAAGGAAAGTGCTCTGGTATTTTGCTCTGAACACTTAAATTGATCTTACTCTTCTGTAAGAACAATAACATTATTTAATTGGGTATACTCAGTGGAAAGCTGTTTTTCTATGTTTAAATTTTAATAACTTTGTAACACTTGTAAGCAGCGGCCGCAGGCATGGAGTTTAATATAATTGTAAGGTACAGTTTCAGCAATGAGAGCAGAGGCAAGGCCAGGGAGGAAGGGCAATTCATGGGAGGCCAGGGCTTCTCCCCTAAAGTCTTGGACATTCTTCTCTGGGTACTGAGACATCACTGAAAGGTTGTAAACTGAGAGGTAACATGACTAGGTTCATAAATTGGAGGGTTCACTCTCAGGGTTGTGGACTTTTCACATGAGTGTGGCTTTTGTCTCCCACCACTTCAAATGAGATATTTTGCTCACTATCAAGTGTTTCTGAGCAAGTCTCTCAAGAACTAAGATGTGGAGATATGTTTCTCAGAGTATGGTTCTGGGTCCACCTGCATTTGAATTATCTAGGGGATGCTTGTTAAGGAGGTTAATCCACAGACTCTACCTCATACTTATTGAATTAGTATCTTTGCAGATTATTAATGTTTCATCCTGATTTTGCTCATATGCTTCCTTTGTCCAGAACATTCTCCCTTTCTCTACTTCATCTTACTTTTTCTTTTTCTTTATTCCCCAAAACCCAGTTGAATCATTGCTTCCTTAAGGATATTAATCCTCAGTCAGGGTAATTGACCACCCTCCCTGTTGTGCTCCTACTGTTCCCTTTAATTATTTCTACACAGACTGTAGTGGCACATTCATGCACTTTTCTGTATATATTTGTATTCTTCCCACTAGCTTTTTACAGGACAGTGATTATGGCATATGTGTCTTGGTTTCTCCTATGCTAACCACAGGAGTTTAGGTGCCTGATAAACATTGTTGGATAAACACTTGAATAAATGAAAGTTTCTTAAGTGTGTCCACATTTCTAACTCTTCTCTGGCCACTTGTGTTTATCTGACAAATGTTTACTTTGTGTTTAATTCTGTGCTTACTCTTAGTGAAAGGTCTTAGGTTTCTATATGGGACAACGTAACTCATCTGGTTGAAACTAGTATGTTATGGTTCATACCATGATGCTGTGGACATTTCCCAAGTGAAGATGTCAGCATCGCTTAGTAATACCTCAGACAACTAGGTGAAGGATTTGGGATTTGAAATGGACCTTGAGGGTCCAATAAAATTTGGGAATGTGAGGAGAGACTGTGCTACTCGTAATCAGTGTTCAATTAGGAATGTTTAGGAAAGAGTCCAAGTTCACAATAAGTGAAGATCAGTAAATCGAAAAGAGTGGCAATGTACAAGTCTGGAAGAATAAATAGACAATTCTTGGAGGAAAATAAATGAAACCCCTGGTGACATCTGAGAAAATGACTGTACAAAATGGAAAAAATAAGATGTCAACAGTGGGAAACAGAAAGAGTAAATGAAAATATTCAAAATCTGAATTTGTCTAAATGGCCCCAGGGCATCTTGTGTAAAGAAAGAAGCAATGTATGATGCAACCCATGTACACAGTAGACAAGGCCACTGTGCCCATTTTTCCATGCTTTGTGACTTAACACTGGATCAGCAACCCACAACCCCACCCCACGTAGGACATGTGGGGCCTATCCTCCAGGTTACACCAGGGCTTCCAGTCTCTGGGGGTAAGGAAGCATGTCTCTGTGATGGGTAGCTGGTGGACTCTGTCTTGTAATGTGAACGGACTCACTGGTGACATCAGGAGTTGTTCAAACGGTAGAGAACGATCCCTAAGGTAGGTCCTGATCACAGATCATCAGGCATGGCCTAATTATTCTGCTTATAAGTTTCCTGACAAATATACTCTTTTTATTACTTGTGCATACATTTCCATATCTGTGAGCAGCGTTTGGTTAATAATCTTCTGTTTGGCCATTGCTGATGAGAATTTGGACTCCAAGAATGAGGTACATTATTTTTTCCTAGGCAGATCATTGGCGGTTTTGGTATTTCCAGGCTCATAATGACAGAGCTATCCTATACATGAAGCAGTCTGGACCTTAGTGAAGCAGTACTTAGCAAAGTACTTCCAAAAAGGAGACATGAAGTCAGTAGATACCAAAGGGCCAGAAGGATTATTTTAGATAGGGAAGAAAACATGGAAGCAGGTGTGCCTGGATAGTAAATGCCTAAAATTCAAAGAAAGCTGAAGTGTGTATGACTAAGATATCACAACAAAAATGACCTCTATAAACTTTGAAAAGGAAGCATTGAACAAACAGGGTTTACGATGTATGAATTATGGGACTAGATAAATGAGAAGTAAATTTTCAAGACAACTTGGAAGATTTCTGCCTCATGCAAGTTCCCAAAGACTCATTCATATTTCATTCCTCTGTGATGTATGGTGCCATACATTTAGGGCAAAGGCAGGAGTAGAGAAACTCTACCTGCAGTCCAGGAGTTCCTGGCCACTGTGAAGGGTGCTGATTCTGCCAGTTACATGTTATAACCTGTCGTATATTTTTTGGATTAGGAAGGCAATTCTGGCAAAAGGGCCATGTCCAGATTTGGGAAGGTGGGGGTTCAACCCAACACTGTACTGTTTGCCGTGAGAACTCCCTCACATGACCTTAGTTAATATTCATTCTTTTCTAAAACTGGGATTTGGCTGACAAACTGCATGAGTTACTGCATCTTTTTATTTGTGCAAAGTGGAGACTGGAAATTTATGGAACAGGAAGTGATAAATCAAAGAGATGAAATGACTAAGAAATCGCTCCCTTAAACTTTTGTATTTGTTGATGCAATGGCAAAAAATAAAACAGCCTGGCAAAGTGAAGACAGTAAAATACTTTTGAGTTCCTCCTAGACGTGATATAAATGAGATGCATTATATTCATTTATGCTCCTAGAAGGCACATTTTTTTTTTGAGTGCTCTAAAGAAAGGATGATTTGATACATGGGGAAAAAGCGCTAAAAGAAACTTTTAAAATACTTGCCACTGGAATATCATTTCAAACCTGTCAGAAATGTGAGCAGGAAATAGAAAAATTTCTGCCTTGACAATGTTTGGGGGAAAATGGGCCAACTAAACAAATATCATTTGAAGGCAGCCAGTAAGGAGTAAAATGCTCAGAAACACAATTTTGTTTCCTTTTACAAATTCCTTCTCTACAGTTTTTAGTCACACATGAAATAGATGTCATTTTGGAAAATGCAGAATTGCAAAACACACAAAAAAATCAGCAACCTTTAAGAATACTCTTGCACTTTCTTCTTATTTGCTGGGAGGAAACATGTGTGTCTTGAATACCAATTATCTTTTCAGTTCAGTATTTTCTTTGGAGAACAAAAACTTTCTGGTACAGCTGCAGGACACAAACAAAATGGTATCACAGAAGAGCAACTAGCACCTTGGAGCCAGCTGTTTATGCTATTTTGTCATCTTCTCTTTAACCCTCTGAGTCCTGAATGAGAGTGGGGAACACTGTAGAATATGATTAGGTCTGTGTGTATGTGCATGCGCTTAAGGCTTTCACAGTTTTTATTGGAGGGTGGTGTGAAACAGATAAACACAGGACGATTCTAGACCCAGTTCTGACACTTACTAGTTGTGTTACTGTGGGAAATCTGTTTAACTTTCCCTAAGCTTCATTTTCCTCATCTGCAAAATAGCTATAATATTTGTCTCATAGTGTTGTTATGAGAAGTAAGACATTGTATTTCAAAATACTTAGCATGGCATGTGGCACATAATAGATGCTTGATAGATGGTAGCTATTATGAGGTTGCAGCCAATTTGATGTCAACGTTTTGTTTTTGAGCCCTGCTCTATTGACCTATTATGATAGGCACAAAAAATAAGTGATATTTAATCGTTCCTCGGCGACATTGTATAAATAGCTGAGCACCTACTGTGTGTCAGCACTTTCTGTGCTGTGCTGTGCTAGTTCTTCCACAAACCTGTGTAATTGTGTCATTATTACCATTTTCTAGATAGGAAACTGACATGAAGACAGACTCGGAAAATTGCTCAAGTTCAAGGCAATTAGAGGTAGAACTGGGGTTCAAATACAAGCCTTAAAATTTTAAGTCCATCATTCTTTCCAGAGAAACTTCCGAAGACAAAACAAAACATAAAAACCCAACAACAACAACAACACAAAATTAAATCAATAGGGGTGAGAATATGGTGGCATCTAACAGCGTGTGCTGAGTGGGAAAGTCAGTCTGCAGAAGCAGGGCAGGGAGGAGCCTCTTGGGCCCTGATTCAATCAAGAAGCCTCAGAGGTGCGAATGTTCAAACCGGAGATTTACTATGATACTATGAGCCAGAGGCTGCTTCCATTGAAATTATAATTTCATCTTTCCAATCCACAGCAAATGCATTAGCTATAATTTATGTTATTTTGAGCCAGGCTCATCAACACGTTTTGGTGTTTTGCTGGTTCCCACTGACGTTCAGAAAAGGACATGTAAAGGAAGCTGCACCTTTACTGACCCACTGCCAGGAACTACCGAATTTCCTAGGAAAAGATTTGATTCATGCGCATTAGCTTCATGTAAACTAAGTCTGGGGAAAAAAAGTGAAAAGTAAAGTAAAAAGTAAGATATTGTGATTTCTTTAATGTGAATGGAATTTATTCAATAAATATCCTTTTTTTCCACAAGCTCCTTCAGAACAAAATCAAAGGGAAAGAAAGGGCAAAGGAAGAAAAACCTGTCTGTTTCCCCAGAGGAGAAGGGTTTTCATATCAGATGGTGAGTCCAGAGCCAAGGACAGCGTGCTACGCCCTTCACTGTCTCTTTTCTCAGTAAGCATTTCTTTTTTACAAAGTCAGGGCACCTTAATCTGAAATTTAAATCCCTGACACCTTCCACATAAGGGTTGGAAGTGGATGCTCAGATCTTCGGGGTTGCCTGTGATGTGGCTCTCAGGGCTGGGGTCAGATGGATGGAGTGACTTTGAGGAAGAGGAGGCTGGCTTGCCAGGGTATATGCCCGCTAGCATGACTCATGAGGATGGGCAGGGTGAGACCCAAGCTGAGCGACCAGGAGGACCTTTCGGTAGAAATCACAGTCCTTTGCTTGAGGGCCTCTTGCTGCTGGGTGACATAAGCCTTCTCTCCTAGATATTGTCTGTGCTGTTTTCCTCAAAGAAAGCCAAATGACCTTGCAGTTTACTTCCCTTTTACTCCAACTAGAATGCTCAAGAGGGCTTACTTTTTGCTTCCCGATGACTTTGGAGGGAAGTAGATAGATTAACTTCTCTAAAGTTTGTGTGACTGTTTGCTTGATGCTCTTTAGGCCAATGCACATTTTTCTGGAGTAAAAGTGGGAAGCAAAATTGGCTGGTATTGAACCCCACTCTGTCTACTTTTGGAATATTTATCCGGTGTATAACTCCAGTATTGGGAAAAGGAGACCCTCTGCAAATTTTATTAGTGATCTAGTAACCCTAATATAATTGGGGGTGTGTGTGGGGGGGCTTAATAGCATAATCTGGGACTAATGGCAGGTATTCTAGTCACAAGTGCAATTGGAAAATGAAGAGTGTCTTACTCCTCCCTTCTATGATGGCACAACTTTTTAATGTTAAGGCTACTCTTTATTCAGGGGTTGTTTTGGCCAACCTATTTCTTGGTGAATTTTTACCATGATGAGCCACGAAAACTACTCTTTTGAAGATTATGGGAATATGAATAATAATTCATATCTCTGTTAGGGTGAGCAATGATCCTGGTTTGCCTGGGACTGAGGGGTTTCCCAGGACATGAGATTTTCAACTTTAAAACCAGCATAATCCCAGACAAAGAGGGACTTTTGATCATGCTGTCATAGGAGGACAGCAGGGCATAGAGCACTGAACTGAGAATTAGAAACCCTGGTATTAAGCATTGGCTCTTCAACTGACCAGCTGTGTGGCCCTGGGTAACCCTTTCCCAAAAGCAGTTCTCTCAGCTGCAAAATGAAAGTTCTGGCTGAACGGTCCATGGGGTTCCTTCCTGCTTCAATAGCCCATGATTCCAGAACTATTTATAGCGACTGAAATGGGAGAAAATTGATAAAGAATTCATCTGATGTCTTCGAAAAGTTGCATTTCCCTCTTGGCCAGAGACTGTGCCCACCCTGGAAATCTGGAAATGCCTCCCTCTCTGTTCCAAACAGTCTGTGCTTCCAGTTCTCCCTGAAGTCGCCCCCTAGAGTTCCAAGCGAGGAAACGCACGAGGCACACTGCAAGGTTTCTTAAAACTCTTCCCTCCCACTTCTCTCCATGATCTGCGTTCAGTCTGTGATCACCTCAGACTTGCTTGGCTTCTGATGTCCCGTTTTTAAAAATAACACGAGTGCATTAGTTATATGTTCTATTGTTTAAACTTTTCATTAATTACATTAGTCTTTGTCCACGACTCCCCATGAATTTGACCCACTGAGGCTTTCCTATGCCTAACTACATCAAAAAGTGTAGTTATTCACTGACTTGGGGCAAACATTCTCATAGTGGTAGGAAGTTAGCGTACTTTTTTAAAAAAATTAAATTTGTTGGGGTGACAATGGTTAGTAAAATTAACGTATTTCTTAATCACAGTCTGACTCGTACTTTTCATCATAACCTCTAATTTGTAAGTTTAAAATAAACCCCTCTGCCATTATTAGGAACACAGTTGCCATGTTGAGTTCCTCTTTGTTTTCAAAATTTTAATTTGAACTTACAGTTTGCCCATTTTGAGGTGGCTCATACAATGAAATAATACAAAACAAGATAATTTAGTGTGATATGAGAACAGAGACCACTTTATAGCAACAGATGAAGGGAAGGTCACCTGCACTTAAAATAAAATTATAATTATTAATAATTGTCAATAATAGGAACTAGATGTAATGGAGTGCTTCATATGCCCAGCACTGGCACTTTTCATGAATTATGTCTCTGTTTCCTAACACTGAAAGTGCATAGGGAAACACTTGAGGCACACAGGTCTCATTGTCTGATCAAAGAAGATATTTACATTGATTTATAGAGGTCGACTTTTTTTGAACTAAATTAAAGGGGCTGTTTCGGGTGTGTCCTTTTTCTGAAGCACTTTGGATCACATGCAGAACACTTGTTTTCAATTATGATTTTGCAAAAGCCACAAACATTTTTCAAAACAGTGCTTCTTGTTTTGACCTGTAAAAGCCTAGGTGGCAACATAAAATGTAACTTAGCAGAATATTGAACTCATCACCAAGGGCTGAGGAATTTTCTTTTTTTCTTTTGGATAATCTATGTTGACATAGGGATAGAATTTAGGGAATGTTAAGCAGAGAGCTGGCATGTCCACCTGAACATTCTCTTTAATACCAGATGACTTGGGTAAGCCATTGTGAGGTCAAATGTACAGTTAGATCATTTTGAATTTTTTAAAATATAAAGCAAGTGTTCTGTGCTTCTTTGGTTAACCTAGGACCACATATGTTATGTACTAAATGCATAAGCAGCAAAGTAGAGATTCTCATTTGGTTCCTTACGAACCTAATTCTTATTTTCACTTGAACACGGGCAGTACCTGCAGTAAAGGTGGTGGTTTTCCCAAAGAAGAGCTTTCCATCTTCTTAAGCCCTTGCATAACACTTGGCAGAGATCCTAGAATTCTGTACCATACAGCATGAATGAATTCATTTTAGCATGAAACAATTTTAAAGGCATTTGTTACCAACAGACCATCTTATCTAAGAAGGAACTACATCCCGATGAGCAAGCCAGAATAAAATTAACTGTAAAACACATTTCCTTATAATTGAAAGAATTGATGCATTGTGTGGAGTTATTTAAATTGATGGAGTTAATTGAAACGTAATTAATGTTGGGAAATGCCTTTTAATTCAATGAGTTTGCGTTTATGCTACATGTTTCATAGTGATTTGCATTTCCTGAAAATAACTAGGAAGTGAATTGATTTTATATGATAATTAAAACATATCACCAAAAATTTTAAAAAAGAAGTATATCCTCCTGTAGCGTGTGTGTATGTGTGTGTGTGGAGGTGGGAGTGGGGTGGGGGGATTGTAAGTCATGTATTCTCTGTATCTGTTGGCTGTACCAAATTGTTTGATTTAAATTAAGAAGACAGGGAAGGAATTAGGCCCTAACCATGGTTAACATCATTTATATTAACTATATGATGAAAATATTTTTGTTGCTTCTGATTTTCACTGTAAATATCAAGATATAGTAACCTCTAATATCATGACTGTCCCTTATTTTGTATTCATTGACATCATTGTTCACAATAATACTAACAATTAACTCTGAATAATACCTATAATTTGTCAGGCACTGAGTTAAGAGCTTTATGCATATAAACTCATTTGACCTATATACCTTAAAGCTAGAAGGTATATGTCTTAATTATTGTCCTCATTTTACAGATGGGAAACTGAGGAACAGAGATACTAACATAGCTAGTAACTGGAGAATCCTGGATTCAAACCAGGGCAATATGACTCCCAAGTCTTTGCTCATACCACTAGATAATACTGCTGCTGTCATAGATTGGTGAATTTCATAAATGGCCTGAAATTGCTTTGATATGACATTTCATGGAGATAAAGCACTCTATAAAACTGATCACAGTGAGAAAATTATGCCTAATATCCTCTTACTTCCCATAAAGTTACTTCTTTTGGATAAAAATTGTGGTCCTACAATTTGTTTAGAATTAATCTGCCATGTCATTTGAAACAAAAATCTCTAGTAGTCTAATAGGCTTATTGTTTTGAATAGATAAAGCACTTTTCTTTTGGAAGACAAAGAAAACTATCTCATATTCTTCCTAAGGGGATTATTAGAGCTAACTAGAATACACAAGTTTAAAAAATTGGGTTTACTTAAGATAAATTCTTAAGAGACTCCTTGGTAAGAGACCTTCTCCTGGGGTCATTCTTTTCTAACAGTAAGTGATTGATCAGAGATTTTAGAGTGCATAGAGTTCTAGGCTCCCAGTTGGGCCAGTTCCTGGAACCTACAAAACACAGAGACCATGATGGCTAAGTGAAGTGACTTGTCCAGTCATCAATAGAGACAAGCGTTTCCACATCCCTTTCACAAAAGTCACGCAATGTCTCAGAACCTGCTGCTAATTGCTCCTTACAGCTGAGCCCAAAACCTCCCACTGGGGTCTATTGTAATTATTGCACTGTAGGATGTTTTTTAACTAGAAGAAATGATTGGTTATAGGATCTTTTGGTGATATCAAAAAAATCTACATTTGCTAGATTGTAGACAACCCGTATTTATTAAAGCAAGATATGTATTGGCAAATTCTTTTTCCCTAGTTCCAGGTAATGGTATGATAAAGCCGATTTAAGCCTATCTATGATCAAGATTATATATAAAAAAGAAACTTTCCCCAAAAGACAGGATGAGTTAAGTACTATCAAATCAAGTAGAGAAGATTAATTAAAGAGTTGGAAAATTCTCACTTGACTTAGCTTTCATATTTTTGTAATAAATAATAAGATGATTTAAAATGAAAATTATTTGAAATGTATTATGTCATCAATATTTTCATTACCAAAAGCACTTTCTCTCCTATCTGCTCTCAACTCTCAGATAATCAAACATGTTTGCAAGTTGTTGGAGGCAGGTAAAAGTATTCTGATAGTCCAAAGGGTTCAGAGTGATAATTTTGAAACGGAAAGAAAGGCTGTCTCAAGGGTTGGAAAGCAGAGAATATGGTATGGTACCATAAAAAAGCTGGCAGCCTCCTTCCTTTATTTTCTTGGAACAAGATTATTTCAACAATATATATTGAGTTCCTATTGTGTGTGCTAGGCACTTCATATAAGATTGTTTCAAAAGTGCCATGGGTAGAAGCAATTAATACATAACAATGATAAGATAATTAAAAACGTAAATTATTAGATAGCCCTTCTGACATCAATAATTGATTTACATAATGCACTTTCTTTCCTGTCTGTATTCAATCACACACACACAAACACACACACACAAACGAGAGAGAATAAAACAGATTTGGCTACTTAGTTTTTTTTTCATTCTTCTCAGCATATTTACTAGTGGAAAAATCCAAGACATTAAAACTTTGTGACTCAGTTTTTTAAATTTATAACTGAAGACAATAAAGTAGTATACCTGAAAAGTTCATAGATGTTATTATATTCTCTATTGTGGAACTACCCAGATAAATATACAAATCTGGGTTTTCTTTTCCTATTTTAGTTTTTTGTGATCTTTTCAAACGTTTCTCAGGCCTTTAAAAAATAAATGCCTCATGGAAAGATTATGGTATAGAAAATAACTTGTTTCTGCACTCATTCAATAAAAATGTATTGTGTGTTCGTTTTATATCAGCATCGTCTTAGGCATACAGTATAAAATGATGAAGAAACACCTTTTGGTTTTGAAGGTATTCACAATTCATCTATGTACAATCAAGTTGAGAGGCAGACATGAAAATGAACAACCATGATATGTAGCGATGAAGTGTTATGATAATAGAATAGTGACATGTTACAAAATCATAGAGGAAGAAAGCATCTACTTTTGAAATTATTGATATGTTACAGAAAAAAAAAAACCCTCACATTTCCAATTAAGAAGCCCAAACATTTGGGATAAGTTATTTGTGCTGTAATACAAGGCAATTTTTTTTTAAATTCTGGACTTTAAAATTTATAATCATAAAGTTTTATTTAGGGTAAGTAAGAAAAAAACAATGAAGTAACCTGCTCTTGGCTTCTCTATTTTGGTCTCTGACATCAAAGCTTTGTGGGGAGAGTGTGTGAATGTGTAATGTAGTGTCCATGTCTTATGCTTTTCAGTTTTTGAAATCAAAGTACTCCATCAGCATTAATTAGGAGATATTGTGCTGTAATTTCCAAGTGCATATACAATGGGCAGTCTTCTAAATTGTGTGCAATTTTCCTTTTCTTTCGAATTTCTACATGGAGCTTTTCCTATTATATATTAAATTGACAGGCAGTTATTTTCACATTGTGCGCATCCAAACATGAGGTTTTGATATTTCTGTGTGTCACGTGCAAAGTATGTGTACTTTTGGAAAACCTGACACCGTCATTCTCCTCATCGCACACAATTTACAGGGCTTCTGGTAACAAACTTGGAACTGTTTCTTTTGGTTTTATAAATCATGTCTAAGGGATTCTAAACCACATTTAATTACACATGACAGAAAAGCTTCATGTGCTAATGTTCTTCTGGTTGAGCCCCCATGAATGCCTGCTAAAATTTTCATAAGCCTTGGAGACAATTCTCCAGAGTATCCCCCAGAGCATTTCCTGGACACCGATAATGCAAGAGTTTCCCATCCCATTGATGGTTGTCCCAGAGCACCCCAGGATGAATTCTCCCATCCTCTGAAAGCTGCTCGTGGACCACGATGCTACTATAAATGGCTGAAATGTGATGCAGCTTCCCCTGCAACTTCCTCCAATTCAGTCTAATGGAGATTAAGATCCATTAAGAGCTCTTTGCTGCATGTGCAATTTCTATTGATCAGATTGACTCATTTCATTTTAGCCAATGATCTTATTACAAAAGCTGCCTCCTTCCAATGTTTTACTGGCACAGGGAAACCTACAAATGCTTTGTACTGTCGTAGAAGAGATAGAGAAGGGGGCTGGCTTGAGTCGTGTTTTCCAACTCCTGCATCACTTGCAGCATATGGTTCTTACAAGTTTTGGGGGAGTAATTATTTATCATTCATGCTCTTACGTAGTACTGGTTTGGACGTTAGAAGTCTATGTGATTCATTTTAAAAATAAACCTTTGATTATAAAATTATGTTAACCACAATATAGAAGTAGATAAAGTTCAGTATGAGCAATACTGTGGCTTGGAAATGGGGTTTCCCTGAACTGGAAACCTGTGAGGGAAGCAGCTAAAGAAAGGAAATGTGTGCTTATAATGACAGACTGGATTAAATTAATAGTCACCTTCGTTTGTAAAAGGAGGCATTAAACTAGCGGCAGGTGTTATTGTTTTAGTGGTCAACACTAAGTGGAATCATGGCTTTTTAAAAGATGTAAGAAGTGGACGTTTTGGAAAGAGTTTATGAGAAAGGATAAGAGTTAAGAGTAGCAGCACATGTAGCAGTGCCGTTATCCTGAGTGAAATCTTTCTTTGCCTAGTTACAGGAGTATATTGCATGGTATTAATGATTTGCATATGCAAATCCCTTCATATTCCCCAAACATTTTCACATAGATGAATAATCAATCGAGCAACTATTACGTACTATATCTTTAACATCGATTGTGACATTTAATCCCTTTAAGAACCCTGTAAGGTTTAAATTACTACCAGCTCCATATTTTAGATGAGGAGATAAAGACACAGGGAGGTCAAATGATTGGCCCAAGGTCTTGACCTGGAAGTGGCACAGCCTGGTTTCCAACTCAACCTGACTGGTTTCATGGGCAGATTTTATTTTGTTTTGTTTTCAAGTCACCTTCACTTTATTAACTGTCTGGATTCTTTCAAGAGCTTTGCTCAGTAGGTAAGGTATTATTCATTCTAAAGCTCAGCAGAAATAAACCACGATCCTAGGAGTCATAGCGCATGATAGCGGTGTCAGGATTAGACCCAAATTGCCTGACATATCACCTTCTCGTACAATGTTACAATCAAAATTTAGATAGAGCTGTGGAATATTTATACAATAATTATGGAAGTAAATTTCTGGAGGCGAAATTCATTATCAGTGACTAGAATTCTAGTTTTACTTCTATTACTTTTATCTCTACTCTGTAATCCTTACTCTAGTTCTTTGTAACATAAGAGGCTGTCATATTTATTAGGCTTCAACGATGAAGTTGACGTAGAATGTTATATTAGGCACAAATTAAGGAGAGAGGATGAGGATGGATCACCTCTTTAAAGAAATAGTTCTTACTTATTTTAAGGCAGTAGGAATTTCTTGAATTTTTTCATGGACAGATATGTCCTGATGTAGAGTTGGGATGGGCCCCATAAGATGATAAGGTATTTCTTAAATCTATTTGCTAAAGTGACACATTGAGTTTGGGAATCACTGTTTGTTTGTTCGTCAATGTCATCTGACTTTTGGAAATCCAATGAACTGCTTTTCATTGGAAAAGCAGTCATTTCAACTACAAAGCGAGACAAACATGTTTTGTACAAATGTGTCTTAGTTTGGAGGTGAGTTAGAGCTACAATGAATTCTCTTTGTTAAAAACAATAAATATCATTTGATTTTTAAACAAAGTTGTAGGAGAAAGTAATGAAACAATGCAATTCAGAATACTCTCAAATAGGAAATAATGTGGGAGTGATCGGGTCCCAAGACCAGGTTCCTGGCAAAACGTGCAGAGTATGCCCGAGTGTCAGCTGAAGCCTTCGTGACACACCTACAGTAGTCACACTCAGCCATGAAAAGTGATTTAGAAGCATGAGGGGAATATAAATCTTGCTCCGTATGTTGAAAAGTTCAGATGTTTTCTGGTAGCTAAGCATCTTTTAGGATTGAGAATAAAAACAAGTAGTGATTTGGGTTAGGAAACAAGCCAATAGCAACCAAGCATTTTTCTTGAAAACAGTAGTTGATTGATCTGGACTCTGCTGAGTTTCTTAGAGCTTTTTCAAAAGGTGCCTTTTATATGTATTAACTATAAAAAGAACGTATTTTGCTTATTTCCTCATGTCTGCATAATATTTCAAATAGCCACAGAAGAATATCTGTTTTTAAGATGCTATATTTGGGCTTCTGAGAGCTGCTCCAAATGATCATATCTCGTTCCCTTGTAAGTGGCATTAAAATAAAGATATTCCCTTAGCTGGTGTATGTTGAGAGGAAGCAAAAATCTCAGAACAAAGAAATCTGCGTGGGTGATGTGGGATGTACAGATGAACGCATCTACGTGGTACATTGAGAGACCAAAATTTTAGGGGCAGCTTGATTTTCACTACCATCGCCCACCTGCTCTGTGAACTACTTTTTTGTGTGGTTGTGTGTCCACTGACCCTGGCTAAAATTCAGTGAAGGTGCATTAGTTTTCTGCATTCTGAATAATAATAACAAGTCTTCTGGTGCTTCTAATTATAAAAGAGGTCTTATTTTAATAGCAAAATTACGCAGTCTATTGTCATAATGACAATTCATAACTATATTGGAGGTTGAAGCTGTTTCCTCCTCCAGTTCGAGGTGCTGAAAATGGGAAGCTGCAGTGAAGGTGTGGGAGTCGGGCTGGGCTGGCGTCTTCTCCAATTCTTGGTCTGACACTCCTGTTCTCCATAGTAACCAGCCTCTCTTGGAACTGCCTCTGGTTCTTCCAGGGCTGGAGCCAGAGGAAGCAGGCAACATAAGGCTCCCAAAAGGCCTTCCTTGACTTGCACTGCTGTGGTCTGGAGTTGATGTCCTCTCAGCTTGGTCAACACTGAACAGGGGAATGTGTGGGTGCTCTGTGCCTTCTCGCATACACTACTTTGTGGACAACTCAGAAACAGCCCCACAGCCAGAGGTCACTTCTCGGTCTTTCAGTTCAAGGCTTTTAACACCCTTAAGGGGGTTGTTGTATAGAATCACCTTAGAAGGAGTGCTTGGTCATCTCTTTTACAAGTTTCAAGTAGTTCATCTAGAACCTCACTTTGTAAAGAAGGGGAGAATCCTTGGCTTCTATCATTCTGTTCTCAGTGTTTGAGACTTGAATCAAAGCTGAGAGAGAAAGAACATCCTATCAATATCGTTAGGCACAAAAACTGAAGTCAGCAGCTTGGTGCACTAGAGAGAGCACTGAAAGGACTGGAAATGGCCATGCCAGGCCCTACGCTCTTCTGTCCTCCCAGGACACTGTTAGGTACAACTCTCTTCATCCCCATTTCCCAGACAAGGAAACAAGACCGAAGGAAGTGACATAACTTTCTCAGGGCCAACAGCTGGTATGTGGGGGTGGATTAGGAACCATGACACCAGTGAAGTATGGGAACTTTTAAAACGTAACATTTGAGGTTTCATTCCAGACCTCTTGTCCCAGAACCTCTGGGGAGGGACCCTGCAAGGTGAGTTTAACACTCTCCCCCGAGGGAAACTGCCAACACATTTGCGAACCAGTCCAGCCCAGTGTAGTCAGGGAATAGTGACTTCTCATCTATGCTTTGACATAGATTAAATTCAGAAAGGCACAGAAGTTGCTTTGAGCCTGGTTTTTGGGTAGCTGCCTATCGTGGGAAGTCTCTTAACTTTCCCAGTGAGGAAAACTCGTACTTGATGGGTGTTGCTCTGGGGCAGATACTGTTGTAAGAGTTTTACATACAGTGACTCATTTAGCTTTCATTTGCTGGGGTCCTCATTTTACAGTTGAGGAACTATCGCAATGGATCAGGGAGGGTATCTGCTGTAGGTTACAGTTGTAGTAGGAAGCGGATCAGAGATTTGTACTCAGGGAGCTGACACCTGAGTTACCACTGATCTTACCACTAAGAGAAACTGTCTCTTAGGATAAGTCACCCCAGCTCTGCCGACCTGACTGTATTTGGGTCTACATGGAAATAACAACACAGACCATAGGTTCTTTTTGGAAAGTAAAACTTTAAAGCTCCTCTCTCAAGACTTCTAAAAGGTTGGATGAGAAAAACATTTATGGAGGTTTTTCACAAAGAAAGCCATTTATCCATTCTTTCAGATACTCTAAAATCTATTCTGGGAATAAGCCAAACATGTGAATTTGCATCTTTGTAGATGTACTTTTACTAAGATGCATTTTAGCATTATGCCGTTGACCTACATTGGAGAACGTTACAAAAAACAGTGCTATGAAATGAGCTGTATTTCCTCTAAGGATATTGTTAAAGAAATTTCTCATCCTTTTACTTAGTGACCTCTTTCTGAGAACCTGAGGTGCTTTTTCAGGCAGGAATAGCATGCTTTTCCTGAGCAGTTGATTTATTTTTTGTCTTGTGGATCTAGAGAACCACAGAATTAATCAGGGTTTTGCCTTTGTGTTTTGGGTTCAGCTGTGTCCTCTTCGCCTCCCAACCCCCAGTTCATATGTTGAAATCTTAACCCCCAGTACCTCCGAATGTGACTGTATTTGGAGATAGGGTCATTAAAGATATTATTAAATTGAGTTCATCAGCATGGTCCCTAATCCAATATGACTGGCGTCCTTATAAGAAAAGGAAATTAGGACACAGATGTGGACAGAGGGAAGACACTGAGATAGCCACCTACCAGCCAGACAAAGAGGCCTCAGAAGAAACCAGTCCTGCTGACATCTTGATCTTGGACTCTTAGCCTCCAGAATGATGAGAACATACATTTCTGTTGTTTCAGCCACCCAGTCTATGGTACTTTGTTAGGGCAGCCTTACTAAATTAATACATTTTGTATTGGTGGTTGCAAGCTACATTCATGAACCACATCTAACAAATGTGGAGGATCTCATATTCCTTTTGTATGTAACCTTACTTCTGACTTCATCTACTTTTTCCTTTTCTTCTTTGCTTTTTCCTTCTTTCCATCTCTTATCCTTGTTGGGTTCCATACTGCACTCACCATTCCCTGTTGGCTCCTACTATTGTGGTTGTACAGCTCGCTTGGAATGATGGGCTGGATGGAGCTCTTGCACTCTTCCCAGGGCCCAGGGAGAGGCATGAGCTGTGCCCCCAGGCCTGTGATCTCGTCATGTGTCCCCCTGTTTTTCCCCTATGTGGCCAGGCCATCCAGACTCTGCCCTGACTTTTGAACCCAAGCTACAACACACCCAGTTTCTACTTTCAGGCCTGTTGTGGTATCTGTCCTGAAGTTGATTCACATGACTGCTTTCTCTAGAGTAATCCAACCAATCCTCCATGTGCTACCCTTCCTGCTTTGAGCTTCTATCTCTCCTGAATGCAGAATACCCTTGGGGTTGCTCCTGTGCCTTTTGCAGTGGATTATTATTATTTTTTTTTTATGTCCTGGATGGCAACTTTTCTAGAGACACAGTTGTGTCTTTTCCTTATAGCTCTCTATCTTCTTCCTGTTTTTCAGGAATTTTTCTGTTTCAGACGAATTGCAAGGTCCCATTTTTTTTTCCACACATACTTAGCTTATATTTAGCTTATATATAACATATTTAGCTTATATATAACTTAGACATATAAATGAATATATATTTAAATTTTGTTTTACAAAATTAACAATATATATATGTGTGTATATATGCATGTATATACATTATATATATATATATATACATATATATATATATATATATATATATATATATATATATATATAATGTATTTCTATTTTCAAATTTTGTTGTAAAAATGTTTTCTGCCACTTTTAAGGATCTGTCTGGGGAGGGGGAGATTGTAGGGCATCTTAATTCACCATGATGAAATGGAAATTTACTTGTATTTTATGTTGTGACTTACATATTATTTTGTGAGTTACCTTAATTTCCTTTTGAAATGAGGTTGTTTATATATACATTCACATCTAAGTAATAAGGCAGACCATACGTGTGACTTGGACTAATATTTTTCACCTTTCCACACCTATTTCCTTAAATGTAGAACATGAGAGATTCTTCAGGTCCTGCCAGCTACAAGTGAAGTTCAGGGAAACTGGATTCTTGCACCTGTCTTTAGTCTCATCTTATTGTGGTGACACATACAAAGGACACACACTCTACCCTCAAAATATTGAAGAATATGGTCAATTTTTCCTTGAGAGGGTTATGAGTTAACACTTCTCAACACAATAGCAGTGTTTTCTTATTAAATCCTCTTTAGATGTCTCTAAAATCACCCTCAGTGTGGTAGTTGTTCTCCCCAAATCTCTCTTCTCCACCCCCCTCTCAGAACTTTGCTTACTTCCTATACATCCCTCCTCCTGCCTCCCTCTCCTCTTTCGTCATGCTCTTTCTTGTTTAGTCAGTCAAGTTCCTCTCAGTTTTTGTTCTCCCTTCTTCCAACCCATTCCACTCACCAGCACAGCAGCACAGACAGAATCTTCAAAAATCTTTGATTCTGTCAGACAAGATGCTCTAGTTCTATATAGATGTATGAGCTCTGACAATTAAGTTTGCAAACTTGTTGCAGCAATGTTGCTGACCTTTTTTGATAGCAGAGGGATTATTCATTATGAATTTGTACCAACTGGACAAATAGTTCACCAAGTTTACTATTTGGAAGTGTTGAAAAGGCTGCATGAAAGGTTAGATGACCTGAACTTTTCACCAAAAATTCATGGTTCTTGCATCACAACAATGCACCAACTCACACAGCACTGTCTGTGAGGGAGTTTTTAGCCAGTAAACAAATAACTGTATTGGAACATCCTCCCTACTTACCTGATCTGGCCCCCAATGACCTCTTTCTTTACCCGAAGATAAAGGAAATATTGAAAGGAAGATATTTTGATGACATTCAGGACATCAAGGGTAATACGATGATAGTTCTGATGGCTATTCCAGAAAGAGTTCCAAAATTGCTTTGAAGGATGGACTAGGGACTGGTGTCAGTGAATAGCTTCCCAAGGAGAGTACTTCGAAGGTGACCGTAGTGATATTCAGCAATGAGGTATGTGCACTTTTTCTAGGGATGAGTTCACGAACTTAATTGTCTGACCTCATATAATGAAATCTCTGGGAGTTTTCAGAGGTGCCGTTTTCAATAGGAAATGTACAAGGAGAGGAACAAATTGAGATTCTTCTGCTGCCCTGGACCAATTTATCGAAAGAGGCATTTGGAATCTGCCTAATGACCTTAATCTCAGACTCCAGTTGGAAACAATAGTGCAACTAAGACTTACTGATTTATAACTGGAGACATTAATTCTGATTCTTGGTGGAATCCATGTAGATGAGGTCCCTGTTGACGTATGAGGAGAGTTAACTCATCTGCTTGCCATCATGATGAGAATTAAAATTCTTGGAGTAGAAGTATGAAGTAATAATTAAGGGCACAGACTTGGTGTCTCACAATGCTGCATTCCACTCTTGACTCCATCTACTTGAAAAGAAACCTTGGGCAAGTTACTAAATTTTGATAAGATTCAGCTTCCCTATCCATAACAAAGAGATAATAATGCTACCTCCCTTAAGGCATTACTGAAACATTAAATAAGGTAATGTATATCAGAAACAGTTGAGATGACCTTCTTTGAGTCCACAAATGCTTTAGCAGAGCCTGTTGGGTCCTGACTTCTGGTGGAGTCCAACCACCTACGCTCTTACCCACAGCTCCCAGGATGGGCTCCACACACTAGTTACATTTAATAAGGTGTTGTGTAGTATGGGCTCTGTGCTATTCTCGGGGGATAAAGGGATGAAGGGACATGGCTCCTGGCCTGGAGGCATTCACATTTTATTATGGAGCAAGAGATTCATGAACAAACTACCAATCCTGGTTGTTAAGCATTAAACCAGTGGTTAAACTGTTAGGAAAAGAGAAGGGAGATAGCTATTAATTTTGCTTGCATAGAAGGTGGGTGGGAAGAAATACAGTCAATCTGTCAACTCACTGTTTGTCACAAAGTCATTAACACAATTCCAAAGTCTCTGCAAAGTGGGATTTATTTTACGGGTGCAAGATGATTGAAGAGAACCAGAATGACAGCCAAGCTGGAGGGCCCAATGCAGAGCTGCTTTCTTTTCCCCAGTAAATTAATTTCCCGAAGTGTCCAAATAGATGTATCACAGAGAGGGTGGCAGCCATTTGCCACCTCCCAGCTGTGTAATCCCAGCTTTATTTTATTAAATAACCAACATCACACAGTATTTCAAGTGGTTCTGAGCACTCAGATCACAGCGCTGAACAAGTACTCTGGGTTCTTTTTCTGTAAGATTTTCCTGTTCTCATGTGGCTGTACATCAAAGACTGTGCTAAAGCTTGTTGTTCTCAGATGGAAGCCATGTTTACCTGTCACTGGTAAATGGTGTTAGACGCATGGCGACACTGTTGCCAACAATGGCCCATCTTTCCTACTTGAATTCTTTAGCTCATTTTGTACCCTTCCCCTGAAATTCGCTTCTCACTTTCTCTCTCTTCAAGATCCAGTTCACAAAATATTTGTGTTCATAATTCCTTTCTCTGCACCCTATAACAGGCAATGACTTATGACCTTTGTGTCTAAGGTCCCTCACACTCATTAGAGACTGCATAAGTGTTGGCAGAATAAATGATCTAGAGCATAGACGTGAGAACTCTAAGACCCCAGAGAGAGAGTTCTCTAGACCGGGCATGATAAAGAGAGGTTGTAATGAGAAGGAAGAAAAGGTTTGTATTACTCTTTTGTTTTTTTTTTAAAGTGTGTTTTTCCAGGACCCATCAGCTCCAAGCCAAGTAGTTGTTTCAATTTAGTTGTGGAGGGCGCAGCTCACAGTGGCTCATGTGGGGATCGAACCGTCAATCTTGTTGTTAACAGCACCGCACTCTAACCAACTGAGCTAACCGCCTGCCCCTGTGTTACTTTTAATTCATAAAAATTTGATCTACTTATCATGGTCACCAGACCAAATGTGAATTTTGTTTCTCATTTGATTTCTGAACATGAGAAGGAATTACTCATTTGTTTACAAAGATAGACTGCCAATTCCCTAGTTACTCAGGCTTGACCATATTGGTCAGGAAGTCACAGATGAGACATGGAGCTGGATTTCCAGGCCACCTGGGGGGGAAATTAAATAAATTATTTTGAGTTAGGTGGGCTACACATATTCAAACAAGTATAAATTTGATGTCAATCCCAGAGAGACTGTAATACAACACTTTCATCTGAATTTTAAGATAAAAATGATGGCATATCACCACCCAGATCCCAGTCTTAAAAAAGGGATATGTTATCCTAATCTGGCAGAGTTGACACAAATAATTCCTGCCATTGGTACCATGTCATAGTTGAATAACAGCAATACCTCAGCTAAGAGTCTAAATTTTTACTCTGTTGCTAAACCATGTTGCCTTTTTTTGGATGTTTAAAAAGAATGCTGATTGTCCCAGTGTAGTGAACATACTGCAAAGATACTAATTTATAAGAGAATCCTGGAGCTTTTAAACAGATAGGTGGTGACACAAGAATGGGAGATTTGAGGTTTATCTTTTTGTCCTACAGTTTGTAATTGGAAGAAATGGAGTACAGAGAAAACAAAAATTGTTTGTTATAGAGCTATAAAAATGCACTGAGCAGAACGTGTACTTATCAAAATGATTTCAGTAAAGTCTCCATAAGAAGGAAAAGTTGTTTTTCTTTTTTTTCCTGTACTCTACAGTTTCAGTATTAAAACAAGAGGCAAAATACCGTAAGTCAAGCTGGTAAAAGGGGTTTATTTTTAAAAGCAAGTGTGGTGTGCATTCTGGAATCAAAACAAAACCAGCCCTAATCTTCATTTATTTTGCTGCACAACAAAAGCCAATATTCAAGATGACAGTATTAAGCCACTGTAAGATATCCCTACACAAAAGATTTCATTATATCAATAGCATAATTAATTAAAGAGATGTGAAAATGAAATTGAATTCAAATCAGGAAGCTCTCAATACAGCTTGAAATTAACAATTCTCGTTTAATAATGAAGAAAACCTTCTAGTGTGATGTTCTATGCCATGAGCATTTCAGTTCATAGAAGCTTTTTTATTTCTAAGTGCCACTAGTACCAAATCGTATCATGTATGTGTGACTATATAGAAAAGATATATATATATATATATATATATATATATATATATATATATATATATACATACACACACACACACACACACACACATATATATATAACATTTTATCAAACAGATTGATGATTATACTCTTGCTTTGGAAACCCTGAATTTCAGCAGACTTGAGATGGTACATGTCCAACACCCTTGAGAAGAGCCATATAATGGTGTTTGCAAAAAACATTTGACCTTTATTGTGGGATGTGCCAATGGCACTAGTTAAACTAGTTAATTAATTGATTTGGGAAAGTTTTATTGCCTTCTCTGTGTCAGGCACTATTCTAGATGCTGGAGACATGGCAGTGAATAAAACATGGAACATGTAGGCTAGTGGTTATGCTTTTGGTTGTTTGAGAAACCCAACAAGAATACTGCTGTAACCTAGCAAGCTTAATCAGGATAATGTTCCATCTCCCATGCCTATACTTTGTTTCACATTTTTAGCTGAAAGTTGGTCTTGCAAAGCATGTGAGGAAACAGTGAGCAATGTTCAAACAGAGTGTGGAGAATGGGGATGTGGATCAATGATCACATCTAGCCACTTGAAGACAAAAAACACTTCCTAATGTGCCTTTTCAAAAGCAATAATACAGTAACAATTGCATCTAGATGCCAGCAGGCACAAAACACCTCTTACTATGATCTTCCACTAACAACATTTTAATTCTGGATAGATAGGGTTTTACTATTTAAGAAGGGGCCTTTTGACACATTCCTCATTCTGTGAAGCAGCCGGGGAAGATGTCTCCATTTTACAAATCCTGAGATGGGGGTTTCAGTGGGTTTTCAATGGCCACTCAGTAATTAAGTTGTCTAACTAAGACTAGGACTCAAATCTTAGTGCAATTAATCCACCTTGTTTTTCTGGGCACCTTGATATTATTTCTTCCACAGGCTTTATTGGCTTAGCATAAGACTGTGATGCCTGTAGATTGTATTTTCTAAATTATTGTACTTAAAGTGATGTGTGCGGATTTGATAGATATTCTCATGTCCTGACACTGGGTGCTGAAATTCTAGAAGCAAAATCCTGACCAATTATATAAAGAATAGGCTGAGTTACTGGAAGTTCTGGCATTGGAATTTGAGCTAATGTCCAGGTTCTGACCTATTTTATTTATTAACAAAATAGGTGGCCGATTTTATAAGAGCAGGATGATGAATTGTGAAAACTGTTATTCTGGCCAAATTCCAAAGTGAGCAATTTCATAATGGCAATTTCCAAATGGACAAACTTAATCCCTTAGAAAATAAAATCAATAGCTGGACAGTACTTTCTTTGGATGTCAAAACACTTGGATCGATGACTCCATTCACCTGGTGTGGGCTTCATATTGGGCAGTACCTATAGGACAATACAACATAAAATTTTACCTGAACGTTTTGCAGAAGAAATTAATGTTCAACTAGAGACAGTGGTCAACAGCATCAGTTTGTGAGAACATTACACACACACACACACACACACACACTCACACACACCCCTTTGAATTTCCAGAAAGAATACTCTAAGGAAATGATCTAGACTAAATTTTCTCAATAGTGACTTTTCTCATTGAAATATGATCATTGTGTGTGAGAATTTAACTCATATTTAAAGGCATGCATGCATATACAATACATGGTCAACTTGGTAGTTGTCAAGTTTTCCTGTCCTATCACATGGTTTTGCAGGATGAAAAAGAAAAAGTTCTCAGGAAATACGATTGAAACACGCTTGATAGTTTCTCCTTTTAAAAGGAGGAGATCTATTCAAATCAAATGCCAATAGCTGGTCTAGTATCTAGTCTGAAGTCTGGAAATGCATATAGAGGTGCCATTATTTTTGTTATTATTTTTTAAATAAATAAATTAATTAATTAACTTTAATGTTTTTAAGGAGGGCACAGCTCACAGTGACCCATGCGGAGACTGAACAGGCAACCGTGATGTTATTAGCACCATGCCCTGACCAACTGAGCTAACCAGCCACCACTGCGTTGCCATTATTTTTGGAGAACTGTTTTATATGTCATTTCTTACTTTTACAAATGCTTTACTCTCTTCAAAATACTTTCACAAATTTTAACTTGTTTGTTTTTCACAAAAATCCTGTGTGTGTGTGTGTGTGTGTGTGTGTGTGCTGGAGAGGGGTTCTATCATTCTTATTTATAAGAGGAAACATAAACTCAGAAAAGAAATTTCAGATCCAAATTCAGAATCAGCTGAAATTCAGGTCTTTGTATGGCAAATTCAGCTCTTATCTCTCTAGGCCTATTTTCTTTAGATACAGAAATCTCCCCTTTCCTCCAAGTTAGGTGTTACCACTTCAAGCTGGTGTTACCACTTCTAAATTGCTACTGGGAAAGCCAAGAGCTGCAAAACAGGAAGGATGAGAATGTGACAACTTTCACCACAACATTAAGTATGCATCAAATAGTAAGAAGTGGGTCAAAGGGAGAGCCAAAGGTATGACACCCTCACTGTAATAGCTGACTTTGGGCCTTCATGGAGACATCCTCACTTAGAAAGTATCTTCATGGGAATTTGGTTCTCAGTTTGACTCCTTCTCCAGGAAGATGGAAGTCTGTGGTTTCCAGAAGGCTGAACTAGGATCTTATGTGTTCCATGATTTTTTAAATCTGATGAAAGAAGCTCAGTGGTTCCAAGGACTCAGGTGCTATCCAGTAATAGAAACACAAACTGGGGATACGTTTGCTGATGATTTCTAGATGATGGCATTGGGGGAGCTACTGTTGAAGTAAGCTTATTTAATGCGCAGTTGGATGAGCAGCCCTAGCTGCATTCCATATTCTTTTCCCTTTTAATATAAATTGGGGCCGAGATATTTCAAGTTGGGATGTACAAGCAAACATTTATAAAATGCACCGAATTACAAGTATATTATTAGCCTTAACTTCTTTCCTCAGTTATATTTGACTACACAGAACCAAAGAAGATATTTTAAAAAGGCAAAAAAACAATGGTTCAGGAAGGTTTTTTTCAGTTTAGAAGATCCTTCTGAATATGGCAGAAGCAAACATTTTGAACCAAAGATGAAGGCCAAGATCAAGGAGAAAACGATTCCTTGCTACTTGTCATGAAAACACATGCTTAGTCTTTCAGACTAAATTTAAGGAGAAATGGTTTATATATATATGCATATTTCAACTAGTCAAGATATTCTAAACACATTAAATAAACTTAGTTCTCCTTCTCAAAATGTATGAAATTTCTTTTCCATTTTTAAGGTATCTGCACACAGCTGATATAGCTGTTTGGACAGAAAAATTATTTCTTCTAATTTCTTTTTCTTCCTGTATTTTATTCCAAGCCAATGCATCAAATTTAGGTGTAAGTGTATTATGTCCATATTACATGTGGTATATACTACAAATGAAAAACAACATTGATAGATTTAATTATGTTTATCCTAACATTTGATACTACAGAACAAAATTAAAAAACCTTCGATTAACCTTTAGGGATTTTCCAAATTACTTGGAACTAAATCTTATTAATATTGCCCCCTACTGTTAGAGTAATGTGATTCATACAATTTTTCTATTTTAAAACGTATATTTCAAGATCTGATATTTTAGGATAGTGCTATCAATAGTTTGATTCTGGAATCTTGACAAGTTACGTATGATTATATGCCAAACTCTATCAATTTCTCTCTCAGTAGTGACTTTTTAATCTGCTCCCAACTTCTCATTGCTGTTGATCAAGCTTTCCATTCTGTCCTTTGGAGTGTGTCTTAGAGCTTCCTTCTCTGGGGCCTCTGCACCCCTAAAATTACCTCCTTCATGTTGCTGCCAGTGTTATCCTTTTAAAAGACAGCTATGGTCATGTTGCATGTCAGCCAAAACCTCTATTAGATCTCTTTTGTCTTTAGAATAAGTCTACATTAATAACAATAATAACAGGAGCTAAATGTTCCACATAGCCATGTAAGAAATTTGTAAGATAGTTATTTGCCATTCTAGAGGGTGCATTCTAGAGGTATATCATTTTGTATTAATTTGTATATACTTGAAAACTTGGGGTGTCGATAAAATTCTTGTGCTTATTTGTCATTCATGTATCTTCTTTGGTTAAATTTTCTTCAAATCTTCTGAACACTTGTTTTTTTTTTTTTTCCTTACCACTTCTTAATTCTGTTGGCAGACATCATTTTTGATGGTACAATATTAAAAACATACCCTTTAAAATCAGGAAGAAGGCAAAGACTATGCCCACTATTACTGATTCTTTTCAACACTGTATTAGAAGGACTAGCCAGTGCTAGGTACGTACATGGATCCTATGTCACAAGGACATGGGGCTAAAGTATAAATAGGGAAAAGATGGGTCCTTTAATAAATGCTGTGAGATAATCAGTTATCCATTTGGAATAAAAAGAACTGGGATTGCTGCCTAATACTATACACTAAAATCAATTCTAGGTGGATTAAAAATTTAATATGAAACGTAAAGCTTTAAAGCTTTTAGGAGAAAATATTGGAGACTATATTTATGGCTTTGGGGCAGAGAACTACTTCAGAAGCAATCACAACTATTACTAACCTCAAAAGAAAATAATTGATGCATTTTTCACACTGAAATACAAGACTGTTCATTAAAAGACACCATAAAGAAAGTGATCTACTTTGGCAGTAATCTGGCAGAAATAGAGAAATAAAAGAAAATATACCATTCTTACTTATAAATATTGATGTAAAACTCTAATATAAAATATTGGCAAATACAACCCAGCAACATATTGAGAGTCGAATACCTGCTATCACTGCTTTCATTTAAAATTTTTTGTGAGGCACCAACCAACACAACTTGAAGAGGTGAAAGAATCAGAAGTACAAAATTGCAAATAAAGAGGAGATATTATAATTATCTGTAGATGACTTTATTGTATTTTTGAACAGCCTGAATTAATCATCTAAAATTCAATTAGAAACAATGAGGGAAATTATTAACGTGACTAGCTACTTCTTTAACATAAAAATCAGTAGCTTTCCAGAGCCCACCACCAAGTGAGACAATATGAAGAAAACAATGCACTTATAATATCATTCACAAAAATAAATACCTAGTCATAAGCTTAACAAGATATATGCAGAGCCTATGTAATTTTTTGAAAATTCTACTTATACAAATGAAAATTTGAATAAACAAAAAGCTGTAATTTTTCCTTGAGAAGGCTCAGAATTATAAAAAGGAAATTTTCCATAAATTAATTTATAAATTTAGTAGAATCATATTAATAAATGGATTAATTTTGAATTATTTTTAGAACTAATTCAGCTAATTCTAAAATCCAATAAAGAAACAAAAAGGAAATAAAATTTTAAAATGGAAAATAAAAAGTAATGGGTTGCACTAAAACTGCCAAATATAAGAATATATTAATACAATATTTTTTTGTACTGGCATACAGAATAGTCAGACCCATGGAACAATATTGAGGTCCAGAATAGATAAAAATATACAAGATAATTTAGAATCTGATACAATTGGAATTTTGGTGAGTTGCCATCGAGGGGAAAAATATCTGAATGTTTAGTTCATTCTCATTCTTACAATGAATTTCAGATTTGTCACAATTCAAATGTTAAAATTAAACCTATTTTTCACGTTGTATCCTCTAAAATTTTACAATCATGTAAAAATACAGAAAGAAAATGTAAAAATGTTTATATAATAATAATAAAATGGGAAAGTTTTTTCCTTCTAAGCAAGATAAAAAAAATTAAAAGCCATTTGTTTAAACAAAGAAAATAACAATTACATAAAATTAAAACAAAAATTGTTCTACAAATCTTTTGAACAAAGTCAGACTAGGAAATAACATTTGTGATATGTATGAGATAGGACCTTTAAGCTTACCTTCCTTAATATGTGATATTAATAATTCCTGCATACAGTAATAAAACATCTAATTTTAAGGGCAGAAAACAGTTCACAGAGGCTAGAATGGGTATCTTATAAACATATGAAAGAGGCACAGCCTCACTCATAATAAAAATAAAACTAGGAGATGATTTTTTAAAATTTATTTATTTATTTTTTTATTAGTTTCAGGTAGACAAGACAAAGTAATACTGAGACGTTTATCATTTATATCCCTCATACTGTGTGAATCCCTCTTCCCCCATCCACTATCCCTCCGACATAGCACACAGCCATTACGTTTCCACTGTCTCCACTCCCAATGCTGTACTCCATTTCTTGTAAGTATATACATACATATATATATACATGCATATATATAAAATTATAGTTGGCATTCATTATTGTTCAGCTTCAGGTGTACAGTGCAGTGATCAGGCATCTACATCATCCCTGAGGTGGTCTCCCAAGTGGGAGATGTGTCCATCGAATACCCTACAAAATCTTTACAACATTATTGATTAGATTCCCCAAATTAATTTTCAAAACTCCGTGGCCATCTTGTGGTTACCAACTGTTTTCTAATCCCCTCACCTTCTGCCTTATTCCCACCCCAACCCCCGCCCATCTAGCAACCCTTTCTGTCTCCAAAACTGTTTCACCATGCTTTTTTGATTATGTACCTACCTCCGCAAACAGCGTTAGCACGTAGTTCCCAATATAGAGGTGTTAATTTATAAATTATGTACATGGATGATTGGGCTAATATATAGATCACAAAACATTCACAAAAATAGAAGTTTTCAAAGAACAAGATGAAGCTGAAACACAGTTTTGCTCTTGCTAAAATAGTATTAATATTTTGAGGGAGGAGAACATTTTGATTGAATGTGTTTCACTACTTTCTAAAATTTTTTTTTTTAATTTATTGGGGTGACAATTGCTAATGAAATTACATAATTTCAGGTGTACAATTCTGTATTACATCATCTATAAATCCCATTGTGTGTTCACCACCCAGAGTCAGTTCTCCTTTCATCACCATATATTTGATCCCCCTTACCCTCATCTCCCTCTCCCCACTCCTCTTACCCTCTGGTAACCACTAAACTATTGTCTGCGTCTATGAGTTTTTGTTTCTCATTTGTTTGTCTTGTTCTTTTGTTGTTTTTGGTTTATATACCACATATCAGTGAAATCATAGGGTTCTCTGCTTTTTCTGTCTGACTTATTTCACTTAGCATTATACTCTCAAGATCCATCCATGTTGTCACAAATGTTCTTATATCATCTTTTCTTACCACCGAATAGTATTCCATTGTGTATATATACCACAACTTCTTTATCCGTTCATCTATCAAAGGACATTTTGGTTGTTTCCATGTCTTGGCCACCGTAAACAAAGCTGCAATGAACATTGGAGTACACGTGTCTCTATAGAGAAATGCTTTCAAATTTTTTGGGTAGATACCCAGGAGAGCGATTGCTGGGTCGTATGGTAATTCTATTCGTAATTTCTTGAGGAACCTCCACACTGCCTTCAATAGCGGCTGCACCAGTCTGCATTCCCACCAACAGTGTATGAGGGTTCCTTTTTCTCCACAGCCTCTCCAACACTCGTTGCTATTTGTCTTGTTGATTATAGCCATTCTGACTGGGGTGAGGCGATATCTCATTGTGGTTTTTATTTGCATTTCTGTGATGATTAGCGATGTTGAGCATTTTTTAATATGTCTATTTGCCATTTGTATGTCCTCTTTGGAGAAATGTCTCTTCAGGTCCTCTGCCCATTTTTCAATGGGGTTGTTTGTTTTTTTGTTGTTGAGTTTCATGAGTTCCTTGTATATTTTGGATATTAGACCCTTATCGGAGGCACTGTTTGCAAAAATCTTCTCCCATTCAGCCAGTTGCCTCTTTATTTTGTCGATGGTTTCTTTTGCTGTGCAGAAACTTTTAAGTTTCATATAGTCCCATTTGTTTATTTTAACTTTTACTTCAATTGCCTTTGCAGTCAAATTTATAAAATGCTTATGGAACCCAAGGTCCATAAGTTTAGTACCTGTTTTCTTCTGTGCAGTTTATTGTGTCAGGTCTTATGCTTAAGTCTTTGATCCATTTTGAATTAATTTTGGTACATGGTGACAGATAGCAGTCCAGTTTCATTCTTTTGCACGTGGCTATCCAATTCTCCCAGCACCATTTATTGATGGGGCTGTCTTTCCTCCATTGTATGTTTTTAGCTTCTTTGTCAAAAATTATCTGTCCATATTTATGTGGTTTTATTTCTGGGTTCTCAATTCTATTCCATTGGTCTATGTGTCTGTTTTTCTGCCAATGCCATGCTGTTTTGATTATTGTAGCCCTGTAGTACAAGCTAAAGTCAGGCAGTGTGATACCTCCAGCATTGTTCTTTTTTCTTAAGATTGCTTTGGCTATTCGGGGTCTTTTGTGTTTCCAAACAAATCTGGTGATTTTCTGTTCTATTTCTTTAAAAAATGCCATTGGGATTTTGATGGGGATTGCATTAAATCTGTATATTGCTCTGGGTCATATGGCCATTTTAACTATGTTGATTCTTCCAATCCATGAGCATGGAATGTCTTTCCATTTTTTTGTGTCTTCTTCAATTTCTTTCAAAAATGTCTTATAGTTTTTAGCATATAAATCCTTCACGTCCTTCGTTAAGTTTATTCCTAGGTATTTTACTATTTTTGCTGCAATTGCAAAGGGAATTGTTTTTTGTATTTCTTTTTCTGAAATTTCATTGTTAGTATATAGGAATGCAATGGACTTTTGTACGTTGATTTTGTAGCCAGCAACTTTACTGTATTCATTGATTGTTTCTAACAGCTTTTTGGTGGAGTCTTTAGGGTTTTCTATATATAGCATCGTGTCATCTGCAAAGAGTGATAGTTTAACTTCTTCATTCCCAATTTGAATGCCTTTTATTTCTTTCTCTTGCCTGATGGCTCTGGCAAGGACTTCCAACATGTTGAAAAGCAGAGGTGATAGGGGACAGCCCTGTCGTGTTCTTGAACATAGAGCAAAGGGCTTCAGTTTTTTTTTTTTTAATTAAATTTATTGGGGTGAAAATTGTTAGTAAATTTACATGGATTTCAGGTGTACAATTCTGTATTACATCTATAAATCTCATTGTGTGTTCACCACCCAGAGTCAGTTCTTCTTCCATCACCATATATTTGATCCCCCTTACCCTCATCTCCCACCCCCCACCCCTCTGGTAACCACTAAATTACTGTCTGTGTCTATGAGTTTTTGTTTCTCATTTGTTTGTCTTGTTCTTTAGTTGTTTGGGGCTTCAGTTTTTAACCATTAATTATGAGATTAGCTGAGGGCTTGTCATAGATGGCCTTTATTATGTTAAGGTATTTTAGGAGATGATTTTTCCATCTGGTTTGCAAGGATCAAAAATTTTGGCACTACACTCTGTCAACAAAGATGGACAATAACCACTCTCATACACTTTTAAGGAAACTACAAACTGATGGTTTTTGAAGGAAATTATAAATGTGTCTGTTATTAACAAGAAAATTCCATTTCTAAGGATTTATTACACAGACATTTTCATGTGTTCCTAAAACTATATGTATAAGCTGGCAGTGGCTTTGTAATATTAGCGTGAAGGACAGTTCTGCTCACCCCACCTTCTTGAGTTCTTATGGTTGGACTAATAATAAAATTGACAAAAGAATGGATTTACAGGAGAAAAACCAATTTAACATGTACACATAGGAAATCGTAAAGGATACGCAAGAAATGATCAAACCAGCTAGCTTTTTTATACTTTTTAGACAAAGAAACTATTTGTGAAGAATAGACAGAACAAGAAAACTTAGGTTTGGGTACTCATTAGTGAAGAATAGAAAAAGAGAGAAGAATTGGGACATAAATTAGTAAAAAGTACAGACTTCTTGGCTCTGGATTCCTTCACTCTAGAGACCAAGGAATCTCTCTCAGCCCCCATATAGAGCAAGGAAGTTCCTTTTCACACGGGAGATTTATTTCCTATGTTCAAGGAAACAAAGGACGGACCATGTACCCTTCTTGAAAAGGCTCCTTTTCAAGCAACTCAAATTCAAAACAATCAGTATGACATTGTGGAATATTTTGGGTCACCTACCTTGGTCCTGGACAGTAATAACAAAAGAATGGGTACAATGTAATTGTTGATCAATAGATGACTGGAATACCATGAAGCTGTTAAAGGAATGAGGTAGATTCAAATATTCTGATAAAGAAAAATTATCCAAGAAATAAACAAGATGCAAAATAATACATAAAATGTTACCTTAATGTAAATACCGATATATGCATTCAAATTTTTCTGAAAAGATGCGCAAGAATCTATTACCAGATTGAGCATACAGAAGCAGAAATTGGATTGGAGATGGGATAGTGATTTAATTTTCATAGTATCTTTAGTACTTCTTAACCTTTTAAAAAGTCATGTTTATGTATTACTAAAATTTCTAGATGAAAACTAAAATATTTTGAAAGATAATTAAAAAACAGGAAGGGAAAGGATGTAGGCATCTGTGTGTTGATGGGACTCGAGACACGACTTGATGGGTTGGTTATACACCGCTCTGAGATTCTCTGGGTCTCTGCTTCAACCATCAACTGCCTGAGATTTGGGAACTTCTTCTTTATCTACTCATCTGTCTCTGTCCTTGGACAATGTCCTGCATTATCTACCTTCCTTTATTCTCCATTTTTTGTGATTTCCTGGCTTTCTGTCTACATCTTGCCGCTCTCGTGACTTCTTGTTTCCAGTTGCTTTCCTTGCCCACCTGGTTCTTTCTTGGATTGTTGCTGAGGCATACAAATCCCATGCTTTCCTAGACTTCTGACTACTTGTCTGGTTCTTGACCACGTGTTTTCTTTCTCTTGAGTGGATTTACAGTGAAATGTTTGCTAGTGCTTTCTTTTCTGCTCTCTTTGGCTCTCGTTCTCACAGGTCCCTCATCTTCTTACTGGGCATTTGTATTCCTCCTAGGATTGAGCACAGATGGAAATGAATAATAAAGGAAAGCTTTTTGTAAAGAAAGCCAAAGCAGGAAAAGAAGGAGACTTTTAGCTTGGCATAGAAGGGACTTGTGAAAGCGGAGGGGGAGGGAGTCAGTCTTCAGAATGTGTCTGATTGTCTTCCTGGACCTCAGGACAAACTGGTTAGGTAGCTTTTTTTCATTCCCTCTGCACTTTGCTGTAAGGACAAAAAAGACAGTAGAGCTCCATGGATATGGATAGGACAGGGGAATGTGGAAAAGAATGATTAAAAGCCTGCAAAGGAGTAGAGAACAGGAGTGTAGTCTGGGGGTGGAAGATGGGAGGAAGAAGTCAGGACAAAGACTCCGTGGAGAGGAGAGGCTTCCTGAAGAAGTCAAGGTTGACCCATGGACAATATATAGTTGAGAGAGAAAGGTTACCTTCCCTCAGGAGGAGCCAGCAGATGGAAGATTCAGTGTGAGTTGCTCATTCTTCCCTCCACCCCCATGGATGCTCTCGATTCCTGGATTACATTAAGGACTTGTCCTGGATACCAGAAGAACTGTCCTGCATGCTCTCCTGGATTCTTCATGTTGGACTGCAATGGACCATGTCACCCTGCACGTCCAATATTAAGATTACAGTAGTGGTTGCAGATTCTCTGCTATATCTTTTCCCATGATAATCGATGATAACAGTTAAGAATGAGCATTATTCTTGACAGTGATGAACTTTACCTTAGCCCCTTGTTCCTAGAAAGCAGTGATAGTTAAGAACCCCAAACCCCGTCCCCCCATCACTTATGCATCAAAAGCACACACAACAAAAGTAAATATAGATAAATTACACTATAAAAATTTAAAACTTCTGTATATTAAAGGACACAGCCCAGAAAGTGAAAAGGCAACCTATGGAATGAGAGAAAAATATTTGTAATTCATATATCTGATATAGAGTTAATAACCAGAATATGTTAAGAAAAATTCAACAACAAATAACCAAATAACACCATTAAAGAGTAAACTAAGGCCTTGAGTAGACATTTCTCCAAAGAAGATATGTAAATGTCAACAAGCACATGAAAAGATGCTCAATATCAGTCATCATTGGAAAAGTGGAGATTAAAACCACGATGAGATACAACCTCACATCCATTATGGTGGCTATTATAAAAAACAAAACAACAACAACAGAAAATGGCAAGTGTTGGTGAGGATGTGGAGAAATTGTAACTGATAAAAAGTCTCTACTGGACTAAACTTTAGTCAGGATCACCTGAATCCTCTATTCAGCTAGGCCCCTGACCTTTGAGCTTCCATGTTTGTATTTGCATTGCCTAGTTTTAAATAAAAATTCTATTAAATTGTAACTGAACTACTTGCCACACAACAGCCAGTAAGTCGTGTGACAATGTGTTGGGGCAAGAAAAGCAACTATCTTTAGAAAGCCTGCAAACCAAAAAAATGGTGAACTAACATCCTAAAGAATTATCTAAAGAAAGCACAGAATTCAGGCTTGTTTTATGTCAAGAGAAAGGGGAAGTAGAAGGGGCAAGAGGTGATTGACAGCCATAAACATCTGAGTGCCAGAGGGAAATGAGGAAGATTGGGAAACTACTTTGTTCTCAGTCTGTTGACTCTAGTTGATATGAGTCCAGTCATGAGGTTCCTATGTACGCATATCTTTGATAAACAATTATTATTTTTGTATATACTTCCCTGATCTCCTCAGGAGAGGCACCTTCTGGTAAGGGTCTGATTTTGTCAAACTCAAGCCACAAGCCACTCTAATGATTATCATGTCTGTGTGCAAGACCAAGCAGAAGCTATTAGTCTGAAGGTCATGGGAACAACGCAGGCTTGAACAAGACAGAGTCAGAGAGGCCAAGCAATTCACTCCGTTACAAAATCAGTTTAGCTAGAATCCTGCACCCTCCATATCAGACCACCCTCAATATCTGACTAAATTCCTCATCACCATGTTCCCCCACGTGATATCTGATCACCCTGGCCTCTTTCAGCAAGAATCCTGTCAAGTCAGTGTAGCCAGAGTCTCCCTTTCCCCTGATATTTCCTTTAGTGACTTTTCATCCACTCATGCCCACCTTGCTTTTTGGCTACAAATCCCCACTGTCCATGCTGTATTTGGAATTGAACCCCATTTTATACTGAAGTCTCTTTTCCCCTATTGCAACTGTTCCCAAACAAAAGCTATATTTTATCACTCTCTGATTTTCTTTAACAGAAAGAACTGTTGTGTACTGTTGGTGGGAATGTAAAATGGTGTGGAAAACACTATGGAAGTTCCTCAAAAAATAGAATTACCATATGATTCAGAAATTTCACTTCTGGGTATATATCCAAAATAATTGAATGCAGGCTCTGAAAGAGATATTTGTATAACCACGTTCATAGCAGTTATTAGTCACACTATCAAAAAGGTGGAGTCAACCCAGGTGTCCATCAGTGGATGAATGTATAAGCAAAATGTGGTATCTACATACAACAGAATACTATTCAGATTTAAATAGTGAGGAAATTCCGACACATGGAACAACATAGATGAAACTTGAAGACATTACGCTAAGTGAAACAAGCTAGTTACAAAAAAAGAAGAATGTATGATTTCACTTACATAAAGTACCTAGAGTAGTCAAATTCATAGAGACAGAAAGTAGAATGATGGTTGCCAGGGGCTGGGGGTATAGGGGTATTTGGAGTAGTTTAATAAAGTTTCAGTTTTGCCAGGGGGAAAGAGTTCTGGAGATTACTTGCATAATAATGCGCACTAAACACATAAAAATGGTTAAGATGGTAAATATAATGTTTTGTAGATTTTACCACAATGAAAAAGTATTTCCAGTTCTTTTGAGAAACAATTGACATGCATCACTGTATCAGTTGAAGAAGTGCAGCATGATGGCTTGATTTATATTGTGAAATGATTACTATAATAGGTTTAGTTAACATTCATCATCTCATATAAATACAATAAAAAGAAAAGGAAAAAAATATTTTTTGTGACGAGAACTCTTAGGATCTACTCTCTTAACAACTTTCCTGTATATTACATCCCTATTACTTATAAGTGAAAGTATAAGAAGGTAAACTATATGTTACTATATTTTACCACCATGAAAACATTTTTAAAAATTAAGAAAGTAATGCCACATCCGTTTGCATTCCTTCCTATCTAAATTAGGTAATTAAGCTAAGGGATGATCGCCCCTTATTCATCTGTGACAAGGCCAGACACAGATCTTCCAAATTCCCATTCTTTGCCTCATAAATGATTAGCCAAAGTCTTTGTCCCTCCTGATTAGTTCAAACAAAATACCGGTCAACCTGACTAAACTTTGGTCAGGCTTCTCCCCTTTCCACAGGCCTCAGGACCCTGCCCCACCCTTGAGCTTAAATAAGCATCGAGCATAGAAATGTGGGACAGTCCTTCATGAGTGACCCCTCCTGAAAATGGGCTGACCACAAAGAAAGACGTTTCCTGCTCAACTCTTAATCATGCCACTTGCTTATTACGCTTCCCTACTTCCAGTTCTTTCTAGCTGTGTTTACTCCTCCTTATAAAAGAAAAACCCTTTCTTCCTGACCTTTGAGAAGGTTGTAGATCGTAAATTTGGAGCATGATTCTCCCTGTTGCAGGAATCCCCTTAACCTCCCCCACACCCACTGCAACAGACTCTCAAATAGTCTCTCCTTACCTGAGTCCCGATTTGCTTTTATTCTTTTATTAGACACTTGCAAAGTATGGGAATAACATTTGTCCCATTTAACATATGGAGCAGGGTGGAAAGAGAATTAATGTGTGAATTGTGTACATAGCATATGTATTACACATATAAGTGGGATATGTGAGTCTAACTGTGTAGTATATGTGTATACATGTTTAAGTGTGTGAACTGAACTTCATTATAATTTTGTGCTAGGGTATTATAATTGTTCTTTATAAATATGTTATTTGAAGAGCTGTTATTACCCTGTTTTGAGGGCTGTCAGGTAACACTTTTAAATTGGCAGTTTAGTTCAGGAAACACTAAATTGTGGACACTTAAACACCTGTATGGAGGATAAAACGTTGTGTTCAGCTGGTTTGGTTTTCTATATGAGATTTGAACCTAGTTGATTCTAAAGTTGCCACTTTGACTCTGAAATTATGAATTGAGTAAAAACCAAGTGTCCTTCTATTAGGTTGGTGCAAAAGTTATTGCGGTTTTCACAATTATTTTTAACCTTTTAAACTGCAATTACTTTTGCCCCAACCTAATACTAAAAAAAGAACCCTTTTAACTGTAACCAGGACATCTTAGAAGTGTCCTGATTTTCAATTCCCAGCGTTTTCAAATTATTTCCTTTTGATTTTTAAATTGCAGTTGTGTGTCAGGATTCCACATGGGGAAATTATGATAAGTCAATAACCATGATAATTAACTTGGTGTCATGCAGGGTGTCAGGCGGGGTCTCTGGTCCCGCTCCCCACATAAGAACTCAGGACGTGGTGAAGCCAAAAAGGAACACTCACGGAGCCATAGATAGGGGAGTCATACCACTATAGTCTCATTGGCGGCTGGGTTGGAAACACAGGAAGCAGGAGCTACACCGTCCCCAACCTGCCATCCACTTTTTTCTGCCAACCAACCCCACTTGCTAGCTGCAATCCACTGTGCTAACTGCAATCCGCACTTGCTAGCTCAGCCACCATCTCCTTGCTAGCCCCCATTTTCTGCTAGCGTAGCCACAGCAGTTATATTAGTGGCCAGTGGCTCACTGGTTACAGCTGACGGCCAACTAGCCACAATTGATGGCCATTCACTACCTGAGTGAGCACCTTTCCACCTGAGGCCGAGAGCCTGGAAACTACACTCCTGGCTCTGTCCCCACACTTAGTAAGCCAAAGTTCTTAACAAAACACACCACCATTCCAGCTTCAGGGGATATTAGTATAGTAGCAGACATTCAAGGTCAAATCTCAATATTTTCTTTTCTTGATGTAAAGATTGGCCCATTCGGGATTTTTCTTTTTTCTTGCCTATTTTTCAAATATCTTTCTACTTTCAACTGGTAGTTGTTGAGGAAGACATGATGCTCTGCTATCATTAAGTTTCATATCTAGAAAAATAGAAGGTCTGTGTTTTATAATAACACAAACTAAAATTTCCATACATGCATTCACTCATTTATTGAGCTCTATGCAGCAGACTATGAAGAATGTGAGGGGGCTGTACACAGGAATACCCTCTACATGGGTACTGCACCGATTTCTTTTTCTTGTCTCTCTTCCAGTCCTAGCTCAGTCAGAATGTGCCAGTTCTACTCCCATTGCCCATGCATTTGACTGACTTGGCCTGCTTAGGAATTATCTGGAGATTTGTGCTCTTATGTGAGATGTGCTCTTAAGGGCACATCTAAATGAATATTCTTTTCATTTTCTTTTGTTCCTAGGTCTGAAATCACCTAAACTCATTTATGTCTTGAGCTGATTATAGTCAGAAAGAGCATTTTCTGGAAAAAATCAGGAAAACCTTTTCTTCTACTTGTACACTTGGACATTTTTGGCCAAAACAGAACTAGTGACCTCTGACAGTATTGGAGATAATCTCCTCTCTCCACAGCTGAGGAAATTAGGCCAAAAGAAGTTTAGCACTTTTCTGGTATTCTATGGACAATTAAGTTCACGAACTCATCCTAGAAAAAATGCTACCTACCTCATTGGTGAATATTACTATGGTCACTAAAGCACTCCCCTTGAGAAGCTATGCACCAATGTCAGCGCCTAGTCCACCATTCAAAGTAATTTTGGAACTCTTTTTCTGGAATGGTCATCAGAGCTGTCATCGTATTACTGTTGATGTCCTGAATGTGATCAAAATGTCTTCCTTTCAATATTCTTTTATCTTTGGATAAAGAAAGAAGTTACTGGAGGCAAGATCAGGTGAGTAGGGAGGGTGTTCCAATTTGTTTATTGGCTAAAAACTCCCTCACAGACAGTGATGTGTGAGCTGGTGCATTGTCGTGATGCAAGAGCCATGAATTGTTGGTGAAAAGTTCAGGTCATCTAACTTTTTCACGCAGCCTTTCAGCACTTCCAAATAGCAAACTTGGTTAATTGTTTGTCTAGTTGGTACAAATTCATAATGAATAATCCCTCTAATATCTAAAAAGGTTGGCAACATCGTTGCAACAAAGTTCATGAAACTTACTTGTCACCATTATATGTTATTTGAGTGACAGAACAAGGCCCCAGACTCCTTGGTCACAGCCACAGGTCTGCCCAACTGCATTGCCTGAGGTTTGAGCCAGATAAAAGCCAGGTGCCTTGAATAAAAACTAAATGATTGATCTTTTTATTTTGTACATGTGACAGAAGGTAGAGAATGAATTCTAGACCATAATAGTTAGGTATTTGGACGGGTGGTCACAGCCTCTGAGACTATCATAGGTTGGTGTCATTTAGGCAGGTGATACCCAAGTATAAATAGATGTAGGCTATGAGAACTTTTACCCAAACCAGATTTCTCTATTTTTCTTCTAAGTGTTTTCTTCTTCATGGCTTGGGCCATCTTGATTGCAGTTTCTTAACTTGAAACCAAACATCCCAATTGGCTGTTATCGCAGGCAGACAGAATGCAGCAATCATTACAAACTATACTTGTGCAGGTATGTTTTTCAGAGGAGTCCTAGTTTAAACACTTAAATGGAAAAAAAAAACCCTCTAATTTTTATAATGAAAGTTGAATAATCAAAGAGGAAGTTGGGAGAAAGCATGGCTCTGGAAAGTAGGTCAGCTTGTGGGGGGCAGAGGAATGTGTGACTGTCACCTCTTTAACTGTAGGTGTTGGTTAAACCATTTCATGATTTTGGTTGTCTCTTCTGTAAAATAAAATGAAAGCACGGGGAGCTCTCTAGGATGTTTCCAACAATAAGACCCACGACATTAGATTCCAAAATTAAATGTTGAATTGTCAAAACTATTGTCTTAACTGTTTCCCCCTTGGGTTTGCCCATGGCCTAATAAAGGTAGAGTATGTATCCATATTCCCAAACAATCTTATTTTTTTTACATATGATGAAAGTCTAGAAGAAAATTCCAAGCAATGTCATACATAGGTAATAGTTACCTTGAATATCACAGACATAGTTCAGAAGCCTTATCTCAGGCTATTGCTGGAGCTTGTGAAATCTGTTTGTTCATTTCTCTAGGAGACCCTTTCTGTTCTTGCATCTAACTCAGTGTGCTGTGATAAATAATGCAGTACCATACGAGGGGGACATTTTAAAAAGAGAACAAGCAGACACAGAAATGGAAATTAACCCCAGGCCTGCCAGCCTCCATCAGGAATAATGGCGTCACATAATTCCAGGGTTAAATGAGAGGTAGGTGCCTTTTTACTGAGTTCGGCTCTTTGTCCTTGCTTTAGTGTGTCATTGTAGCAACTGTCATGTAAGGTTAATGACAGCCCCTCATTACCCTTGTCAAATATGTAATAATGTGGCCCAACAACTGGTCTGAATGGCTTCTGCTTGTCAGACCCCTATGTTTTGCCTAGCAGATGGCCACCGTGTTTGGAGAGGCCCTCTCTCAGATCCATCACACTGATACCCTGAACACGTGTGTGTGCGGGAAGCATTTTCCCCTGATGGGACAGTGTGTGGCTAGAATACAAATTGGGCACAGCAAGACGACTGCAGACTTCACCCTCCTTTCCTTTCTCCTCCCCCAAATCCCTGTTAGTTTTCTGTTGGGCTGCGGATGGGGGAAAGGGGAGATAGGACCTTTCTTGCCTTTCCCCTTCTATTATTTCCCGTGACACACAACACTTTTCAGCTGTGATATGCACCCGTTTTCCAACCCTTTATTTGGATCATTTAGGATGCAGCACCCATGAAATTTAGACATTCTATTCTTGGAGACATGAAAACAAAGGGGAAACAGCTTCAGTGAGGAAAGTGGCAGGGGGGCAGGATTTATTGGGAAAGAGCTACAGTCCAGGTGGCAGGAAACTGGAATTCTAGCTTGTAACCTTGTGCAAAGTGCTCCTCTTTTCTGTGTACTCCTCCAGGAAGGTCGCCCGGATGCAGGAGTGAGATGGACTTGAGGACAGATATAGGAAGGAGTCTCTGTCCTGCCCCAGCGCTTCTCCAGCAGGGCCTTCCTGTTCTCACCCTCAGTAGCTTTTAGATGATGTCACTTCCTTTCGCAAAAATGAACAGTGGCTCCCCATTGCTTCAAAAATCAACCTAAAATCTAAATCATGTCTGCAGAATTAGTGACTAGGCAAGCCACTCTTTTCCCTTTACTAATCTTGTCTCACAATTTTTCAGGCTGGACATACCTCTTCAGACACAAATCTCTCCTTTCCATGCATGAGTTTTCTTGGTTTCAGGTCTTTGCTCATGCCTGACCTCCCCTATGAAACTCTCTGATGCTCTCTCTGACGAGCTCCTATTCTTCAAAAAATATTACTTGAAGACCCCCCACTAACCCCACATAGCTCTAGTAACCCCGGCATCTTTAAATATTCCTAATAACTAAGCAATTGCTTTCCTGGTTAACACACACTGAAAAAAATTAGAATTATAAGAGAACGTATATATCATTCTATGCAACCACTTCATTTGGAAGATGAAATAGTCAAATCTGCATTGGTCAAGACCAAGTTGAAAGAGCTAAATGGTACAAGGGCAGCACCTAGATCTTTTGATTCTGTTTTGTCCCCCCCCCCCATAGCAGATAGTCCACTCCTGTTATTTCACTATATGGGGTGGGGCAATTAAGTTTCAGAACTTTCCACGATGTAAGCGCATGGCAGAAAGTTCTCAAACTTAATTGTGTGACCTTCGTATAAGAACTTATTATCATTTGTTCTCTCCCACATGAAGTGCAAACTCCTTGAGAAGAGATGTGGCCCATCCTTCTTTGTAGGTGCTCACAGACCCCACACGGTTCAGTGGTCAGCAGGGTATATGGCTACAGGTCTCAGTGTTGACACCAATCCCTTTTGTAATCTCCATGACTTTTAACACTTTGCCAAATTATCTGCTGGCACTCATTTCTTGGTACTAATCTAGCAAGTGACCTTTCCTTTTTTATCTTTTGCGTGACCATCCCTGAGGTTAGAGAGTCCCTGTGAAGCGAGCCTCCTGAGCAAAATGTCGTGTTAGGTCTTACAGGGCAGAAAAGCCTCCAGCCTGATGCGGAGGCATTGACTGTGTTGTACTCCATCGGGGGTGGGGACAACCCACTTCTACACAAACCCTCCAGTGATCTGAGAAGTGATGCTGAAATAAACCAGAGGGAGTTGTATCCAGCCTTTCTAGGGTGGAAAAGGAAGCAAAACAAATCCTCAGGCCTTTCTAACCCAGTCTCCCGGGAGGAAGATACTATTTCAAGTGATTTTAGATTTAGAATTTGCTGAGTGTATTTTTTTAATTTCATCAAATATGTGGAAATTTCAGCATAAGTGTTGAATAACTTTGCTTCTTAAAAACAAATCTAAGTGACCATAGAATACTTCTGTTCTCTTTGGTTCCAGATCCAGATACTCCTCCCTCAAAAGTTTTTCTCATATTGTTTCATGGAGTTGCCTTCTTGCTCAAAAATCACACAGTACAATGCATTTCTCCACAGTCTTCCTAATCCATAGGATGGTTTCCTTTGAATATCATCTAAGTTGTACTCTGTAGTTGTTGTTTAGCAATCATCCCTTACTCTCTCAACATTTACCAAGCACCTATATTTCAAGTATTATTCTAAAATATAGAAAGAAATACAAAGAGGTGACAATTAAGTTAGCGAACTTGTTTTCAACAATGTTGCTAACCTTTATTTGATATCAGAGAGATTATTCATTATGGATTTGTACCAACTGAACAAACAGTTAACCAACTTTATTATTTGGAAGTGCTGAAAAGGCTGCATGAAAAAGTTAGACGACCTGAAATTTTCACCAACAATTTATGGCTCTTGCATCATGACAATGCACCAGCTCACACCGCACTGTCTGTGAGGGAGTTTTTAGCCAGTAAATAAATAACTGTATTGGAACACCCTCCCTACTCACCTGGTCTGGCCCCGTGACTTCTTTCTTTACCCAAAGATAAAGGAAATATTGAAAAGAAGACATTTTTGACATTTAGGACATCAAGGGTAATACGATGACAGGTCTGATGGCCATTCCAGAAAAAGTGTTCCAAAATTGCTTGGAAGGGTGGACTAGGTGCTGGTGTAGGTGCACAGCTTCCCACGGGGAGTACTTCAAAGGTGACCATAATGATATTCAACAATGAGGTAGGTAGCACTTTTTCTAGGCTGAGTTTGCAAACTTAATTGTCAGACCTCGTTAGACAAAATTCTTGGTCTGTAAATACTTATTCTCTCTTGGTTGTAGAGGAAGTATATAAACAGAGGAACCTTATCATTCAAACGTATCCTCTTTCTACTCAATACATCCTCTTATCTGATGCAATCCTGTCTCCCTTCTGATCGCCACATCTTGCCATCTGCCATGTGACAATGCTCTCTGCACTTCCTGAATCCTTAGTTGACACCCAACTTGTCCATAAGGACTTGGTTTTCTTAAGACAGGTTCATTGTTCATTGTCTCAAATCACAATTACTCAGGGCTGAGGTTGGGAGTCAGTACCCTCCTCAATCCTTAATCCAGTTGTGGTCATTATTTCTTCACCTAAAAAAAAATATCTAACTCCATCCTACTCCTTTGAATCTTATATTCTGTGGTAAAACCACCTGTCTCTCTCTCCTCATTGTGTGGTCTGCCAGTATTCTCTTGGTAACTAATGCCCTGTTTATTATGAGTCTGAATCACACAGACCGCCACGGAAATGACCTCTCAGTTCCTCGACCACTTGTCTTTAGTGACTCTTGCTTTCCATATCAGCCATCCTCTCCCATAGTCACATTCTAGATGTTTCCACAATCAGACACTATACTACGTTTAAAATAACAAAACAAAACGGCCCGTTTTTTCCCTAATTGACTTGTTGAAATGTACCCTGGAAACCTCATTCCATAGATTTCTACCATCTATTTTCCTCCCCTTTTCTCCTGGCTCTACTTGCCTTCTTATCAGGAGGATTCAGTGGTAAATTATTATACTCACTTCCTTGCAAAAGCCCTCAATTGTCTTGCTTCTCTTTTCATCCACCATATTTTCCATCCACAATATTTCTTGGCAAAATCCCAAACCGGGATAAACTCAACCATCTGTCTCCCCTGTGGCTACATCTGAGCAGTTGATTGTTGCTGGTGAGAATTATAAACTGGGCATCCAGGTTTTCTTTCAAATGTGTCAATACCATGTCAAATGAGTACTTCACATGGCCCTGAAATGTCTGTTTCTCTAGTAAGCCTGCCCTAAAAGACCACTTATATCTCTTCTGCTGTCTTCAATTGTGTCTCCATCTTCTTCCCCAAACATTTCTTTCCCAGTATTTCTGCTCCCTGTCTGGACCCATTCTTGTTCACAGCATCCAGTCCAAGGTTTTAAAACTGCAAAATGGCTTACACTTGTCCCCTGCTGAAACCGCTACAGTGATGTCCTGCTGGGCTGGAACAAAGTGCAAACTCCTTCCCATGGCCTGGCTCCAGCCTCCATGTCCAGCTGTGTTTTTCTCTTCTCAGCCTCTCTCTGGCCAGATCCACCCCTGCCTCATGTCAGTTCCTTGGTCACACCAACCTCTGTCCTCTTTGGCTGACACACTTGCTACTTTCCCTTCCCCTGGCCAACTCCCTTTCTGTCTCAGGTTAAATGTCACTTTTCCTGAACCCTCCATTCCAAACTGTTTTCCTCTCAGCTTTTCTTAAAGCACAGAGTTCTTTCTGTCCTCACAGCATCACCACAACTTATAATCTAGATTTACTTGTGCAATTTGTCATTTAACTTCTTGACTCCATGAAAGAAGAAATCTTGTCCTTTTTGTTCATCACTGTTGACGCAACATGTAATAGTGTTATTGCCACATAGCAGGAGCACAATAAGTATTTGTTGACTGAATGGAAAGCAGTAGGAATGAATTACTATTCATAGGGAGCTTTGCCTGAGAAAATTGGGGGGAATTTTCACTGTGGAATTATCTGTGGAAGGGGAACTATCAGGTTGTTTAGGGGAACTACGAGAAAGAAGGAAATGGCATTTCAGATAGACTATCATAACATATTGTGGAGTTATAAAAAAGCTGGTGTGTCAGTGTAAAGGTCTATTTTCTGCACTAAACATGTATGGGCCTCAAGGGGAAGGGTGTCGGGCTGTGGTAGGCAGAATCATGGCCCCCCAAAGATGTCCATGTTCTAATCCTCGGAGCCTGTGTATATGCTAGTTTAAATAAGGGAGAATTCGGGTTGCAGATGTAATTGAGTCTTACATCTTCCTCCTTGTTAGTCGACCTTGAAATGCAGAGGTCATCCTGGTCTTTTTAGGTGAACCTAATGTAATCTCAACAGCCCTTGAATGTGGAAGAAGGAGGCAGAAGAGTCAGTATCTGAGTGACGTGATGTGAGAAAGACTCAACATTGCTGTTGGCTTTGCAAATGGAAGGGAGCCACAAGCCACTGAATGCAGGCAACTTCTAGAAGATGGAAAAGGCAAGAAAATAAACTCTCGCCCAGAGCCTCTAGGAAGGAACGCAGCCCTGTGGACACCTTGATTGTTTGCCAGTGAAACCAATTCAGACTTCTGGCCTCCAGAATGAATAGCAAGGTCATAAATTTGTGTTGTCTCAAGCCACTAAGTTTGTGGTAATTTGTTACAGCAGGAGTAGGAAAGAAATGAAGGTAAGGATGTAAGCTGGAATCAGAGTGAAGAGCCCTGTCGCAAAGCTTAGTGGTGTGACCCCCATGCTGCAGGAAGTGGGGAACAGCAGATATTTTAAAACCTGGTCAGCTTGTTGATGGGACTATCTCTTGGTTTCAGCGTGGAGGGCTGCTGCCGTGAGGTAACTGATAGCAGAGGGAGCACTGTGGAGACAGAATATCCTATGGGAGGGATTAGCAAAACCAAAACGAAGGCCCTAAAGACATTTTTTTGTTATTGTTGTTACACGTTGTTATTTAGCTCTGAAGTTTTCATAAATTTATGTTTTATTTCTTAATCTAGAATAAAAAGTCCTTGAGATACAGTGGCCTTTTTCAAACAGTGGTTTGTGTCTTTCTGAATCCCTAATAGTAGCTGCTCAATACATACTGACTGATCGTTTAGTGGATCTTGACCAGGCAGATGTTCTCACTTCTCTGGGTTTGTGCCAATTTCTTAGACAAAATAGAAAGAGTGTGAGGAAGACCAACTGTCAATCACTGTTATTCCACTGACTGGCTGCATCTTCCAGGACCACGATGTTTTGGTCTGTAAAACAGGCTTGAAATTAATTCCTACATTCCAAATTTCAAAAAGGAATAAGATAAACTTGAAAAGAACATCGATTATTGGGAGAGGCCACCCTTGTTCTGAGGCTCTAAATTCAAAGCAGAATCCTCAAAACACCATTGATTAGGCAACATCTGCCAATGTAATGGGCTCAACTCAAATCACTGGGATCTTAATTTTTCCTGCTTTTGAAGAGAGTGTGACAGAGGATTATAAAAAGCTGCGTGGTGGTTTAGTTTGTAACTGCCTTTCCCCACCCCTTGTATAAACTACTTAAAAAAAAAAATAGGACAGCTGTGGAATGAGCCAGTTCAGCAATCTGTTTCTTGTCTATCGTCCTGCCCCACTATCTGTGTGTTCCTCAAAGGAATCTGGGAAATAGATGGCAGGAAATCACAGGCCAATTCTAGAACTTCTTGGGGGTGGGGACAGGCAGGGAAAGCACAATATAAACTATAAAAGGCGACAGTGGGGATAGCTAGTCCCGTCGGGCTGATGAGAGGAAGCTGGCCTTCCTCCTCAGGACTGAGGCATTTGAAATAAATTGTTTCCATTTTATACAAATACCTCACCTGAAATGAAAGGAATCAAATGCTCTAATGCAACCACAGGCCTCCTTATAAATATGAACATGGACACACACACACACACACACACACACATACACACACACACGCACTGAGAGAAATCAAGCAGTGGTAGGTAGTACTTAATCAAATGGTCAGGTGTCGTCATGCCAGCAGTTTTTTCATAGCACTGTCCCTTGTGAGCAAGCAGTAGGAATTTTGTGTTTGCCCCAACTCCCAAGTCCTGCAGTGTTTTTTTCCCCAAAGATTTTTATTAAAAAATATAGCTAACATACAGCATTATATCAATTTCAGATGTACACCATCATTGCTCAACTAAAGAAGTGCTCACCATGATAAATCCAGCAACCATCTGAGAATGTACCACCCTATCACAAAATTATTGACTATATTCCCTATGTTGTACGTTACAACTCATGATTTCTTTGCTTTGTACCTGGAAATTGGAACCTCTGCCCTTTACCCCCTTTAAAAATTTTTTCAATTACAGTTAACATTCAATATTATTTTATATTAATTTTGTGTGTATAGCATATGGTTACACATTTATATAATTTAAGATGTGATCCCCCGACTAGTCTAGTACCCACATGGTACTATACATAGTTATTACCATATCATTGACTATATTCCCTAGGCTTTATTTTATATCCCATTGACTATTTTGTAACTACCAATTTATACTTCTTAATCCCTTCACCTTTTTCTCCCTGTCCCCCAATCACCTTCTTATCTATCATCCTAATAAGTCTAGTAACCATCTAACACTATACATAGTTATTACAATATTGTTGAATATATTCCTTGTGTTATACCTAACATTCCCATGACTACTTTGTAACAGCCAATTCAATTTATACTTCTTAATCCTTTCCCAGTTTTTACCCACCCCTTCAGCCTCCTTTCCATCTGGCAACCATCAAAATGTTCTTCGTATCTATAAATGTGTTTCTGTTTTCTTTGTTAATTTTGTACTTTAGTTTCCTCATATAAGTGGAATCCCATTGCATCTGTCTTTCTGTGTCTGACATACCTCACTCAGCACAACACCCTCCAGGTCCATCGGTGCTGCTGCAGATGGCGAGAACCCATTCTCTACAATGGCCAAGCAGTATTCCATTGAATATATGTACCACCTCTTTATCCATCGATGGATACCCAGGCTGCCTTCACATCTTGGCCACTGTAAACAATGCTGCAATGAACATACGGATGCGCACCTTCCCTTGAAGTGGCATTTTGGGTTTCTTCAGATAAATACCCAGAAGTGGGATTACTGGGATCTTCTTCATCTCTTGTTATAGCCTCTATTTTAAAGTCTATTTTGTCTGGCATAAGTATTGATACCCCTGCTTTTCTTTTTTCCATTTCCATTTTCATCCCTTTATTTTCTGTCTGGGTGTGTTTTCAATCTAAAATGAGTCTTTTATAGGCAGTATATATAAAGGTTTTGTTTTCTTATCCATTCAGCCACCCTATGTTTTTGATTGGAGCATTTAATTCATTTATATTGAAAGTAATTGTTGATAGATATGCAGTTATTGTCATTTTATTATTCATATTTTTGATCCTTTTTTCTTTTTGCCTTAAAGAAGTCCCTCAAAAATTTCTGGAAATACTGGTTTGGTGGTGATGAACTCCTTTAGCTTTTGTTGTCTCTGGAAAGCTCTTTATCTGTCCTTTGATTTTAAATAATAGGTTTGCTGAGTAATCTTGGCTGTAGATCCTTGCTTTGAATATTTCCTGCCAATCCTTTCTGGCCTGCAAAGTTTCTGTTGAGACATCAGCTGACAATCTTATGGGAGCTCCTTTATAAGGTACTAGTTGCCTTTTCTCTTGTGGGTTTTAGGATTCTCTGTTTGTCTTTAACCTTTGACATTTTAATATATTATGTCTTGGTGTGGGCCTGTTTGTGTTCATCTTGTTTGGGACTCTCTATGCTACCTGGGCTTGTATGTCTTTTTCCTTCACCAGGTTAGGAAAGCTTTCAGTCATTATTTCTTCAAATAGGTTCTCAATCCCTTGCTTTCTCTCTTCTCCCTCTGGTACTCCTATGATATGAATGTTGTTATGGTTGATGTTGTCCAGGAGGTCTCTTAAACTATCCTCAATTTCTTTTTTTTTTTTTTTTTTAGTTCTTTTTTTCTTTTGTTGTTGACTGGGTGTTTTAAGCTACCTTGTCTTCCAAGTTGCTTATATGATCCCTGCTTCATGTAGTCTGCTGGTGATTCTTTCTAGTGCATTCTTCATTTCAGTTATTGTATTCTTTACTTATGATTGGTTCTTTTTTATGGTTTCTATGCCTTTTTTTTATGTTTGCTATCTCTTTGTTGACGTTCGCATTAAGTTCTTTAAGCATCCTTTTAAGCAGTGTTTTAAACTCTGTCTCTGGTAGGTTGCTTGCCTCCATTTCATTTAGTTCTTTTTCTAGAGTTTTCTGCTGTTCTTTCACTTGGGATATATTTCTTTGTTTACTCATTTTGGCTGCCACTCTGTGTTTGTTTCTATATATTAGGTAGATCTGCTATGTCTCCCAGTCTTGCCAGGTGGCCTTATGTAGTTAGGTGCCCTGTGGGACCCAGTGGCACAGTCTCTCTGGTCACCTGCACTGGGTGCTCCAGGAGTGTTGTTGGTGTGGGTTGTGTGTGCCCTCCTGTTATATTTGAGCTTTGATTGCTATTGGCACATCAATAGGTGGGATTGAACCTCAGGCTGATGAGCTGTAGGGTTATCCACATCCACAGTTTATGGATTGCTGTACAGGGGCCTTACTATATGGAGCAGGATTCACCCCAGGGGGCTCTGGTGCCTGTTGAGACCACCCAAAGGGTGTGCCACTTGTGAAGCTAATTGGGTGGTGCTATGCTGTGGTCTGAAGCCAAACTCCAAGTATGTTGGTTCTGGGGCCTCTTGGGAGGGGATCTGGTGCAGGTCCATGTCACCTACTGTGTGTGACCATCTGGGGACTACCTGGTAAAGCTACAAAGCGATCCATGGTTAGTCACTGCACTGCTTGTGCTGGACCTGGAAGTACGTGGGAGAGGCCATGTTGTGAACTGAGGATGTCTGCCAACAGTACCAGATCTGGGGTAGCTCTGCAAAAAGCCAGGGCACACGGAGACCTGCTGCCAATTGCCAGCTCTGATAAGGTTCTGCCACTGATAAAGCCTTGTGTGATATGGAGTTGGGTGTCGCAGGGTACCAGTGAATAACCAGGGTGGAGCAAGTGGAGCTCACTAGACCAATCTGATTCAGATTTAGTCATAAGCATAGGGGGAGGGATTAAAACGGGAAAGATGGTGCTTGCCTGCTGTCTGTAAGGGAGGATGATTCCCACTTAGGGAAAATGGCAACTGACTTTCAGCTCTCACCTGAAACCACACACAAATTAGTTTGTCACCCTGTATGCCTTAGATGCCTTCTACGTTACTATCCCTCCACCAGAGCCCAACGTGAGTGCCTGTGAGCGAGTGAGTCTGTGCACGGGCCATTTAGGAGGATGCCTGACTTTCCCACAGCCTTCTGGCCCACCCAAATGGTCTGAATCCCCACTGTTATTCACAGCCAGATATTATGGGGGCTCATCTTCCTGGCACCAGTACTCTGGACTGGAGCACCTGGTGTGGAGCTGGGGTCCTCTGTGGCTGAGATTTTTTTTGCAATTTTCATGCACCACATGGAGATTTGGGTCCAGCCCATTTTGAGTCTCTGCCCCTCCTACCAGTCTCAACGTGACTTCTTTATTATCTTTCGGTATAAGACTTATGTTCAGCTAGACTTTGGGTGGTTCTCCAGGTTGATTATTGTATAATTTAGTTGTATTTTTGATGTGTTCATGTGATGAGGCAATCACAGTATTTACTACTCTGCCATCTTGGATGATTCATAACAATCAGTTCTGCAGTGTCTTTACTGCAGCTTTTGGGCACACCCTGTGTGCAGGTATTGGACAAGCTAGTAAACTTACAGTGTCCTGTTTTCTGTTGGTGGTTCTGCTCTATACGGAATGAATGCCTGGTGCTTCATGTCCAGAATAGAGGAATTTAGCTTTTAAAATGCAGACCCATGTGTGTGTTATTTATTCAACTCTCCAGAAACCCATGTAACAATATCTTCATATGGCTCTCTCTATGACTCTCTATTTTGGGCCCAACCTTTCCTCACCTTAATTTCCTTTTTTGTTCTTGCACCCATCACAGATCCCATGTCTCAGTCCCATTGTTCTGCTCCCTGTTTTAGGGACATGAGCTGCTTTTCCACATGTCTTGGTCCTTAACCTGGCATTCTTCCCTATCCCTTTCTCCACCTGAGAAACCTACTCAGTCTTCACGTTTCTACCGAGATATCGTCTCTTCTGGGAAGCCAGAAGCATGTTTGAATGCCTCATTTTCACTGATCCAGGTGGATTATATTGCCACTATGTCTGAGCCTCTATATTTCCTCATTTACACTTTTATTTTTAGCACTGTTTCCACATTCTGACTTGTGTAGTTTGTTTGTCCATCTCTCCCATTAGAATCTGTGATTCCCTTGAGGCTTGCAGTTTTATCAACTGCATTTTTGCAAACTCCATAGAGACTAATATGTTGCCAGACACATAGTGTTCAATGAAATGAATCCAAATCAATTTCTGGGCCCATCAGGCCAACCTCTCCTCTCCTACAAGCATCTCTCTCTGGAATGAGTTGCCAAAGGAAAGGCAGATGTGGCTGCCCTGCAGAATACCAACACAGGGAAGGAACTCAGATAGGGTTCAAGGTGAGAGGCACACGAAGCCTGGAGGTAAGGGGCTGCTAATGCATTGATTTCTCAGTTGTCTAAATGCTGCTTGAAGAAAGAACAATGCATAAGTCAGTTCATATAAGACAGAATACAGCATTTGCCAATAGCAGAAACAAAAGGTATTGCTTCCGGTGTGTTTCATCATTAAAGCTATATCAGCTTTTGAATTTGCAAATTGATGTCAAGTTCATTTCCAGTCTCAATTTATCCACTTTATACTATCTGGAGAGCAGGAAACATTATGTCAAAATCATGTGTGTGTGTTCATTTTTGTCTTCCTCCTAAGGAGAGAAGCACTTACCAATTTGGGGATGAGGGTTAAAAAGAGCAAGATAATAACAACAAGCAACAATTGCATAGCAATTTGCAGCCTACAGGCCCTTCAAGCTGCCATTTCATTTAACCCTCAAGACAATCTTGTGAGGCTGGTACTATTGCCCCCACTTTGCAGAGGAGAAACTCAGGCTAATGATGTTTAAGTGACTTGTCTAAGGTTATATGAAAGCACCAAGACTGACAGAATGCTATTTATTCAGAGTAACATAGAGTGAATTGAACGCCAGGATGATTATACTGGAATTGTCGCTCTAATAATATGCAACCCTTACTGACTGCTTACAATGGAACAGACACTGTTCTAAGTGCTTTACATGTATTAACTCATTTAATCCTCAAACCACTGCGTGAAGTAGGAACGATTATTGTTACCCTTATTTTCAGATGGGAAAACTGAATTCCAAAGAGGTTAATTATACTGGTTCTGCTCATATAACTGATGCATGACAGAGTGAAGATTTGAACTGAGGCAATCTGGCTCCCAAGTCCAAATTCATAACCAACATAGTAGATTGTCTCTTGGGGGATATGGTGCTGATGTGAGGCAGTGACTTTAATGAATAGTAATGGAATGCTTTCATCCTTATATAAATATTTAATGTTTTTAATTTAAGCCTTTCAAAATCAACAAAAATGTTTTAGAGACAGAATCCACTACTTCTCAGATCCCATCTCCTCCTGTCCCTTCTATGCACACCCACTGTCCAGGACACTGCCCGGTACAAATGAGAGTTCAGGAAACTATCTGCTGAGCAAATAAAAATAATGCCTCCAATGTTTAATTATCTGTAACTGGGGAAAATAATCTTATTGACCACTTGGAGCATCAGACCATAAATCCATTTCAAACTCCTTCTCTGTACTCAGGTTGAAAGAAACAATCTTCTCTTTTCCTTTAGTTATTCCTAGTCACCTTTCTGGTCTTGGTTTATATGTCACTTACTTTAAGAAGTCTTTCCTATCCCCCTGTCCTCTCCCACTACCACCACCAAGAAGATGTAAGTGCCCCTTGGGGGAGTAGATAGCTTCCATGTTTTTCCTTTATATGGTATTATTTCTAATACGTCAATTTCCTCTCTAAGATTCTGTGGTGCGTGTGCACACATACACACACGTGTGGACACACACACACACACACACACACACACACTGTGATTTCCATAGAGGCAAAATGGTGTGTTTCATTCATGTTCTTTCCCTGGACACTAGAATTATAAATGTTCAAATTGTAAGTATTTGTTAGAGGAATAAATGTGTGAGTGAATCAGCTTGAGCAGCAGTCAGCCAGAAGTGTTTCTTGACTAATAGGAACGTATACACAAAACATATTGCCTTTGCTGGGAAGTCAGTTATTCAAGTCTCTACAACACAATTCTTTTAGCTGTTGAAGAGCTGATATCAGTAACAGAATCCCTACGCATTTTCTTCTTTCGTTTATAATGGCTCAAAGATTGGTTATTGTGACTCCTGATTCTTATTGCTAGCTCCTATTTCGAGGTTTTTTTGTTTTTTGTTTTTTAGGAACTTGACCTGCTCTGATTCTGATCTACCATGGTTCCGTGGATTTTGTTTTTTCTTCCTGATGTGTAGAAATTAAAAGTCACCGCACACACACACACACACACACACGATATTTCTTTTTGATTAAAATTTCCAGATTAATTCCTCCATGACTTATTTTTATTTCTAAGTACATTTGTTTGTTGGATTAAAGTTTAGGGATGCAGAAGGGAGGGTAGGAGAGGACATATCTACCATATCTGTGGGACATCTACCAGAAGTAAATCAAGTTAGTAAATCAGTGGAAATTTTTATCTTGAGAGATCCTAAGTTTAGATGGTATTACCATTTCAGCCATAGTAATATTATAATATTTATTTGCTTTGGGTCATGTGTCTTTTGATCTTTGTCTCTTAAACTCTGAATTTTAGAACATACATAGATTGGCAAAATTAATTTTCTCGTAAACCATCAACATTGTGTTCCATTTCCTGTACATCATAATATGCTCAAGTGGTTCACTTCTGAAGACACTTTTTTTTTTTCTTAATGAAAGCCAAACTGTAAGGCTGGAAAAATTGCAGTTTTTGGTCACTCTTTAAACATAGTGTTGCTCTCTGCCTCAGATCTTAAGTTGATCTCCAAACAAATAAAATTCAAATATACTTATTTTCACAGAAATGCAATATATAAAATTAAGCAATAGTTCAAGAAAGAACTTGGAAATATTCCTTGTTTGCAGTTATAGGATTAGTTGTGGCTGAGTCTTTTCTAATGGGATATAATTTATAATTTTCTAGATACATAATTTTTAGAAATCTATCCTACTCACATAGACCCAGTAGCATTTTATTCATGAGTAATTCTTTGTTTTTTAAAGTATCTGCCATGACATATTTTTACATTTTGTGTATTTAAAGGTGATTTTACAGTGGGGAGTGATGACCAAATGAGATATTACTGTAGTTATGATCTTTCTCCATCCTTATCTTTTCTAAGTTGGCTATTGATATCTGCTTGTGTAATAGCACACTTTAACTGTTCTAATTCTAAAGGGTTTTAAAAGAGAGGAAAGAAAGACTGTTAATCCCTCAATAGTAGTTCTTTTATTTTTATTTAGCAACAGAATCCCCTGAGTCTTGGTTGGCTACCTTAGATAAAGACTACATTTCCAAGGCTTCCTTGATAGGTGTGGCCAAAAGACTATGTTTGGGCCCATAAAACGTAAGCAGAAGTGTCATATATAACATCTGTAAAGTATCCTTGGGGTAAGAGTCAAACTTCATTTTTAACTCTCTTCCTTCTTCCTGGTTAGAAGATAGGAGGGCTGGCTCTTGAGCAGCTCTTTCGGGTGGCAAGGTGAAGTCATATACTGAAAATAAATAGCAGACATTGAAGATAGCAGAGAAACCCACCTACCAGCCTTAAACTGCCCGCCCCTGGACTTTGTTTGCCTAAGAAAGTAATAGGCTTTTGTCTTGTTTAAGCCTTGTTAAGCTATATTTTCTAATATTATATAAGCTAGACTGGATTTAATTAGACTTTCATAGGTGGATGTTCAGAGCTGTGGTATGAAGTGATTTGTCCCTGTAGAAGTTTTGGGGATGATTATGGGTGGTTGGGACTCCTACCCTTGTATGATGCCTGGAGTTTCAGTGTGTGGTTTCAGAAGTGGTAGGTGTTATCAATTGCTCTCCTAGGGTATATTGTGTACTGGCAGACCAGGTATGTCAGCTTCCATTAATGGTAGCGTCACTTCTGACATCTCTAGCAGGAACAATGAGGTTGTTTTAAAAGAGAAATTACTTACAGATCTCTAGCCATCAACACTTGATATACAAATTTTGAGCTTACATATGTCTTTGTTTGAGCAAAGATGAACCTTTCCTCATATCCTAATACCATATTTTGCCGTTTATAATGCACACATTTTTGCTCAGATTTGGGAGGGAAAAATAAGGAGGTGCATTATACATGCATAGTACTAATTCCATATCTATATAAATGTTTTTAATTTTTTTATTTATGCTTATAAGTTAAAAGTGTAACTTTAGAAATCAATAATGATATCTGTATTCAAAATAATACACTGGAATACGATAATCAGTTTTGTTGAATTTATGACTAACTTGCAATGATGAAGAGTTCTTGGCCTTCTATGGTGTGTAACTAGCATAAATTTGTTACTGATTACTGGTACATAAAATTTCTTGTACCATAATATGTTAAAAAATAAATGCTAAAATTTCTTTATAATACAAAAAACAGGTACCTAATTGTGAACAAAAATTTGAATTAAAAAATTGAAATGAAAGATTTTCTCCGCTGAAAGTTTGGGTCAAAAACATGGGTGTGCATTATACACAGTAGTGTATTATACACAGCAAAATATGGTAATTACCTGAACACATTCAAGTGTTTTTAAACATTTAAGAACATTATTAAAATTTGGTGGGGATTTGAAAGTGATTTAGATGGCATTCATTTTAGAAGACTTCAAAATTGTTTAGAAAGAAAGCTTATTAAAATGGTAGAACAATTTTATGACAATTACTTAAGGCACTTTAGTTCTTTCTTTGATGGGAATATTTTGTACTACCTCTTTAAATCTAATAGATTAGTTTTGTTTTGCTTTATCTTTCTATGTATTTTTATCTTGAAGAACATAGTGAGGGAAGTAATCAAAAAATGTCTGAAAAATAATAGTGGGAATAGGACTGTGCTGTGTTTTATCAACCTATAAAATATATGTAATGTTAAAAATGATACTTACATGGCCTCTATAATTTGAAGGGTAACGATTTATTCTGAATTTATGTGTGTGTTTCTCATATAAACATAAGATTCTTGAAATTCTAACCTAAGTAATCTTCTTGGTCACTGAGAATGTTTCAATTTTTGATAGTGTAACTTTTTATCATGTGAAAATAGTGTTATTGATTTCTGGTATAAATGAATATTTTATAAACACTAATACAAATGCTCCTTGATTCACGATGGGGTTATGCCATGATAACCCCATTGTAAGTTGAAAATATCCTGTCGAAAATGCATTTAATACACCTAACTTACTGAACGTCATCGCTTGATGAGACTAACGTAAAAGTGCTCGGAACACTTCCATTAGCCTACAGCTGTGCACAATCATCTAACAATGAACAGACTGTAGGGTATCGGTTGTTTATCCTTGTGATCACATGGCTGACTGGGAGCTGTGATCTGTGGCCACTGCCCAGCATCGTGAGAGAACATAATGTCGCATGTCGCTAGGCCAGGAAAAAAATCAAAATTTGAAATTTGAAGTATGGTTTCTACTGAAAGCATATTGCTTTTGCACTATCATAAAACTGAAAAATCCTAAGTCTAGCCATCATAAGTCAGGACTGTGTATATTTTTTGTGTCTCCCTCAAAATAAATCTATTCTTTCCGATAATTTTTGTTTTGTGATTGGAAGGAAGAGTGGGGAGTGTGTTAAGGGGTCGTTGCCCCTCGAAGTCATCTGAATCAGTTTAAAGATCTCTTCTCTACTGAACTGGAAATAAATCAATTGATGTGGCAGAAGAGGGACTTAGTTAATGGCTCCCTTTCACAATCATGTAGCAAACACACACATTATTCTTTAAAATACTAATTATTAAGCAATGATAATTATAACTCATTATAATTAAACATCATATATATATATATAATATATAATATATATGTACACAAACATGCATATATACAGAGGTTGCCAAAAAATGTACACACATTTTAAGAAAGGAAAAAAAACTGTATTAAAATTATGCTGATGGTAACCACTTTGAGCACGTGTTGTAATTGCAGAAGTCAAACGTGACTTGTGTTCATCTTTTGTTATCAGTATACATTGAGTATTACAATTTTAATGTAGTTTTTTCCTTTCTTAAAATGTGTATACATTTTTTGACACCCTCTGTGTGTGTGTGTGTGTGTGTGTGTGTGTGTTTGTGTATAACATGTTTTCCCGAAAATAAGACCTAGCCGAACAACCAGCTCTAATGCGTCTTTTGGAGCAAAAATTAATATAAGATCTGGTATTATGTTATATTATAATCTATTATTATATTATATTATATTATATTATATTATATTATATTATATTATATTAACTATATTATATAAGACCCGGTCTTATATTATAGTAAAATAAGACCAGGTCTTATATTAATTTGTGCTCCAAAAGATGCATTAGAGCTGATTGTCTAGCTATGTCTTACTTTCAGGGAATCACGGTATATGTATATATTATATATATATATATATATATATATATAATATATACATATTTCAAGGTTTCTTTAATACGTCTAACTCATTTAGGCAATAGCAAACCACAGCATTATTGATATATATGATGCTGATTATCCATATGGACAATTTACTTAGCATAAGAGAGTTGGGGGTGAGAATGAGCTTGTGTTAAATGATTTAAATCTGAACAATTTTTTTCAAGTTGCTCCATTTGACAGAAAAGGCACACACACGCATATTATTGAATTCCCTTTAAATCTCAAAATGAAGGCTCATAGCCTCGATTAGAGTGCTATTTTGAGAGGCCCAGAGAGCATCTGGGAGGATTTTCCCAGAAGAAAGTTTTTTCCTGAATGGGTTATTCCAGGGAGTTTATATGAATTATCAAGGTCTCTTTCTAATTCCTTATTTCTATCTAGCAAACCAACATCGAATGCTAAAGATTCTTTGTTTTGAAAACCAGTTCTGCTTCCTGTGTTTGCAAGGTTGATATCCACATGTTCATTCATCTTACTTTAAAATTAATTGTATATGTATCTTAATGTTCTTTGGGAGATAGCATAAATGAGTGACAGGTATGGATGTGGAATCCTCTAGAGAGGATAGTGAAGGATGGCACGTCTGTATATCCTCGCCTTGGCCCAACCATCTCATCTTTATGGTTCTAAGTTCTCTTTTCCAAACTTGTTCCTTATTTAATCTAAAATCTGATTGAGATAGATACATTTTGAGAAAATTGAGATGTAAATCACTTGGACAAAAGAGAGTGTATTTTTATTTAAAGACTTCCTGGTAAAAAATTCCATGGTCTCCCATTTCAATGTGTAATACCCCTTGTGCTTTGCAGAAAACTCTTGAATCCAAACTTTAGGAAAAACATCTTTCCTCTCACAAGACTCACACTCCCTTTTGGCAATAGCAGACATCACCTTTCCCTTGCTTTTCCTATCTTTTGCTACAATGTGGGAAGTGTAACAGATGAATGCATTGAGCTCGATCACATCGTCTGTCTGTCAGTCTCTCCGTCCATCACTCAGTCTTGTCATGTGGCTTTTGTATGTGGTGCTCAAAATCTGAAGCTTTAGGCTTCTGTTTGTGAAGGAGACATTACCTGTGGGAAATCTGGGATCACAGATTTACTCTGCTTAAACCCAAGGGAAAGAGGTGCTGGGTGAGAGTTCATGAGTCCACCCTGTTTCTGGCTGTGGGAGGAGGTGCTGTGATATGAAGTTGACTAGAAATGCAGTGTCAAGAGGGTCATTTCCCCAATGGAAGATAAAGAGGTGCAATTTCCAGTGGGAGGAAAAGGATGATGGAGAGATAGAATTAACAGATGTCTACTCCAGGCAGAAAACTAGAAATCCCTTGTATATTATATGTCTATGTCCTTATCTTTAAGTCTAACTTAGAAGTGGATCCACATACCTGTAAGGAGGTCTGTATCTATGCCTGTACCGATGTCTGCGTCTGCACATGTATGTATCCCAGTGTTCATGTCTGTCTCTAAGCTTTTGTCTGTGTCTATATCTGTATCTTCATCTAGGTGTGTATAACAGTTGTTTGTTCGATAGCACTTGGGAACATATTTCTGTTAAAGATGATCAATTATACCAGGGATGCCCAAAAAATGTATACAAGCAGACACGATGGTCAACGTGGCTCAAGCAGTAGTTCGCCGTCATCAGAAGTGTCTGGACGCGGATGGGAACCACTTTGAGCACCTCTTGTCATTGCAGAAGTCAAATGTGACTTGCATTCATCTTTTGTTATCGGTATATATTGAGTATTATCATTTTAATACAGTTTTCTTTTCTTAAAATGTGCATACATTTTTTTGGCACCCTCTGTGTAAATGTAGCCAGTAGATAAATATGGAATACTAACAGTATACCCAGTTCTAGAACTATAAAAAACCAAATTCAAACAGTCCTTCTCCTATGTACATCTTACTCTTTTTTCAACCATCAGAATACATGCTACTTCAAAGCAGGTGAAATATTTCTATAACATTTCACATATAGTATGCACATATTATTTAACTTTTTTTTTTCTCCTCTAATTTTTTTCTTTTATGACATTGGCAGGAAGACTACTCCTGGGAGAAGATATGTGACACTTTACATAATATAAAGTGTTCTTATATTGGAGATATAAAATTTGTTACCAGAAATCTTAACTTTTCAGTTTTTTAAAGTTGGTGCTTCTAGACATTGGTTTTCATTGTTGAGAAAGATGCTATTCCTGTAGACATTATTGTTGATTTTATTTGCTAACATACAGATTATAAAACTAATTTTTAAAGCATGAGTCTGGGAAATAAGCTTAAGATTAATGTAGAAAAATATGACCAGGTAATAAAGGTGCTTATGTAATGAACAGTTGTTTTATTGTCTTTGGCAACATGTTCTGAATTTTTTTTTTATTCCAGAGAATGCAATATAGTTTTATTTAAAATGTTACATAGAGTAGTTTGAGTCTCTGGTCTAAAAAATGATTTATAATGAGCTAAAAAAATATACCCATTAGTAACAGAAGTTTGATAATAGGCCACATATTTACTTTTATTAATTTTCACTTTTTCATCTTAAAATGGATTAACCATCTTGATAGTTTGCTCTAGGGGTTACTGTGTGATTTTATGAGTCAAAATGGTTATGGTGTAAATGGAAAACATAGAGTTATGGCCTTTCCAAATACTTAAACTAGTTTCTGAAATAGAACTATATGAATTCTACTTCTGAAATGTTTCTTTGTAACATGGTACTTCATACATTATAAATTCTGAGGTGTAATTACACATATAAAAACGAGATTCAGGATTTATTTACTTTCAGCCACCATTGGTGGCAAGTGAGTAAAATATCCTTTAAACTATTTTGAGAAAAAAAGAAAAGGATCATTTATTGACTCATATAACCAACACATGCAAAGGCTAGGGTAGATCTAGGCTCAGGGTAGATAAAACCAGTCCCTGAAGTCACCTCTGACCTCGTCGTCTCTATCTGTTGGTTTATTCTATCTGTTTTTTCATGTCAACCTCTTCACTTGGCTTTTCTATACAGTGCTTTTCCCAGAGACTCAGATTTCAGGCTTCTCCATGTGGTGGGGACATTACCTTCGGAGAATCTTGGATCACATCTTTACAACCCTCAGACCCAAAGGAAAGAGGTGCTGGCTGAGAGTTTATGGGTGTGGGAGGAGATGCTGAGATTTGCAGCTAACTAGAACACCTAGTGTGTGAAGGGGTCAGTTCCCCAGTGGAAGGGACTATGGGGTGCTATTTCCCGTGAGAGGAAAGGCATACTAGAGAGACAAAGATTAAAGATGTCTGCTTTCAGAAAAAAAATCTTTTGGCTATTTTTACCAGTTTAGAGCCTCATGTTGATTATTGGGGGAACCAGAAATTGGTGTTGGAAGTTACTGATGGATCTTTCAGTGCAAAGCAGCATGATAATAGACAGAACAACTCCTGGCATCAGGAGAATCTGAATTAGAATCTCCGCCATACCTCTTAGTAGCTCTGTGACCTTTGTTATGGGTTGAATTGTGTCCCTCCAAATTCACATGTTGAAGTCTAACCCCCAGTGCCTCAGAATGTGAACTTATTTGGAGACGGGGTCTTTATAGAGATAAGAAAGTTAAAACGAGGTCCTGGGGGTGGGGGCTAACATAATATGACTGGTGTTCCGATACAAAGGAGAAATTTGAACAGAGCATTCACACATAGAGGAGAGATGATGTGAAGAGACACAGGAGAAAACAACCATCTCCAAGGCAAGGGGAGAGTCTAGGAACAGATTCTTTCTCAGCCCTCAGAAGAAGTCAATGCAACCAACACCTTGATTTTGGGTTTTTCACCTCCTGAACTTTGAGACCATACATTTTCATTGTTTAAGCCACCCAGTTTGTGGTACTCTGTTATGGCAGTCCTAGGAAATTAACCTGTCTTTGGACATTTTACTTAAATTTGTACAGTCACTCAATAAATATTAGCACCTTTTAAATTCTCCTGTTCTTCCCTCACCTCTTTCACCCATTGTGTTGCAGTCTGGGCAGCTGCTAACAAGTTTTGTGTCCTTCAGCCCTCTTTAAAAGTAAAAAATGTTTTAATGGAGTCAGGCTGCCTCAGGACAGTCAGATGAGAATTCAAATAACCCATAAAGTAAGAGGAGTAAAATGGTTTATTAAAGGAGGAAATAACAACTATTATTATAGATCAACATACTGGGTTGTTTTTGAGAAGGACAAATATCATATGATCTCACTTACATGTGGAATCTAAAAAACAGAATAAACCAGCAAACTAAACAGACATAAACTCAGAGAAAAAAAACTGATGGTTGCTAGATGGGAAGGTGTTGGGAGAATGAGTGAGAAGATGAAGGGATTAGAAAGTACAAATTAGTCACAAAATAGTCATGAGAATATGAAATACAGTATGGGGAATATAGTCAATAATGTTGTAGAGATTATGTAGGGTGTCAGATGGGTACTGGACTTATTGAGGGGATCACTTCATAGATTATATAAATACCAAACCACTGCGCTGTACACCTGAAACTAATATAAAATAATATTGAATGTCAACTATAATTAAATATATATTTATTTAGTCATGGGTTGTGAAATACAGCATAGGGAATATAATCAATAGTATTGTAATAGCTACCATGTTTCCCTAAAAATAAGACCTAGCCAGGCCATCAGCTCTAATGCATCTTTTGGAGCAAAAATTAATATAAGACCCGGTCTTATTTTAATGTAACATAAGACTGGGTCATATAATATAATGTAATGTAATGTAATATAATATAATAATGTAATACCGGGTCTTATATTAATTTTTGCTCCAAAAGACAGATTAGAACTGATGGTCCGCTAGGTCTTATTTTTGGGGAAAAATAGTATATACAATGTCAGACTGGTAGTAGACTTGGGGGGGTTATCACTTTGTGAGAGGTGTAAATGTCTAATTATTTTGTGTTTTGTACACCTGAAAATAATAAAAAAATAAAATAAAAACTAATCGTCAGAAAAAAAACACATACTGGGTTTTAACTGAAACTTTGTTGATTTAGTAGGGAGAAACCATATCTTCAGAGTATATTTTCTAGGAGATTGGTTCTAGAATTCCACTACCCCCATTTTAACTCTCAGCTCCATCATTCTCTATATAATCCTGAGTCACTTACATTGAGTCACTTACATCTTGATGTGTGTCAGTTTCCTCATCTATAAAATTGGAGATAATAGCTGAATTATGGTTAAATGAGTTAATAAATACAGAGGGTTTGGGATGGTTCACGGACCATCATAAGCCTTTATCCCAGGCTGGCTTTTTGTATTAGTTTACCTCTTACTCACTCCCAAGACTCTGGTGGGAGACTATTGTAATAATCCAGGGTGGGAAAGTATAAGTGATTCTGATCCATAACATCTACCACATAGGTATGTTTCTAAATAGCATCACTGCTGTGTTGGCTTGGGTCGTCAGCATTTTAAAGGGCTTGCCTACCTACAGAAGAAAGCAGAACATTCATGGAGCTGCCCATTGTCTCTCAAGGCAAAGAAACAAACGATTTATTTCTCTCTCGGCCAAAACTTCTATATTTCAGGAATGAATGGAAGGATTACCCAGGAAGCACAGTAAAACCATCTTCTCCCTGCCTCATTTATCCACAAACACAGCTCCGACTGTAATTTGGGTCCTTTATCTTTAATGCCTGGGCACCAGTAGAATGAATGCCCTTTGTACATTAACACACCTGGGAAATGCTGCCATTGGCTCCCTAATGAAAGCGGAGCATAGAACAAAAGGCAGGAGTCGGGGTCTGCACAGAAACACCAGAGAAGCACTGGCTGTGCTTGTGATGATAATACTGAGAAGGCTGCTCATACCTGAACATGCCTTTTAACAACCTGGTCTAACACACACATTTCCCACTGTACACCTTTGCTTGCTCAGTGGGACAATGCTTTAGCAGTCACCTTGCGAAAGGACAGGCTAACTCCGTGATATAATTGCCTGTGAAGTAATTTATAGCTTAGGCATTGGTGCAAGTCAGGCTAAAGTGGTTCGTCGTCCTTGGAAAGTTTGCCTAGTGTCCTGGCATAATGGAGATTTGTGTGGTCTGTTTTCAAAAGTTTGAAATTTTTCTCATGTTTGATGTGCAAATAAGCTGCAAATCAAATATATGCACTTGCAAGATTTTTACAATTTATCTCAAATCTATATCTATGGTTACATGTTGTGTCAATGACCACTATAATACCAAAGAAATTAATTTATTTTGTGTGGGGCTGCAATTTAACATTTTATTTAAACTTTTATTTTTAATTTTTTTTAGGCCCAGCCTTCCCCTCCACCCCCCAAAATAGGTCTGTGGAACAAATAAATTTGTATAGTAGCTTAAAAGAATGATTTCACTTATCAAGTGTCTAATTTCCCCCCCTAAAATTGCTGGTACAGAGGTACATATCATAGCACACATATTTCTTACATGTGGATTCTGAGTGCGTCTGCTCTGAAATCTGATTCTATGGGGAGACTAAATGATCAAGATGAAGATATAAGTCCCAGGTATGCCAGGAAAAGAGAAGGTATTTTTATCATTATGCAATTTATTCATTCAATTCCATGGAATATTGCATATATTTACATGTTACATAGGATGTTACATTATGTTTACAGGTTACATTATGAATAGCAAATTGTTCTTAAAAATTACTCGCACTTCTTATACTTCCACCTTAAATGTAGCATTTCTTAAGGCTTTTTCACTCGTCACTTGTTTTCTTAAAATTCTCATGTTCACTTACACATGTATTTTTCACTTTTATGTGAATGTTTTACAATTTCTATCTCGGCTTCAACTCTGCCTCTCCAATTGCTTCTGAAATGTTCCATGCATAACGCATCCAGCAAAATCAATACCATTTTAGCTCCTCCTATGAGCCAAGCCCTTTGCCGGGCCCGGTTAGGTTACAATGAGGAATTGGGCATGGCTCCTGTCTTCACGAATCTCTAATAATCACAGATCAATAGTTTAATAAGGCATATTATAATAAACAATGAAGGAGTTCAACTAAGCATTCTTGCATTTGGGAGAGAGAGAACTTGAGTTTTATTCTGGGGGATGGGTGAGAATTATCACTGGAAAAGAAGGATGGGCGAGGGTCAGACTTTGACAGATTTGGTGAAGAGAGGGAGGAAAATGGGTGGGGGAACTTTAGCATAAAAAGGAGGCTGAAAAACTAGCTCTGTCTGAGGAACAGGGAGAGAAACAAGAGCAGCAGCTTCTATAGGGACTTGAGAGTCTCAGGTGGGGTGGGGGGAGATGCTAGAGAATAGTGTCAGGTGAGGTGTGAAAGGCAGGATAGGCACATTCTTCCTCAAGGGGCCTTGAATGCCTGGTGGAAGAGTTGGAGTTTTGTTTGGGATGCAGTGGGAAGAAAGGTATGGAAACTTCAGTAGGAGGGTGTGTGTTAGGAAGAGATCTCTGAGGACAGGGACGTGTGGATTTGACATAAATTATAGGCAGAGTGACAGGTCAATAGGTCATGGGGGTGACCTTTGAAAACATTTGAGAGTCTGAGAGACTTGAGTTGAAACTGCAGCTCTAGAAATTACTAGTGTGGGCAGATCACTGACGTTTTGGTGTCATTCTTCAGCCTGGAACATGGGACTTAAGAATGGGTGTGAGTTTTAAATGACAATGTATATAAAGGAGTCATCATCATGTCTGGCACATATGTAGTAAGCATTCCAAAATTTTAGCTAGTAGTTTTGTTATTCTTGGTGTATCTATAGGTTGGGATGGATTAAATTTAGTACGGGAAATGCATACTCATCCAGCCATCTATTCAATTAAATTATTCAGCACCCACTTTGGCCAGTGACCTTCTAGGCGTTGGGATATAATCATGAACATAAGTTTCTAACTTCTTGGAAGCTGCATCCCACTGGAGAAAGTCAAACAACGAACAAGCAAATGAGTAAATAGTATGTTGGTGACGATAGGAACTATGAAGCATATGCCGTTTGCTTGGAAGAGCCCTGGTTTGTGTGTCACTGTAGCAGTCGCTAATAGTGCCTCCTGTCAGTTGCATAAATGTCTCTTTGGCTGGTAAATTTTCTGGTTACACAGATACAGAGAATAATCGAGCAAGGGGGAGAAGGAATGCTGGTACAGGTCTGGGGTAGGGATTACCAATTTATAATGGTTAGTCAGGAAAGATGTCACCATTCAAGTGTCCTTTGAGCGGGGATCTGAAGGGAGGAAGGGAGGCAGGTGTATGTCTGAGAAAAGAAATTCCCAGGCAAGTGCAGAGACCTGAGTGACAGCATGCTTGGCATGATCAAAAACTGGTAAGGAGGTTGGCATGGCTGGAGGTGAGTGAATGAGATAAAGAACAATAGGAAATGAGGTCAGAGAAGTCCCATCACCTGTGTCCTGTGCCACAGTAAATATGGTCAATAAGCATTTTGGCTTTACTCTGAATGAACTGGAAGCCAGTGAAAAATTTGAGCAGAGGAGTGATATGAAATAACAAATTTTTAAGGGATCACCCTGTACTACGTAAGATGGCAGGTGGAAGCAGACAGATGAATTAAGACACTGTTGCAAGAATTGAGGGAAGCGATGATGGTGGCTGGGAGAAGGGTGGTAGTAGTAGACAGGGTTAAATTATGCAGAGGTTTTGAGAGCTTAACTGACAGAATTTGCTATGGATTGGATGTGAGGTAGAGAGAAAGGCGGGACATAAGAATGACTCCACAATCTTGGGCCTGAGGAAACAGAAGAATACAGTTGCCATTTAGACAGATGGTGAAGATGGTAGAAGGGACATATTTGATGACAAAGGAGGAGGGACATTGAGAGCTTGATTTTATTAGATCTCTATTAGAGATCCAAGGGGAGGTGTAGGGTAGGCAATTGAATATATGAGTTTGGAGTTCAGGAGAAGTCCAGGTTGGAGATATAAATTTAGGAGTGTTCAAAACGTAAATGGTATTTTAAAACCACAAGACTGGATGAGATCATCCATGAGATGAGTATAATCAGAGAAGACAAGAGGACTGCTCAATCTGAGGACTGAGCCTTTGTAAGTCCACATTTGGAAGCTGGGGTGATAAGGAGGAACCAGTAAGGTGGAGAACCGCCAAAATGGTGCTCCAGTGGCCAAATGAAGGCTAAATTTCAAGAAGGAGGGAGTGAAAGGCTGTGTCAAATGCAGCTGATTGGGCAAATGACATCATGGAGCTCAATGGTAACTCACAGGATGTGTTTTGGTGTTAAATGAATACCAAATATATTGTAAATACTGTAGGCATTGTAATATAATTTCCCCATAATATTGAGTTTCCACATTTCATTCTTATTTCCTACCCGTTAACCTAGAATAAGTAATAAGTGGTCATTAGGCAAATTCTTTCAGGCAGGCATAATTTTAGATAGCCAGAAGATAATCACTTATTTTATTCTGAAGAGTTCCAGAAATGAACTCTCTACATTCCCTGCCAGCCATTTCTGTGTTTGATCCGCCTGAAGTTGAATTCATTTTTCTTTACATTTAACTGAACTGTGTCTTTGGGCCCATTTCTTCTTGTCAGGTCCTCTGCCAATATGGAGAGCAATCAATCACCATCATCTTCATCAAATGCCCTTTGTGTACTTGAGACTAGTAATCAGATCACCTTCTAACCTGCTCCTCTTTAGGATAAACAATACTGCTGCCTTTCATCTTCTCTTAAAGGTCCTTCTTTTACCTTCTTCATGTATATGAAGATGGCATACGAAGTAAAGAAGGTCTTCTCTAAGCCTCTTGCACCCTGCAGACATGATATTTTTATATTTATAATCCACGAGTATATCTTTACTTAGAAAAGGCAAAGAATGAATTTCTCTGGATCTTAGATTCTGTCATAGACCTGACCTCAGTGGTATATGCACACTAAAAGTGTGTGTGAGTGTGTGCGTGTGTATGTGTGTGTACAATCGAAGAGAGGGAGACAGAGAGAGGGCATGCTTGACTCACAGTTCAGCTCCAAGAGAATCCCTTCACCTCTGGTGGCTGTTTGCCAGCAAGTATGGTTAGCCGGCTGCTGCCATTTATTAGCAAGTTTCCATATTTCAGGCTATCTGTGTGCCCTGGCAATGTCTGAAGGATTTGTTTCCAAAATAGATAGCAAGCTGGAGCTTTATGCAAGGAGCTCAGCTTCTTATCACTGCTATTCATTTCTGTCCTACTTCCAAAATATCCCATGTCCATGCCCCAAGTCTGAACCTTTGGGTCATTGGGAATCATGACAAATGGGCAGAAAATCAGCATTAGTGGGGAAGTATCCCAGATCTTGGGGGGCTCAGAAATGGAGTGGCCTGAACAGGATCTGGCTCACCAGGCTTTTGTCAATTACAGAGGATGATTTAGCTGGTTGAGATTTTTACAGTCTACACACCTTTTGGCATTAATAATGCCTCATGCGTTTAATTCAGTTTTTGTTTCTCATCTTGGCTACACCATTGACAAGTTAATCAACATTTAGGGTTTATGAACTATTTGACTTTGGTTTTTTCCATATGTAAACTGGACTATTCCATAGTTGTGAACTGGAAATGCGCTTGGATGTATGGCAAGACAAAAGCAGCTCTGTGCAGGGAGATGCTTTATTGGTATGGCTATCCACACAGCATAGGACATTAAAGCACTTCACCAAGAAGAGTGATAGTTGTCTGGCTGCACCCAGATGCCCTAATTGTAGCTGTGTCTGCAGTTGCTGATGCACTGATCCCATTCGATAGTCCGAAGCCCTGATTCTCTCAAAGGTTAAAACTGAAAATAAAAGCAACACTGCTTTGTAATGCCTATTGATCTGAGTTTATAATAATGTCTTTGGCATTGTGGGGGATTCATTGCTTATCCTGACAACCTTTTAGTCTTTGCTACGGAGGCTACTAAATGGGCAGGTGAAAGTTCTCTGGAATGTTCTTCCAAATGTTTCCTATTTCATTACACAAAATATGGTAAGATGATAGGCCTCCGCATCACAAACCCACAAAAGCAAGAGGGATGAAATCCAACTCCTCTGTTCTTATCTCACTCATGCTGACTGCAGAGGTCTCTGAACAGTAGGGAGGCATAAGTGAAATTTATCACTAGATAAGCCTTCCAAAAGACTAGGCTGGTGAAAGAAAGCGTCTTTTCTGGTAAATGGTATTTTCCATAGGGCAGGGGGAGGCTCCCAGACCCTAGAATCACCACATTTCTCCCTTGCTGAGCCTGGAGCTGGGAAAAAAAAAAAAAAAAAGCATGCAGTGGTGCACAAATGTGCACTGAAATTTTAAAAAAATGTTCACTGACCTTTCGGGAGCTTTCATGCTGCTTAAGAATCTACTGACCTACAGGCAATTACTGCACATAAATGCCTAGCTTCTGCTGGGAATTCAACTTTGGGCTTTTGCCTGCTGCCTCTCTCCTTCTTCCTTTCTCCAAGCAACCATGTTCAGCAGCAAGACCCCAACTGCTTCAGCCCATAGGGAAAGCGTGAGGCTCGCCTCTGGGCCCCGGCTGGCTCCATACTGCTGTTTGCTTGCAAACATTCAGTTACCAGGAAATGTGGAGTCAGCTCTGCTCCTGTTCCACTTAATTTTCTTCACCCCATGCAGTGGGGCTTTCTCTTCTGCTGCCCCAGCTGTTCTTGCTTTTCCCAGGATGGCAGAGTCCGCCCCAGCTGCAATCTGTGCTTCCTACCAAGTTCCTGTTGCCTACTTGACCTCAGCTGCACTGCTTAGACTTTTCATTTCCTGAGCCTTCCCAACTCACGCTGAAAATCGAGTGGTAGCAGCAGCAGCAGCAGCAAGTGACAACAGCACTAATGGAGGCGGTGGCATGGCGTTGGCTGAGGAGCCGGACCTGGGCTCACATACAGCTTTTGTTGCTTTTATCGTAGGCAAGGGGATTAACCCTTCCGAGTACCTGTTTTTTCAATTGTAAAGAGAAGATAACGTCAGTCTTTTGTAAGGATGAAATAAAATAACATGTAAAACTTCCAGTACACAGTAGGCCTCTCTCACATCAGTTTTCACCTGTGCTTCCCTTCCAGAAAGTACTCTGTGGTCAAGGTAAAGTTCTGGGGTTAGTATACACATGTACAAGAGAAACAGCAATCTGACCTCATGGGGCTTGCAAAGTATTTGAGGGTGTGAGCCCAAGTGGAAGAAAAGTTAAGACCTCATCTTGGTTTTAAACAAAATTCGAAAAATGAACAATGGGCGATAAACCACAGGTCAGGGATAATTGATGAATTAATGGGAAACAATGTGTTACAGAATTTCATTCTGGAATAATCAGGAAAGATTTTATGGAAACGATGCAATTTGAACTGCATGTTTCAGATGAGTTGCATTTTAATAGACAGAGAGTAGATAAAAGTGGGCGTGGTAGACAGAAGCATCACTCAACAAATGTATGAAGTTCGGAAGGGGCAGGTGTGTGAGGAACATGGCAGCCCTATTTTGACAGGTTCTGCAACGATGGGAAAATTACCTGATAAAATGTGTTGGGACACTGGCTCTTTGCACGATTTAGCAAGTAAAAATTTAGGATGTCCCGTCAAATGTGAATTTTAGATAAGCAACGGGTAATTTTTCAATCTAAGTATGTTCCGAGTACTGCATACTTATACTAAAAAAAATTCAGCTTTGTCTAGCTAGGCATCTTGCATTTTGTCTGGCAATCTGACCTTAATCGCCAAGCCAGAGATTCTGCCCTTTACTTCATATCACCAAGGAGGGTTTTAAAAAGAGGAGTGAATTGATGAATAAAGCATTTTAACAGAGATCAACTTGAAATTCCAGAATGGTTTGGGGAGAGAGAGAGAAAGAGAGAGAACGAACTTAGAGGATGATTGGCCCTTGCATGTTCTTTCCCAGTTTAAAAACTTGTTCCCGTGTGTGTGTGTGTGTGTGTGTGTGTGTGTGTGTGTGTATGCATATATATATATATATATATATATATATATATATATATATATATATATATATATATATATGTCTCCTAACAGCTTAGAGCCAAAGATACATTTGCTTTTTCCACAATTTAGAAAATTATGGAATATGAGGATGCTGGATGAAAGCGTAGTGACTAACAGGAAGGTGTTTCTAATTAACATTAATCTAAGCTCCAAAGACTGTATCATACCATATATCATCAGTGGAGGGGGACCACCCCCAGCTGTTTCCAGAATACTGTAAGTGAATCTTAGTGATGAACATGTTTCCTGGAACACTATTACTTTCTTTGATTTAGAGTCTACAAAGGCAAGGAAGAAGTTTAAATAGGAATGTTCTCCTTGTATATTTCTTTAGAAAAACTTAGAAAACACTAGGATATATCTTTAATTCACTTTTAGAGATTTATCTGGTTGCCATTTAAAATCAGGGTTCCATGTTGAATGACTATTTATCTTCTTGGTAGAAGAAAACAAATCTTTAGGTTTTCTTTTTGTTTTTTTCTGGATAAAGAAAATTTAAGGTTATGATTTTAAGACAATTTTCAAAATGAATATTTCTCTTTATCTAATTTTATCAAATTTATCAAATTTGATCTAATGTGCTGAAATTCAGCCTGTTGAAAACTAATAGTATTATACGTCTTGTTGAGGGTTTGATTATTTCCTCAAGTGATTTTACTAAATATCTTCACTGAAAGAAAAGGCCCAGGCAACTCTTCCAATCCTGAAATTGATTTCAGAATGTGCTGAATATATGTATGTGTATGAAAATATTTTTTCTTTTTTCATTAATTAAATAATAACTTAAAATATGTATTTGTAAAATCCTATTAACAATATAGACAACCCAAGTGCTCACTTTTGTCACCTGGTACAAGGACAGGTAGAAATTATTAGGTTCGTGCAAAAGTAATTGTGGTTTAAAAGCTTAAAAATAATTGTAAAAACTGCAATTACTTTTGCACCAACCTAATAATATCAGATACTCTGATACTATGGTCAGTTGAGATCTTATCTCCAAACATTTTAATGAAGACACTAGGTGCATATACACCTGGCAACCACTTTCTTTAGAAACACTGGCGACTCTTATTTTAATCATTGACAGCAGTCTTTGCTTTCCAGTATCAGAACTTTGGGGAGGTGCTAAGCAAATTATTTTTAGCATGCCATGCTTTCTCACATGTAAATACTTAGTGTGTTGTCCCGAAAGAGTCATTATTCTTTAACTAGTTTATCTTCCAAAGGTGATGTTGTTTCTTGAAATAAGGACATTCAGGTGCAAAAATGCGAATGATAGAAAGACATCAACCCAGGAAAGCTAACAAGTAAAAAATTCCATGCAGGACATGCAGAGACTCATGCTAGAGGACGAATCCAGAAGGTCCACCAATTCAGAACGTGAGATCCAAATACCAGAGGGCATCCAAGTCTGTCAAAATGCTGATGTAAGTCACTTGCTGTAGTGACTTTTCCTGTGCTGAATGCTGGCCAGAGACCTGACTCTCTCATCACCTGCGAGACAGCAGGGGTGAATCCCCTCACCAGGGAGATATACCTTTCTCAGTTTCTGTGGTTTGAGCTCAGGAACTTGAGACCAAGTGGCCAGGATCAGTTGGTAGATATATACCAAACCCTTGAATTTAATTTTGGTTGAAGCTTTTGCTCTGTCCTTCGGTTGGAATTTTGAGTACCATTCTCTGTATAACTGAAATCCTTCCTTACCTTACAGTTACTGGAGAAAATTCTTGAGGATTATGCAAATGAATTCAAGGTTAAGAAAGCTGCCTTCCCTTCAAATCTCATTTGTAATTCTATAGATTAGTCTTGGAATTACTTTTTAAATGCCATTCACTCTTTTGACCTTTTCACTCCAATTTCATTGTCTCAACGCCTTGGATTGGTTTTGCCTATATTTACCAATGTCAAATCTTCCAGCACCAGTCATTTCCACTACCTTCTCTCCTTCTCTTTACTGAATGAGATAATAGACATAAATGCCTGTAGCAAGTGAACTTGAGAGTGATTCCAGTACAGATTCCCCTGAAAGCTAAAGCAAGAAGGTGAAGCAGAGCAGTCCTCTTGATTATTTGCGAGCTTATTCCCAAATTTCCTTCCCAAATTTTGATTTACGGGCCATTGCTTATTTTCATGACTACCTTAGTTTTGTTCCCCTGTCTTATGTTTATTCTTTCATTCCCTCAGGAAAATATAGATAGATAGATAGATAGATAGATAGATAGATAGATAGATAGATAGATAGATAGATGATAGACAATGTGATAGATATCTATCTATAGATAGATAGATAGATAGATAGATAGATAGATAGATAGATAGATAGATAGATAGATAATGTGTTATATAAACTTTCAACTAGTTTTATTGGAGATTGTGCTCAGAGAAGTTCTAAATAAAAGCTTTAATAGCCTTGTTCTTGGAAAACATACACTAAAGTATTAAGGATAAAAGGGTATGATATATGAAGCCTACCCTCAAATGGTTCAGAAGAATCAGAGAGACAACAAATGTGCCAAAATGTAAAACATTGGTGATTCTGGATAAAAGAGATTCTTTGTGTCAAAAAGAGAAAAAGAAAAGCTGTAGTTTGGCTTGGGGGTAAGAAGATCAGCATTTCCTTTCATGTAGAGAAGGTTTCTGAGGCCTAATTTCTGACAACTTCTTAAATAATGTGGGATAATTGAATCTTTTAAAAAATAGACCTAGTGCCCTTTGCCTGGGGCTAATGCACGCACATGTGCCTTTTTTGAGGTGAATTAGTTTGACTTTTTTAAAAAAATTATATCATATAAGTTAAGGGTCCTTGGGAGAAGACAAGCTGATATGTACATGCTATTTTTTTTTTTGGGGGGGGACGGGTAGACGACCCATCAATATTTGCCAAAAATGTGATTGAAATAGGCATTTTCATATGATTGAGAATTCTCTAAGTTGTTGGGTAACCTTTTACGGTTTTCCAGATCTAACAGTCTGCCACATGCGCTGAGAGGGAACTTCCATGAAGACAATGCATTAAAAATTATGTATTCAATGCCAACTAAGGTGCTTCTTCATCCAGCCAAGAAGTCAGCCACATTATCTATAAAAGTCATTCAGTTAGCATGCAGAGCGACAATGCTTTTTATAAAAGATGAAGTTAAATGTGTCATGTTCATGTGAGAGGAAGCAGGGTTGTGTTGGATCCGCGAGGATGGTTCTGTGAGAAGATGGGGCTGAAGCTCAGGGTAGCAGCCATAAGGATGGTGGGAAGTGATAAGAAACCTGCCACTGTTAAAACCAGATAGGAGTCTGGATAAGTTGAGGAAACCTACAGGAGACCCAGAGGGTTGTTTGCGGCATATGGGAGCCCCAAGCTGTCCAAGAGCGTTGGCACCCTGGTATGTCAACAGTCTTTCTCCTCAATTTGATATTAAAAATGTGCTAAACAAAAAGCCTCATATATATATATATATATATATATATATATATATATATATATATATATTGAATAACCCTTAAGAGTTCAGGAATCTTTCTTTAGGATTACATCTTTTTAAATGTAGGAAAATATTGTTGTTGCAAATGAATCTATAAATATTTTAACTTTAAAAGCTCCTAGAACCAATTTAAATGATTACTGTCGGATGAGTGTACCGCTTGTCTCTAGATCACTCTTATGGGCTAAACCAAAGGATGCCTGTATTAATTCCCTTCTGTGAAAATAGCATCCAAGTGTTTTACTGACTGAAGAATGTAGTGCAGTAGAATCTGCTAGTTTAACATCCTTCCCTGAACTAATGCAGCATAGATTGGAGTTTCTGGAACAAAGGTATCATGTGCTTATGTATTTAATTATTTTGGCACCAAAGGTTTTCTGTTGTCTTGGGAAGCTACATGTGACCTGGAGACCGATGCCTTCTAAAATAAAAATTGTTAGCAGAAAATTTAAAAAAGCTTAGCATTCCAAACATTTTCGGTGCTCCAAATAGTTGCAATGCAATGCAATGTGAAATCCTTCCAATAGAGGGCTCTATGGGTTTGAGTTAGAGCAAGAAACAAAATGAGAGAAAACTACTTGGGTTTAGGTTGCTATAGTAAATTCTGTATTATCCTTAAAAATAGAACTGATAAAAATGGAGTCAGTTGAATTGAACTGGGAGAATCATCCAAAGATTAAATGGAAGGTCTACTCTTACAAGACAGAATTTCATAATTCTTTGAATTAATGTTCTTTTCAAAAGACAAAATACATCTCACCATCTCAAAATAAGAAAGTAGGCAAATTAGAGATATTCCATGCATTGAAGTGCTATTAATATTACCTCATTCGGTTACATTTTATAAGAAAAAAGGGACCTAAAAAAGGAGCTACTGCATTCATTCTCTCTTTAGAGATATTTTATCTTTGTTGTTGGCAAATAACTTAGTGTTGGTGTAAAGAGATGTATTATGTACATAAAATGCATTGTGAATATTTAATACACAAAATATATGTTTGTATGCATGCATAATGCAAAATGTTACTAAAATATTTTACAAAAATAAGTGCTACTGTTTAAAAAGGTGAAGTATTATACAAAAGCATAAGAATAAGCTCCAGTAAAAATTTATTTTTGTACCTATGCATGCTATGCAGCATACTTTTTCATGTTAGGCCTAGTCATTTATTCTATTTTCAGATCAGAGAAGCTTATAACATATGCATTAAAATAAGCAAAAAATAAACTAAAAGAATAAGTTATTTTTGGACTATAGATCTTAGTCTTCTGATGTTAAGGAATGATTTATCTGATCTCTTTCAGTGTTCTTTGAAATGCATGGACTCATTATATCTATGAGCACAGAGCTTTTAAAAATTTTAACCCCCCCCTTTATTATGTCTAGTTGAAAATGTTTATTTCATTTGATGTAGAGGTGCTTTGATGGCATAACATATTCAATTTAAATAAATAATTTTGAAGTTTGGATATATTTTCTAAGATATATTTACCTAAAATTCCAAAATTATCCTTTTAACATATTCTCTAAATGTTGTTGAGAAATATTGGCATCTTCATAAACACCTATATTCACTAAGAAAAAATGTTTCCTTCCAGATCTTCTTGAATACAAATACAGATTATAATTTAACATTCTGGGTAAACCATTAGTATATAAACTATGCAAAATGAATTCATTTTATGTATGTGTTTTTGTGTAATATATATTAATATATTCTATATTTATAATCTATATTTCTTCAAAAGGCATGTAGTTATTTTTACTATAACGGCTTTGACATGCTAACATTTTTCTATGTATGATACTTTGATCTGACAACATTAATAAACAAATGGTTGTTTATTTTGAATAGTATGTGTATAACATAGGTTCTTACCATAATTTGTTACCAAGTAAATAAAATTAGGTGTGATTATCTATAAAAGCATTTTCAATTTTTTTTAATTTACAAAACGTTTTGCTAGAACAGAGCACTTTAAACACAATTACAATTTGGGTGTTCATGTAGAGTTTGATTAACAGTTATATTTCCCCTTGTCTTTTGTTTTTTTTTCCTATAAATTAGGGAAGAGAGACTTCTAATAAAATCCAAATTACTTATAGGCTGCTATTTTACTATTTTAGGATTTTACCTGTATTCCCAGAATTCTTTTTTTACGTGTAAATTCTTCTAGAATACCTCCCCTTTCACATACACGAAAAATGACTTTGTTTGGCTTTGTTTTACTTGTCAACTATGAACTGAAAGTCATAGGCACTATACTCTGAAGTGCAGGACACAGTACACAGGGAGTACATCTCCACAGTAATCTTTGCTAAAGTAAGTGTCCCATTTTTGTCATGGGATCCAGGTATTTACATAACTTTTCCAGGTACTGGTTAACCTTCACTAATATTTCAATCTTTTTATTTAAAAGATGATGACATTGAAAAACATATGATAATGCTGAGTAAGGATAATGTGGCTACATTTTAGGCTCCATTTTGACTAAAGGTAACAACCACCTCTATCTAAGCATACTTTTATATAATGTCAGCAACATGTATAGCTAGGTAAAATTTCAAAAGGAAGTCATGGAACAGTGTTCCGCGTCATGTTTACAACAAGGAGGAGATCAGCATTATTTGCATCTGTGAGTATTGCTTTGTATGGATACACGAAAAAAATAACAAAAACCAATAATATTTTCTAAAACTAGCACAGAAAGCTAATGGTCTGCTTTGTGCACCTGCCAGTTTGGGTTCCTATTAAAGCCACCCTCGAAATTCTCCATTCTTTGTGCAACATTTTATGCTTTCTTTTCTTCAGGGCAGATTGGTTCTGCCTGCACTTTATTCCTGAACCCACGTTCATTCAAAATGGATTGGCAGACTTAAAGGCTCTATCTAGCGCTGCTGACTAATAATGCCCCTCCCCCACTCAGCTCCCACCCTCTTCATACTCAGGATCTCTCTCTCTCTCTCTCTCTCTCTCTCTCTCTCTCTCTCTCTCTCTCTCTCTCTCACACACACACACACACACACACACACACACTCACACTCACAGGCACCAGTGATCCTATTGTCAACAAAGAATGCATAATGCTGAAGTACTCAGCAGTAATTTTGGAGATGTTTTGCCTTGCATGTTTTGAAAGTATTCCCGAAGAGTATAAATAAATGTGCCCTAAATGCTCCCCTCTTTCTATATGCTGATATTTGGAGCTAAACTCTCATCCACAGGGGCAAAATCACAGTGACTGGAATGCTTTAAGGTAACAAATATGGCTCAATGGCTCCCTCTTTTTTCAATAATATTACACCATATAGATTTAATAAGGGGGTGATTGAAAACATTTCAGTGATGAGGCAGTTTCTCTGATCTGCAAAGGAAAGCATCTGATTTGTTCATGTACCAATTAATTATTGAAGCAACAGAAAATACAGGCTACTGTGCTTCCCTCCTGCAAAGAAGCAGCAGTGTGAGTGTGTGTGTGTGTGTGTGTGTGTGTGTGTGTGTGTGTGTGTTGTGTGGCCCGTTGTCTGTACTCTTGGGCTCATGTTTATACATATGTGTATATCACCTACAAGGAAAACTTGGCCAGGAATTTCTTCATTTTGACCTTGAAAATTACTGGGAGATTTTCTGTGTGTGTTTCTGTTAGGGTAGTATGTCGATGTAATAGAAACAGTCCTTTTTCTTTTCTCTTTTAATTTGTTCTTCCTCTACACCACCTAAAGAGGCCTCACAGCCAAACAGCACCTTTAATTTTAATTTCTATTTCTAGCCTGTATTTTATTAGCACCTTTTCTGTTTTACAGTCTACTCACCGATATGGCATCAGATCTGTTGTGAGCAAATAATACGGTTTTGTTTCACGTTCCAGTAAACACTACTTTACTGCATCGTGCATTCTCTGTATTTTGCATCTTATTTAATTTGCTTAGGTTTGGGAGGGCTAATTCAGACTAGAGTTCATCTTATGTTTCAGAGTCTGGAGTCCCTAAAGTTTTAAGGTAAAGGGAGATCATATTCTTCTTGGGTTATTGTAAAATTTGTTGCTTTGTATTGTGACAATAGTGTTCATATGCCTGACATCCTCATAATAATATTAAGCTCTATTTTTTAGTGTGATGTACTGTATACATTTGTATAAATGTCACACCCTGTAATCACTTCCTTTGTCATCGACAATTAATCTAAAAAAATCGAATAATTCACTGCCCCTTGCCATTTACATATCGTCTGCTGCCATCTGCTCTTCTCAGCAGCAGTAAATGATGGGTAATTAACTCAGTGCCTTTGTCTTTCCCTTGCTGAATGTCTGACACATATAGATTTTCCTCTGTGTGCGTATGCATGCATGTGTGTGTATGTGCAAGTAAGGGGAAGAGGGAGGGGATGAGAGAGGGGAAAGAATGAATGATAGTGCAAATATGGAAGTCAGCACAAGATAATTTCAAGAGAAAAAGCCAAACAAAGATAACTGGGTCAGAGAAGGGGCCATATCTCATGACCTTAAGTCTTCCCGAGCCGAAAGGAAGAACTGCTAGAACAATGGCTGCCTTGCACAAGCAAGAAGCATTTAGAAAAATCCCAGTGGTCAAGGTCAAGATACAAAACCAAGTAAAGGCTCCATAAGCTATTTCTAGCTACCAGAGTGTAAAGAGATCATGTAAATGAGACTAAGTGTAGGGTACCCACAACCCACATAAATGTTCTAATTGACTTCTGAACCAGTAGCCAGAATCCATGTTTTGAGAAATGGTTATAGAAAGGAAATCTCAGTTGATTTTGACATATTTTTTTCTAAATAGAAAGTATCAAGGGAAACTTACAAACTTACAAGGGCTTATAAGACTGGGGAATATTTTAATATGCTTATTTTAAAGGGAAACAACATCATTATCTTGGATTTCCCTTTTTTTTTTTAACTTCCTGTTAAATTATTCAGTTTCTCCTGGCACAGCCCAGGAGTGCTTTAGGAAGGAATTCCATACTATTCTGAACACTTTATATATAATGTTGCCCTAATAATTCTTGTTTGAAACACACGTCTTATAATACATGAAAGTTATTTGAAAGGTGGCTAATTCTGATAACATTAAAAATAATGAAAAGATAAAATATTAAGGACGGTCAAAAATCTGTCTTGCTCAACATGGTGTTTATGCTAAATCAAGTTAGCTTATAGGTGAGGTACCAAAAGTCCGCCATCATCATTTTCACATGGAATTCGTCACGTTTGCTTCAGGTAAAAAGAATATTTTTTTTGTAATATAAGCTGTCTGTAATATAAGCAAGTAAATACAGCAGATCCTCAATTAATGATATTTTGTTCCACGTCATTTCATTATAATGTTGATAAGAAAAAAAATAGATTCCTAGGCAGGGCCATATCTGTGTGGAGTCTGCACATCCTGCCTGTATCTGTGTAGGATTTCTCTGGGTGCTCTGGTTTTCTCTCACATCCCAAAGATGTGCACGTGAGGTGACAGGCTTGTCTACAGCACGCCTGTCTGAGTGAGTATGTGTGTGTGACCTGCGACAGAAGGGCGTCCTGTCCAGGGTGGGTCCTGTCTTGGGCCCTGAGCTCCCAGGAGAGGCTCCAGCCACCCATGACTCTGAACTGAAATAAGTGGGTTGGACAAAAATTACCTTACTTGTTTTTATTCATCTTTCTTAAATGCATGTAGAGCTCACATTTATTTCAATGTTTAATATTAGAAGTGTTTTGGGTCTTTATGGTGATGTTTTTGTGACCATAAATATGCCATAGAAATTTAACTCTTGTTTATATCAATTAGCCTGTGGTAAAATTGGTTTCGTTATATGCTGTTTTGCTTAAAGTTGCAGTTTCCAAGAACATATCAATGACTTTTACTGAGGACTTTCAGTGAGGGGCTGCATCATTCTTGTTTTCAAGGAGTTTGTCATTTATATATCTATATGTATAGAACTACTTACAGATAGATTATTAAGTCGATCAATCAATCAATCAACCAATCAAAGGAATAAGAAATAGATATATAAGATTGTGATCTTGTATTCCTGAAGAGTTTTGTCACTGCACATTCTCAAGGTTTGAATAATCTTTGATGTCCCCACAGAAGCAGGGAGATCAATATGGAGTCCAGAGAAACTCTTGGAGCTCATTTCAGTCTGGGCATGACCGTTTATATGATACTTGGGTCAGGCAATCCTAGCTCTATACCTCTACTTTTCTGTCTATACAATGGCTACAGAAACATTTTCCAAGTTTCTAAAATAATAATTTAATAAAAAGCAATTGTTTTATAAATTTAAACACTGCATTCCTTATGAGACAGCAATGCATATGGTGGTGCTCAATCGCCGTACCTCAATAGGACTGTTTATGTTTCTAGGAATCATGAGTGCTTAAAAACATTCTTTTAGGGCTTAATTTTGATATTTGTGGTTAGTCTTTCCTCAGCACCTACCACCACTGGACCTCTGAAGGTTAAATGATTTGTCCAGCATCATAAAACAACTGGACATCACTGGAAGGCTATTGAATCGTTGAATTACATTTTCTATATTACTTTCAAATGACTGGCAGTGACAACTTAATACATACATTATGCGATAAAATGGCTAAAAAAATGCACAATTACTAAGTCACTTAAATATAAGAAAGGGACATTATAAATATATAAAAATGGACTCCATATCTCAGAGCAATTGCGCTGTGTGAAGTACATGCACTTTATGAAACTATTTCAATTTCATAAAATTTTTATGACTTACAGGTAAATTTGTCAGCATCTAATTGAGTAAGAGATTCTTGAAAGCTTTCATTGCAATTGTTAATTCAGCATCATTGTTCTCTCAGGCTGTTACGTGACCCAACAGGCTGGGAGAACAATATTGCTGAATATAATTGGCATATGTCAGCAAAATATAATTAGTAACAAGCCTCTTCTCAAATGCTCTTTTTGTTGGTTTAAAAAAAGTTGAAGATTTACTCTGGGATTAAATTGTTGCTTGGATTTCTCTCTCATTTGATTTTAGTAGGTCTTGAAAAAAATGTGAATTAATTTAAATTTTGTATCAAGAAATATGTATTGATTTCCTATGCTATGCACACATTGAAGGGTTGTCTTTCCTTCAACGGGTTTTTAGTTAAATTCTGGGTATAAAGGCATTGTATAGAAAATTTAGGACAGTATATTATCAAGAGTTATTATAAATCCCCATCCTATATCAATCCTCCCCACCCCCGTGAAGTTTGAAACAGGTGCCATGACAGGCTATTTCTCAGTGATTGTGGCTTGGTACTTACTTGACATCAAAGGCACAGAACTAAAGAAAGTGTTGGAATTGTTTGTTGCAACACCTCCTTCCTATATGTTTAACTCCAGGGGTATCATGACTAATGTTGGTGATGTGGAAAATGTGTTACAGCGGTTTTCTACGTCATTGTATAACAAGATAGATATCTTTACGATAGTCAATTTTGAAAAAAAAAATGATACTGCAATATGTAGCTTTTTAAGTGGGAACAGAAAAATAGTTGCCAAATTTTTCTTTTTGTGAGCAAAAGAACTCTGCAAAATTTCTTCAGAACCCAAGATTGGAATGAAACATCATTTTAATGAAAGATTGCTTTAGAGTCACATCTAGAAATGTAATCATTTCACCTAAGAATGTTGTGACTTTGAAGTTGTATCCCAGTCTGAGTGAGTGGTCCTATGTGACCCAGCCCACAGTTTTAGTAGGATGGAGCTGGAGGAGTAAGGAAGGAGAGGACACAAAAGCATAGCCATTTATACTGGCCCAAACTGGCAATACATGGAGTGCTACATACACATCAGAGACAGGTCTCAATGACATCATCATTGCCAAGGTCTTTCTCTGCTTTAACCTAATCTACAAGCTCCGCACTGGGGATTCTTTCTCATTTGCTCTCTCATCTTGGATTGGTGATTCCTTTGCACCATCCCTTGCCTCCTGAACAGTGTGTCCCTAATTGTCCTTATCTACAGTCCTCATTTCCCTTTTCTTGTCCTTGGGTCCTGTGTTTCTGGGAGCTTGTCTTCTGTTCCTCAGTTCTCCACACAAACCACAACTGTCTGGCATTTATGTTTTATATCTCAAGGTACATCATCATCCTTAACTACACAAGGGTCATTTTAAATACAGAAAATCTCTGCTTATGAACTGGATTTGGGGAGTGGAAGAGACAAGGTGGGGGAACTATCTATCTCTCTATAAACACACAGTCCTTATGGGCAACTATAGTTGATTCAGACTTCTTAAAGATTCATGCAGTGGAATACAACCTGTTAGGCAGAATTAGTTGAATTTAGAAAACGGACTGGAAAGCCATGAAAACAATTGCAATTATATACTTAGTGTGGTGATCATTTATATATATATATATATATATATATATATATATATAATCTTTATATATATATATAATCTTTATATATATATAATCTTTATATATAAATATTCTTTATTTATATATATAAAAGAATATATATATATATTCTTTATGTTATACACCTAAAACTAATATAATGTTATATGTCAATTGCACCTCAATAAAAACAAATCACAGTTATCCAAAGGAGATTTAGAGGTAAAGGCCATGAACAAATTCTGCTTTTTCCAGGATACTTATGCATAATAAATAATACAGACAGAGGCCAAATAAGCTCATCACAAACAGCAGGCTGTTACAAATAAAGAAACAAAAACTCATAGACATAGACAATAATTTAGTGGTTACCAGAAGGTAAGGAGAGAGGGAGATGGTAGATGAGGGTAAATGGGATCAAATACATGGTGATGGAAGGAGAACTGACTCTGGGTAGTGAATACACAATGTGATATATGGATGATGTAATACAGAATTGAAACCTATGTAACTTTACTAACCACTGTCACCCTAATAAACTTTAATAAAAACAAAACAAAACAAAACAGCAAGTAAGCAGGCTGTCACATAGGGGTGTAATGTAGGGGCAAACTCTATGTAGATTAAGTGGCAATGGAATCTAGGCCATGAGAAAATTTGATAATTGCCAACCGAACTTCCAAAACAGATGAATCAAAAGGTGAATATTTGGCATTACCAAAGAATTCTATGCCTTATGAAAAGGTCATCAGTAGTTTCAATTTAAAAAAATGAGTTCCCCTTATTCATAAACATAAGACACGAGTTCTTCAAAATAATAGTTTATACATTATCTTTCAAGAAAGCAGATTGATAAAATAGGAAGAGAGCTGAATCACAGGTAGGAAAGATGGTAACAGAGTAGGATATTGAAACTTGAGAGGCCTTAGTTTGTTCATCTGTAAAATGGATCAGTGATTTGCAAAATTAAGTTGTGTGGAGATGGGAAGTTGCCATGAAAAGGCGGAGAAGTATGGTATTTTTTTCCTGCTTTAACCAGAATACCTCCAATTTTTGTTTTCTATTTTTGACTTGCCCATGATTTATTTTTTTTAATCAAGTGCTCCACAGCTTAAAAAATATTTGAAAAATATTTTTCTAGATGAACTCAGAAAGTGTAGTATGACATATAGAGGAAGATAGGCTTTGGAACAGACAAACCTGGTTTGAGTTTTAACTCTAGCTCTGACAGAGTGTGGGGAGATCAAAACACATATTGAGAGTTGTATTTTAGAAATATGCTCTTGGAGGCTATGAGGGATGGGTGTGAAGGAATGAGGCTGGAAGAAAGGAACATTTTTAGGAGATTTTGAAACAGTCGATATGAAATAATTAATCTGACTCAAGCAATGACAATCAAGATTGACTTGGGACTATAGATTTAAGAAATGTTTGACAGTTAGAATCTATAGAAATAAATACTGTTAAGTTTTAAGGGATGAGGAAATAGTCTAGAATGACTGCCATTTTCTGGTGACATTGACGGAAGGGTAATCCAGGGAGAGGAGCACTTTTGGGGAGATCTATGATGACTCCCCATCTGCACATATGGTGTTTGAAAGAACAATTAGGTGTGTTTACTAGGGTCTGGAGTATAGAAACAAGATCTGGATGTTATAGAGAGAAATGAAAAGTTTTTATCTTTGAAAATATAGAAATCATTGGAAACCACAGTAAAAAAACTCAGACCTTTTCAAGGGGAGAGGGTCTATGAGGAAATTAATTCTGAATGCCCTCAAGTATCCATTGCATGTATTGAATTAAGTTCATTCCTCTGCATCTAGAATGGTATTAGTTATATAAAACCTGTATTAGTCAGGGTTCTCCAGAGAAGCAGAACCAATAGTACACACACACACACACACACACACACACACACACACACACACACGAAGAGATTTATTATAGGGAATTGACCCACATGACTATGGAGGCAGAGAAGTCCCACCATCTGCCGTCTGCAAGCTGGAGACCCAGGAAAGTCAGCGGTGTAATTTAGTCTGAGTCCGAAGACCTGAGCACCAGGAGTGTCAAGGGCAGGAGAAGATGGATGTCCCAACTGAAGCAATCAGGCAGGAAAGGATAAACTCTTCTTTCTTCTGCCTTTTTGTTCTACTCAGGTTCTCAGGGGATTGGGTGATGCCCATCACATGGGGAGGGAAAACTGCTCTACTGAGTCCACCAATTCAAATGCTAATTTTATTCAGAAACCTCCTTACAGATACATCCAGAAATAATATTTAGCCAAATATCTGGGCATCCCATGATCTAGTCAAGTTAAGCTATAAAGTTAACCATCACAGCATCCTTTGGTGAATTGAAAAAATAGTCATGAAATCATTTTTTTTTATGTGTGTTTTGTGGTTTATATAAGTAACCCTGGTTGAGAAAAGTATGAAAAGAAAACCAAATTTAAAATCCTGACTTCCTCTGAAGGAGCACACAGTGCAGTATATAGATGTCCTGCTAACAAATAACACTAACACAGCAGATAAGTGTAACAGTATCAGGGCTACTAAGCAAGTCAGCCTCTCTCTCTCTCTCTCTCTCTCTCTCTCTCTCTCTCTCTCTCTCTCTCTCTTTCTCTCTCTCTCTCCTTTATCTTGGCTTCTTTATCCAGCTGGCATTCTTTGTAACAAAACCCCCAGCAGCGTGAGGATGTTATCCTCTTCAATTCAGCAATTCCATTGAAAATGCACATCTTTCCCGCTAGTTCCAATAAAAGTTCCTGAAATGATACCTGTTGGCCTGGTGTAGATTTTGCGCCCCTTTCTGAACCAATCACTGAGGCCCTGGGAATGGAATACACTGAGGACGTCGCCCTGTGTCATGAACTGCTGCAGGGATATGAGGGGTTCCAGAAGAAGCACCTGGACTAGAAAGTAGGAGGAGAATGTTCACCCAGGATGCAGTCATCATGAGAAAGAAGCAGGGATAGCAAGATGGCCAAACTGACACATGTGCACCTCCACAGCATAGGGGACCAGTGACTGACCTCTCCTTCAGAGTCAAAGAAGCCTTCATGGTGAGCTGGACCATCGAGGCTGATAGGATTTGACTCAGACCATACAGCAGCATTTAGAGTTGTGAACATTCCCGGTGATGGGGGTATAACTGAACTGTAAACCTATTATCTTGTGCTAAATATGGAAAAGATAGAAGGCCAAACTTCAAATGTTAGCCACATTTACAAACGTAATAAATTTGCTCCTGCAACTACAAAGAGTCTACGCATTCTTCCTCTTTGGGCTATGAAATTTTGGAAACGTGAATTAAAAATGAGATGGCCCATATTGCACTGGTGATTTTTAAAGGGGGGTTGCTGAGAAATGCTCTGACTTTGAATAGCAAACCAAGGCAACTTTCACAGTGGGAAATACAGATCTGGGTTGAGAACAAACATTCCTGGGAGAAGGAAATATCACACTCTACTCTAAGCAGTGACTTATGTGGTGGGAGTGGGGGTCACTTATTGGGTAGCGGAGGAGATTAATATCTTGCTGTAAATTTATAAGAGATTAAGTTCCTGCATATAAAAGAAAAATCAGGGACCTACCAAACCAAACAAAACCTTTCTGCAGTGCAGAAGTCATCCCTTTGAACAAAACAGAAAATTTTACCTAAGAAAAGATGGAATATTAGAATGTTCGTATATACAAATAATTCCAAAAGCAAAGTGGGATTATTTTTTTTCATTCTCATTTTGCATATGACCTGAAGTTTTGAGACAAAAATAGTAATCGAGAAATGCTCCTACCTAATTTATTTAAAAAAAAAAACTTTAACTTAAAAATAAGAAATCAGAATTATTTAATGTTCAAAAGGTCAAATGGTTTATGGCAAATGATATTTGAGGAAATGTTTTTGGATTTCAAAGTAAATTATTGAAGTAATAAGGCAGAGATAGTAAAGTTGGTAGTTTTGTACAATGATTTATATTTTTACAGAGAAATTTAGAGTCACAAAAAAGGTAAGCATAGGTTTGTGCATTTAAATGGTTTAAAGTAAAGACAATTGGGGAGCCTCTCTATGTCAATGAATCACGTGCTCACGGCGACAGAAGTAGTCAGTCAGTTTTTACATATATTAGTTTAATCTAAAGTTGCAAATTTGAATAATAATCTTTATATCCTATAAATACTATAAATAATTTGTACCATGAAATTTACTCATCCATTTATTTTTTAATCACCTATTCAACAAATATTTCTAGTAACCCATTGTGCCAGACCCTTTCAGAGTGCTGGGGAAAGAAGAATCAATAAAATACAGCCCCGGCATTGAGGAACTCACAGTCTATTGAGAGTGCTGGCGGTGTAAATACATAATTAAATCCTTAGTCCATGCGTGAGGAGTTCAATTAACTTTGTGTCAAATGACAAACATTAAGTCGGTTTGGTCCTCACAAAATGCTACATTTTGTTTTAAAAATCAGTGTGTACCCTGCTTTTAAGTGTTTAGTAGGACTGCTTCATCCATGGTGAACAAAGGCAAGTTTCTCTGGGCATGTCCCGGAGAAGAATCTAGAACAAACCTTGGGAATGGATGGCACACTCTCTTCCTGCCCAATTTCATAGTTTTCTTGCTTTTTCATTTGTGTACTTGGTAAATGCCTGTCTCCTCCTCGACAATGTAAGCTTCATGAAAGCAGAAACCTTGAAAGTGATCACTGTATCTTCAAAAAGTACCACAGGCCGGACGGACATATAGTGACTATACAGAGGGTGCTCCCCCCCCACAAAAAAAGTACGTGTATTTTAAGAAAGGAAAAAGATTGTATTAAAATTTAATACTCAATATACACCGATAACAAAAGATGAATACAAGTCACGTGTATACATTCTTTGGCACCCTCAATAGAATGAACTTGTGAACATTTCAGCAAGAATGACAGACATCAAGACTTTCATCAAAAAACAGCTGGAGAATCAATGTTCAGTGTAGGGTATAGATAAACTTACTTCACGGTCTTACTAATGTGAATGTGTATTATATACATAAATTTATAGATATACATGCAAACATATATGTATACACATATCTATTTATCATTTATACATATTTAAAACATGTATAGATATATTTATTTATACACATATAAGTACTATAGAAAATATCAAGCATATACAAAAGTAGACAGAAGAGTATAATTACTCTCCCTCATGGGTCTATCAACCACCTTTAACAGTTATCAATTCATGGTTAATCTTGTTTCATGAACAGAATCCCTCACTTCTCTCTTTGTTTGGATTGTTGTAAAGCAAATTCCAGATATATTATTTCTTGTAATTTGAATGCATACTCTGAAAACATAAAACCAACCATAATAACACTTAATATTAATAATTCCTTAATATTTAAACACATAGTGTTTTAAAAATGTGTATTTAAATTTTTTAAAATCTAAAATACTTTTCCACATCCCATCTTTTTTTAAATGAACTTTTAATTCTTAAGTTCCATGTAGTTAGAAATAGTGGCTATTTTTTTTTCTTAACTTGGAAAATTTTTTAGCTTTCAAAAGTGAACTCCTTTTTAAGTTGTCTCAGGGATAAAATTGCCAAACATTGTTATACAGCATTTTTTTTTTTTTTGGTGTGTTTTCCCATGATTTTTTTTTATCCCTCTCAGTCTTCTCATTTTGTTAATCTGCCATCAGATGATAAATTGCTTTCAAAGAGTGCATAATCCTGAAACTCTGTCTAATGAATTGTCTGAATTTGTAGATAGTCAATAAGTATTTGTTAATTTTATTTTATTCTGGTGTTTGGATATTAGGGAGTTTGATAGTAATTTGAGTTGTTGTATAGGAATAATCTTGATTTAGTTACATAAGAGTAATCTTGCCTATTTTTCAATAAGCTGTAGTTTTGGTCTCTCTCTTTCTCTCTTTCTCTCTCTCTCCCTCTCTCACCTTGGGCTGGTCCAATTTCTTAAGGCAGTCCTAGATAATGTTAAGTAATTGATTTCATCATGACTTGTTAATAAGGATAAGAAACATAATCATCACAAGTTTGTAATATCCTGGCAGAAAGGCACAATTTAGTGGAAAAACAGAAAATTGTAGTGGGTTTCCGTAAGCGTGGCATCTTTCTGCCAGATTTCCAATTGTTAATAAATTACATTCTTGTTCTTCAGGTCAGAATGCCAAACTGAAACGTCGGTGTAAGCGCTCCCTCAGTGGTTCACTAATTTGGTGAGTAAGAGCATGCTAACTAATCCTTACTAGCTGCAGCCAACAATACATGCCACGTGTCAGCCAGTGCATCACCAAGGCTGGTCTTTTTTCTTCCTTCCAAATATTGCATTCCATCTATCTAACATTGTCACATATTCATCAGCTAGCCTCAAACTAGTGGATAAAGGAGTGATGGAAACATCCCTGGAGATTCAGAGATTTGCCTCTGGTTTTGATGGGATATTATTCTCAGGATTCGCACATTTATTGACCCCAATACTAGTGAGGTCAACATGACAATGCAGTGTGTATTGATTTGGTTCAATTCAGGAATTGCTCATTTATCGTTTATATTTATGTAAATAGAGCACGAGTCTTTCATCTTCCAATTACAACATGTTACTGAATTAATATGATTAAAGATGAAGCTCGACTAATGTTAACAGGGTCTTTCTTTCTGTCATAAAGTGCAAAGGAACAATCATGTAAAATTAATATATTTCTAAAAAGATGAATATGCATTCCAGCGTCAGTTATTATGAACTCCCTCTTCTTTTTTTCTCTCGTTCAAGCCAATTTCATGCTAAAATACCTTGACATAGTTTCTTTTTATTCCTGGCTTGCCCCTCTGTTCTATGCCTGCATCTCCAAATTATATTATGTGGTATATTTTTCTATAAATGGGAATATGATATCTTTGAGATGAACAAGGTTGGCAGGAATTTAGTATCCATAGCATATGAAAAGTTTTGAACAGACATGTCTGTTATTTTTATTGAAATATTTTCAGCTATCTATTTTTCTTAACACTATAATTTAAAAGACAGTGTATGGAGTAGGAATTACGAATTCATGCATTTGGCAACTAAACTGCTTTTTCCTAGGTCATTGCTTTGTTGTCTAAGCTTGAAATCACATTTTGGAGCCAATAATATAGGAGACACACAGCTATGACCCAAGAGATAAATCTTTTTTTTTTTTAATGGGGGAGGGGAAATTAAGTATAGAACTGTGAAGGATTATATGGTTCTTGCTCTAATTTCTGTAACGGAACAGCTCTGGCCACTGAAGTATAAACAAACATATATGCTCTATTTATAATTGGTTTGATATCTTGACTTTCATTACTGTTTGGTACCAAAATCATTTTACTGAAAGATGGCAATAACAAAGGGCCTTTGGTATCTGTTTCAGCTCATCACTTACCCAGCCAGTATAAAAATAAATTGAGAAGAGCATTCTGTAAGGGCAGAATTTTATGGAAAACACAGTGCCGTTGATTTTGTGGTCTATTTCTTAAACTTATCAAACTATATCACCACCGGGAGACATTTGCTGTGGGGACAAGAGATTCATTCCTAAGCACTCCCTTTGGCTGCCAGGTAAGGGATATTCAAGAAATGACAGCAGCATAGCGTTTAAGGGCACCAGTCTGCTACAAAAAAATGAATATAGAGGAGATGGAATCACCAGGTATTGAGCAGCGGGAAAGGAAATGATTTGTGCTGCCTGCTGATATATAAAGGTATATTATGCACAATAAGAACAGTTTAGTTCCCTCGGCCCTGTAGCTTCCCACACTCTAGAACTGAAGGTACATAATGTACAGGATCAGTTTATCTTCCAGCGTGGCCGGGGCAATTATTTGGTATTGATTTTCTGAAAGTTTGGTCTTACATGTCAGCATTTTGTTGGCAAACTTGGCCACATAATCCAATCAAGTCATTTCAGAGATGAGTGGACGTGCAGATAAATCCTCACGAGCCAGTCCTTTGCATGGTCCGTAGGTAGCCCCCTGCATTAAGAATGCTCTCGCCACTGCACTGCCTTGTTAGGGGAATTGTAATCTTGGGGAATCCCTGGGCCTGATTGCGGCTCTCCTCCCAGTTGTGCACTTTTGACCTCTGTATTGATTCTGTCTTCTCATCAAAAGCGCTGATGTAATTCCAGGCGCTAGGATCACGCAGTGATTTGCATTGAAGAGCTGCAACTGTGCGCTGACCCCCAGCCATTTCATCAGAATGAAAGTAGACCAAATGGCAGATGCGTTTCCCCATAATATTAAAATCTATTGTGCCATTCGGTAGGTTTCCTTATCATATATAGAAAAAGAGCATACACCATCCTATCCAGATTTTGATTTCGTTTCAACCAGAAATTGGGAAATTCTTCAAAACATAACAGGGATCAAAAAGGATTTTATGGATTTCCACATTCTGGCCAGTAAAGAGCATTTCTATTTGTTAAAGCTTAACACAAAATGATAAAAGTATCTGAATATATTTTCAGAAATTATAGCACTTTAAAAAATTATTTTAGTTTTTTTTCCCCCCAGTGTACATTTCTTACCAATGTACACCCATTGGAGCCTATTCATTGCTTATCTACCTACATATACTAAATAGAAATACCACTTAAGAATTCTCTGAGGAAAATAGTAGCTCTTTCATTAAAAAATCCAAAGCAATCTAAATATTGACCATTACATTATTTTGTTTTTCTTTCCCTCTCCCTCCTCTTTCTGCTCCTCTCCTCCCTCCTCCTTTAATCAGGGTGGAAAATGGGGAGGAAACCCCTTCTGAAACATAGACACCCAAAGAGCACTTCACCATAAATCAATGTAAATCTATGGTTACCTGCATTGTATTCTGCTTTCCTATTTTACCTTTAGATCCTAATCATTCTCATTTATTAATTTCAATCAATAAATATTTATTGAGACTATATGTATAGGTTCTGGGAAGTCAGTGATGAAGAAAACAGATATGGTCCCTCATGGAACTGACAATCCAAATCGGGAGACAACAAACAAATGATTCTACAAATAAATATAAAAAGGAGGAAAAAGTTTATGTTAGCAGCAGATAGTAGAAATTATTCTGTGAATGAAAGTGTAGTTATTTGGAAAAATACTGAAAATGGCTTGATGGGGGGTGGGAGGTGGGACCATTGTTTGGATACCAAGTGGAGGTGGGGGGGGTACCAGTTGTCCTATGTAGGGGGAGGGAGAAGAGATTTACTGGAGTTAGAACCAAAACAGAGGAAGAAAGCTATGAGGTGTTTTGCAATCCTTCAGACTCATGAAAACCTTGATAGTGGATCATCTATGGAAAAACTGTAAAAGAGCGGTCCCATATGCACAGTTCGATGAGAGATTAAATCAAGGTGGCACAGGGAGACAGAGGGGCTATGGTTTGTTAAATGCTCTGGGTTTAGCAGAAAGTATTGCAATACTCTGGATTCCTACAGTCTAGGAACTTGGAGGTTCAAGCCAATAGTTCATAATTTCCTTTCTTTTTTCTTTTTTTTTGTTTGAAAAAGAATCTTCAATAAGTGCTGTGAAGATAAATTGCAGAGAGTATTAAGGGTTCTAGTGTAGATTGGGGTTGCGACCTCTTGGTTTTTCAGATCTAGAGGACACTTGATTTCGCTTTAAAAGAAGAGTTGGAGCTCTTATTTTCTCAATGAGAAAATAATTGCAAAACTATTTGAGCTTACAAAAATTTTAAATTAGGAAATATTGATCATAATTTAGATTGTATAATAAATTTAAAGTTTATATTATAGTTTAATAAAAGTTATTTTAATAAACCTTTAAAGTAATCCTATGAAAAACTAAGGACAAGACGATTGACATTCAGTGACTTGATAACAGCTAGTCGGTACTAAGTGGCAAAGCAGAACTTGAATTGACATCTTCTCCTTATAAACACTGCTCTTTCCATTCACTTTGTAACACGGTATTTGAAGTTGTAAAAGCATTCAGCAGTGGTTTTTCTTTAAATAGTCATCTGCTTCAATAAATATAAAAGAGTGCTCAATTTTTTTTAAAAAGCATGTTTCATTTAAATTTCTAGAACTGTATGTACTGAATACATTCAAATTTACTTCTAGAGACTCTGTACTTGTGTCCTGTAGAGGATTAAAAGGGTTTTCAAATGGGCTGCCCCATATACTTTTCATTGGCCTGGAAGCAGCAAGAGATAGGATGGGATCTTTATTGGGAGTTGGAGGTCCTCTAGATTCCTACATTTAGAAGCCAGGCTAAAAATAGCAGCAACACTGGGAGGCGAAGGCCAGTGATAACAGCCCTGTCCCTGAGATAAGCTCCTACAGAGAAATAGATGGTGTCCTTCGTAATCTTCATGGTGTTGACTTTTGTCTTGGGGGAATGTGATTTAGAAAGCCTTTGACTAATCCCGTCTTTTCCATAATATTCCTGGGTTTAATATTTCACAGTACAAGCTCAGTTCTATGACTCACATCAACAGCATGATTGTACTTACTCATCATTATTTAAATCAATTATTAGATAACAGATAATCGAGTGGACTGTCCTTTGTATAAGTAGAATATGATGGTTAGCCAAGGTTTCCACACCTTCATTGCTCATTTATTATTGTTTATTATCTGTAGTTTAGTTAGGGAAGAAGTCACTGAACTTGGATTCTCAAGCTCAAGGTTTAAAGCCCAGCTTCACGACTTTCTCTGAGGTCTGATCGCAGGTAAGTTATTTAACCTTTCTAGGCTTTAGGCTCATCATCAATAAAATGGGGTTACTGATACCTAACTTACAAAATACTTTTTAGGATGAAATTAAATTTCAAATATGAAATAAACTAATGCAGAGCTTTTTGTCTCTTTCTTTTATTCATCTGTGAGATAAACAGACCAAATTAGGGGTGCTGTCCATGGCCAGGGAACAGTATGCATCGGGTGGACCCAGAAAGAATATTATCATCTTCTCTTATTAGCATCTAGATATTTAGACTCAGATTCTAGGATGAAAATCACCTGCACACAGATGCCATGGCTTTTTCCTCGTCTGCGTACTATCCTGTTGCCACTTGATTACACCTCCTTTTGCAGAAGTTAAACGTTTTGATCAGAAATGAAAGGTAGAATCAATGATTTCAGGCCCCAGGTTTTCTTAACTTATTTTAATGCCATGTGTCCCTACCCTTCTTGTTCATTAAATTCGCCGTGAATGTACTTCAGAAAATCAAAGTCCGTGAGTGCAACTTTGTATGTGAGGTGATGGGGAGTCATGGAACTGCTTCATCATGGTAGGAAATACTTACAAGAAAATTGTGGATGTTTTTATTCAGAAGCAGATTTCACCTCCTCTCCCTGGGAGCTCTCTGGGATGCTTTGAAGCTACTCATGTTATATGTAAACCAGATATATGTATTCCTCATTTCCAATGACAATAACATTGGGAAATGTTAAATAGTTTCCCACCTCAGATGGCCTCATCTCAAATATTGATCGTAGCAGATAACAATAGTGCTGGTTAAGTGATTAGAATCAAGGACATTTAGGCCAAGACAGATGGATCTTTTTGAGTGTTTCTGATCTTAATTTACTGTCTTTTTTGGTATTAGCTAATTTGTCTTATTTTCAGGTTAGAAGTCCCTTGCATGTTGACTGTCATCTGTCTTTTTCAGATTCATTTACAGGAAAGAGGAAATGTTCCTAAATTATTTTGTACCTTAAGAAACATGACCTTTGACAACCAGGTGTCCGATGAGTACATTTTGATGTTGCTGCTAAGAAGTATGGGCCATGTCTATTTAAATTAATTCATTCTGAGGCTGGATATATGTCAGCATTTCATGCATCAATACTTATTAGGATGAAATACAAAAGATTGGAAGACATACTAAGGATTGCAGCTTTTCTCTAAGATTAAAATCTTCGAGATTTTTTTTTAATGAGAAAAACATTAGGAGGCAAATTAAGCATTTAAAACAGCATATGACTATTGCAACATGTGACCTGCACTTGTTTATGGTGTCAAAACCTTATTTGCCAGGGTTGCTCTTATGTATTGTGAATTTGCATATATGTGAAGGGGTTATATGTTGCAATTAATTTTAGAGACTAAAAATATAAGTATACAAGTATGATGTAAGACAAGAATATATTTCCTATGTCGCAGTAAGGATTGGCTTTGCTTTTGATAACTTAAATTGTTACCATTTAGTATTTACAAAATGTATTTAAAAAATTTCACAGGGCCATCTGAATTACCTCTTTGGTTAGTCAGAAAGAAAGCCTGTGATATATGGCAGTGCTATTTTCATATCACAGGTGTGGGAAATGTGGTGCACAGATGGTGAGAGAGCAGACGTGCTATGGGGGCCAAAAAGGTGACCAGTGAGGGCACCCACCAATGGGGTGGCGTCTCAAACATAGCGGGAAGAGCTACCAGTTGGGAGTGTGGAAATCTGCCTGCCCCTCTCCCATCGTGCTCAGAGATTTTATAAGGTTGGGCTTAGCCTATGAAATCATGAACATCTGGCTCTTATTTCCAAGCTATAAAACAGCTCCACTCTATGCTTACCTGAGAGGAGGTGAGCATCACTAATTCAGCCCTATTTCCCACCTGTCTTTGTCGAGTGCATCAACATAAAGGGTATATTAAATAGAAACACTCTGACCACATCTGAATGTTATCAATAAGTATTTTTTTTCCAGGTTGGTAAACCACATCCCCAGAGCCTCTAACACTGCCCTATGTTGCATTTTGGATATACTCCTAAATGGTGATTTTTCTATGGATTGCTTTTCCCTACATCAATGTATAGAGAAGCTGAATGTTTCAACCCTTCCATAGTGACATGTGATGTGCCTGATTGTTTGCTGATGGTGATTTGGAATATTGATGCTTTAGAAAAAGAACTACATCGAACAGGCAATCCGCACAGCTCACACACGACACAAAGAGCATGTGATATAAATAAAGTGTCAACCGGGTGCTGCAGCTTTGTGCAGACTCATTTTCAAATTTTCCTTTTTGAATTATTAAATAGACCATGTCAGAACAACTCTGATTATTATCCAATCCATATGCTTCAACACCAACCTTTTATGTAATATCAAGTGACTGCAATGATCAATTGGACCAATCACGAATGCTCCCTACTTCTGGAAATGATTCAAGCACTTCGGCATACTGCGGCGTCCAATGCAGATCCCACAACACCTGCTGCATTGCAGACAGAGGAGGCCACAGCACTCTCTGCTTTTAGGAATGTGTGCAGGCTGCAAAAATGTAATTTAGGTCGTTTTCAAGAATTTTAAGCACAAGTCCATCTTTTTGCAATTTTAAGCCTTTTTGGATGGATTAGATAGCACACTGTTATCCAACAATACCTCTACACGGCAGAATTAAGTACATAAGCTACATAGATTGTAAATAATATGCGATAGTGCATATTTCTGAGAGCCACGGTATGAAAAAATAAAACGCCATCTTCGATTTTTGAACAAATTTGGTATCTGCTGGAAGCGGAGACTGTAGTATGTAGGCATGTAGCCATGTGTAATTTATAAAATGTGATAAAATGATCATCTCTCACCTACACTAATACACAGTTTATCTAGACAAATAACTCTTAGAATGAACACGGTGGATGCCTTTAGGGTCTTAGGCATTTAATTAAAATGGAACAAAAATATTAACTGTCGGCTTTGGGATTTTAGCATCCTTTCTTGAAAAGGATATCCTTTAGTCTGAGAACAGATTTGTGACATTCACAGGGAACAAATGTGAGATGGTATTTTTCTAGTCCTCAGGAAATAGAGGCTAAAAATGCATGGTATAGAAATCTTCAGATGAAATGGTTTCCTGAGAATGCTTCTGTTCCCCCACAGCAGCTCCCTCCCAGGGCCTGGGACTGAGGGCGGAATGCAGGGGCCTCTCGGATAATTGCCAGTGACTGGAGGTAGCCCGCTCTCCGGCACTTTCGCCATCGTCCTGGTGTGCAGCCATAACTCACAATGACTGCTGAAGCAGAGGGCTCTCTTTCTATTTATTGCCTGTGTGTGATTTTGACATTGGACACAGGGAGGCAGGGCAAAGCAGTGGCAGAGCCCAAGCCTGGCGAAGAAGAGCCCTGGAGCCAACTGCTTTCCAGAACGCACAGATTCCAGGAGGCTCCACTGCTTCCCACTTAACCCTAAAAAGACATCCCAAGCTGCAATGCGAGGGACACATTCATGACTCGTTTTCATCGTTCCATTGTCTCCTGAAAATTGATATGGGTTTTCTTTGAGTCAGTTTTTCTAGTAAACCACTGGCTACCTTTATGTGACAAACTCTGCCTCTTTAAATACATAGATTGTACACTGTGTATACATATCATGTGCATTTTGGGGGTCTATTTTTGCTCCATTTTATAGGATTTGGAATACAAAGAAAAGAAAAGAAAAGCTTTGTATTATAATGCAGTAATACCATATTGCTGAACAAATTAATCTGGATATTTGTCCTCAATTTTGATAATAGATGGCATGCCGACAAAGTGTGAAGTTATTACTATAAATGAATGGGGTATTTTTTTACATAGTAGATTCAGTGTTCATATAACATAGTTTAAAGGCTCTATTGCATATGTGTAGATTTTCAGCATTCTTGAAAGAGATAAGAAATGGTCTCAAAACTTGAGAAAAAATAATGAGTAAGGAGTTAGATTTTTAAAATCACTTTCAGTTCTTGTTTGAATTACTCATTTTTCACTTGTCGATCTGGAAAATAGGATATTTTCTAATAAAAGAACAATTGTGATGGGATTTAATTGATATAGTTTATGAAATAATTTCATAGGTCTGGAACAAAGATGCTATTCAAAATGGGCAAACGTGAGATATGTTGATAACAGATAAACTAAAGGCACTAGGTCACGTGTGTATTGTGTGTGTGTGTGTGTGTGTGTGTGTCCTTTTGTCATTTTACCTGGAGACTCATACAACACTTATAATCAAAATGTAACCCTTACAATTTCAAGTGGAAAACAAATTTAGGCAGCCAATTGTTAACAATCCAACTTAATAAGCACACTGTTCATTTTTTCCCTTCAGGTACATTTCAGTCATCAGTGTTGACAAACAATAGCCAAAAAGGGGTACTTCGACATTTCAAAATCATTGTCAGGAGAGAAAAGGGGTTGGGTATACTATTCTATATGTTTGCCTCATGGGCAATGGAAATAAGCTCTTACGATTTCATAGTGTTTTAGCCTCTCTCCCCTCCCCCCTTCATTTGATCATATTATTCACACAAAGAACCAATGAGCCGTTGTGCCATTACCTTAAAATCCTATATTAATGAGACAGCTACAGTTTTTAATCATTTGAGTTAAGCCTTGCATATTCTGTTTGCTAATATCCTGCATCCATTTAAAATGAGAACAAGCATTTTATTATAATATTGTATTTGCAAATAGTGAATAAAATACAGATTTTTCTATTTTTGTAAAGTTGTCAAACATTCTGAAGACAGCGTCTTATTCTTAATGGGTTAATCTTAACCCTAAAAATATGGATTAAAAAATACATATATATTTCCCAGAGAATCATCTAGGGAGGTGAGGGTCCTGGCACTTTGTTTTTCTTGCAAAATTTTTGGGTGGCAGTAAATACATACACAAATTGTGTGATAAGTAAACTTCCATCATTTACTAAAAATAAAAAACCATTTGAGATAGCACTGAACAATTTATATTTAGTGTCTTCTGGAGTAATCACTGTCTGAATAAAAGAAAGATGTTTTTGTTTTTGCTTAATCTTTTATTGTGGTAAATTTTCTTTGGTTTATTAAAATGGCTTAGAAAAGCACTTTAAATGAAATTTATACAGTGCCACATTTAACTTTTTTTTTCTTTTAAGCTAATAACTGTTCTCTAACTTAAAGCAGGCTGTCCAGACCACCTTGAATCAGTTGATGTCAATATCACATGAATTAGAAAATTATCTCACCTTTTAAAATTCCTACATAAAAAAGGCAGTAGTGTATTTAACCTCTTGGAAGTTGCTAAGCAAATTATCTGTGAACTAATATTTTTTCTTCTATAATTTTTTTCTTATTTGATGAAAAATTTAATATTGATTGGGATGCCAGTCAAGAAAGGGGTTACGCTATTGACTTCTGAAAGCCTGTTAATGAATATAGGATAAGCTGTAAAATGTTAATTTTAAATAGTAGAGAAGGTGTTTTAAAATGCAATTTGGTACTGTTTCCCTAATATAAATTATATCACAAACGAAAATCATGAGCAAAATTTAGAAAAAAATAGAAAGAATTAACATAAGTGAAGTTTTAATGGCTAATAAAGATATCAGGGACTTTAAGAGATTTAGTGCATCCATATTACTGAACATATACTTTAAAAACAAATACAGGAAAATAAAGGGAATTTTCCTTGGCTTGTGTTTTTCACATCTCAGAACCTTCTTAATCTTTTATAGAAGATTTTTACAGGGGCTACTGCATTGGCATTTTAAAGAATTTTGGGGTCAGCCTAAAGCTAAATCTCAATATCTGGGTGAAATGGCAATTCTATTTGATTTTGCTGATGAAGAAAGGAATGTTTAATCCACCTGAGATTACAGGCAACATAGAACTGAAGCACTGTTTAGGCACATTAGGCTCCCAACCCAGGTCTTCACTTCAAAAATTTGGATAATCTCCCCATTTTATTCTAACCTGGAATCAATAGAGCTCCCTTTTCTTCTCACTCTTGTCTTGCCTGCCCTTTTAGCCACATACAGATGCCCTCTTTCTTGAAATCCTTGAATCGACTTCTTTTTTCTTATCATCATGATGATTTCTGCATAAATAATGAGTCAACCAACCATTTGATCCTATTAACTATCCAGGGCTGCCCAAACCACGGAATTTTGCTAAACTGTATCTGATGCATTCTCCTATAGAAGCAACTGCATTCTTCCCAAAGTAGTAGTTATTAGAAACTTTATTTATTTACCTGTTTTTTAGCAATAAAATCTAAGCAGGCTGATTGAAATTTCAAATGATTGTCAAACTGAATTTGAAAGTCTGTCTTACACAGAATATAACATTTTTCTTATGTTTTAACTAAGTAGAGGCAAGGAGAAGGTCCTTATTTTTTTCTACCCAAACGTATGCTCTCTATTATTAAATCAAACAGAGAAAAAGAACATCTCACATCTTTGACTATTTAAGATCTTTTTCTCCTCAGTCTTTTGTTAGGTTATCGGTTGCTCCTTCTCTCAATATTAACACCCGTTTTCCTCACTTTCTGATTTGGTTTATTCTTAAGGGATGTGCAATCTCCGTTAGCACTTGCCAGAGCACACAAAAGCCAATTTTTTAGAAAACAAGGCATTGCATGATTTTATGTATTTGTTTGTTTGTTTTTAAGCAAGAACATGAGTGTGAGTACTTGCCTGGTTCCTCTTGCCTGTTTGCTTATAACTAGTTTTCCTTTCTTCACACATGAAGAAGCAAACACTGTCCCTGTCAAATGATAAATGAGGCAGAGTTAGTGACGTGTGTGTTTGTCAACATAAGCAAGATCAAATGATTGCTCAGCAGGAAGAAGCCACAGGAAATCCAATGATTTTTGACTAATTAACAAAATAATAATAATGTCTCTCTAATGATTACCTTGCGCTGGGTCATGGCCTTTTATCAGACAGATATTCCACCAGTGCAAACTAGTGTTTTGAAGACAAACTAGTGACTTCACTTGAAATCATGGATGTGGCACACTTCTGAGAAATCTTCTCAAGTATCCTGTTCTGTATCACTTGAGTAATTGTGAGAACTAAGCCGTAATTGTCGCTTTGCATTGTCGTATAACCAGTGTGTGTTTGAAGTAATACTTTATAAGAAAAAAAGCAATGCATATTTTCCAGGACCATTTAAAGTTCAAGATCATTCCATGTACTTACGGCATTTTTACCAGAGGTGTTCTGAGGAGTAACTTAATTGAAAATAACAATGTAAATAAGAATTTGTTTCAATATGCTCGCCAACATTATACTGTTCCTTACCATACATAGCGATGTTTTGTATTAATCGTTTTTGAAACTTCAAGAAGATATTACGGAATACCTAACTTTTTAGCCCCGGCAAATGTCGCTGGAGCTGACATTTTCTGTGTAGTTCAGCAGTCAACCACTATTTATAGGAAACACAGCGACAGGAGCCTCTATCAGGTCACAGGGTGTGTGCTGAGCTCTGTGGATTTATCTTGCCTGAGATATATTCACAGGATTCCTGGCTCAGGTCAAAGCTACATATTTCTCACTTTCCTGGGTGCCAGATTAACACCTTAAAAATAGAGATCAAGGATGAGTGAGCTTGGAACCAAGGGAAAACTCTCTGGGGGAACTTAGCTTGTCAAGTGGTGTCTAGGTTGGAAAGTGCTACATGGACCTTGCTGATTTGGGCATTAAAACTGCTGGAATTATATTAAATTTCACCAAGAAAACTGGTAATACTTCAAAATGATCAGAGGCAAAAGTATCTCATCAAAATAAAAAGCAGACATATTTGAAGTTATTTTTAGACTAGCAAGCTACTTGTTTGCTTGTTTTAAAAAATGTTTACCCTTTATAATATAATACAATTTTTTTCCAGTTTTTCTGTTGTGATCCTTTAGCTGACACATAGATTGCAATAACAAAAACACCAAAAAATATGTTTTATTTCTTTATATCCAAACCACCAAGAAAGAAATTTTACTGTTAGGTAGCTGTTGTTTGTGCTCATAGCAGTTAATATGGGGCCCATAATTATCTTTCTTATTTTCATTTTTTGGGGTCCTAATCCTGTGGACGAAGTTCTTCTGGCATCTTTCCCTCTACCAAGATCACTCCCAGCCTCTTCCAGGAGCAGTGATTTCTATGAGAGTAAGCCGAGAAAAGCCACAGTAGCAGCATCTTTCCTTTGCGTAACCCAGGAGAGACCACTAATAGGGAGAGACAGGGAAGGAGAAGATGACAGCAATGATGGGCACAAGGTAATGAGGGAGCAACCAGGAGGCCTGGGCTAGCAAAAGACAAGAGCAGTGCTGATAATACGCTGAGACTGGGTGGGGGTGAGAGGATAGAGATTACTCTAATGAGCCACATGGCGGCTCAGAGATTTCTCTTAAATCTTCATCAACCCCAGTGAATTTTTCTATGGCTCTCTGGTTCTGCACTGTCCCACAAAGTTGTCAAGAGCCACGTGTGGCTACTGAGCACTTGAAACGTGGCTAGTTGAAATGGACACACACTTTAAGTGTAAAATACATGCTCAATTTTTAAAGATTTAGTAATAAAAGGGATTAGGAAACATAAAACATCTCAATCATGTTTATATCAATTACATGTTGAAATTAATAATATTTATTTCATTAGAATTCATTTTATATATTTCTTGTTTACTCTTTAAAAGATGGCCACTAGAAAATGTAAAATTACACCTGTGGTTTGTTTTAATAACCACATTTTCTAGTTTCTATATTTGATGCTGTGATATCTTGGAACCTTGCTGACCTTGAAGGGACTACCTCTCCCAGGGCTAACCAATTTCTAGAGACAGCAAAGGACTTGCATATGAGAGACACTTCCATATCCAAAAACCAATCCAGAGCCCATATCCCCAACTACCTCCCTTAGAGGGTTCTTGTAGTCCTGGCCACTATCCACCTGCCCTAATCATCCCAAGGCCAGGTACCAGACAACTAGGGACAAACCCTATTCCCCAGAGTCTGCTGAACTTATTTATGCTAGCCAATTTTAAGCCTACTTACGCTGCCTCGCCCATTACTTCCTATGGAAACCACAATAAAGGCTCTTGCCCACTTGTCCCCACCACCACATCTCCCTCCCGCCTCCTAACTGATCTTGGTACATCCCCATGTGTTCCCCCACCCCATGGAATGGTGTGTTCTCTCCTCTTGGGATCTGTATATATAACAAACTATCTTTTCAATAGCAGTCATTCCCTAATCTGTTGGCTTTGCCATACTTGCATAATAACAAAACCTACATTTTAAAACACTTGTACCATATTTCTATGGGACAGGGCTGCTAGAAACTCTATTTCTCCAAATGTAGTCCAGCGATCACCTGTGATGGAATCACCTAAAAAAATTAAACATCCAGATTTCTGGGCCTCTTCAGAATTAGCACAGCTTCTGAAACATAGTATTAGGTCAATAAATGTTAGTTATTATTACTTTAAAATCATAATAACAATAGTAGTAATAATAATGATAATAAAGTGGTTTACTTCTGTTTTGAGAAGACCATTCTCCTCTTTATTATTATTTTTTCTTACTATTTTGTGTTTTATATATATGTATGCATATATATATACATATATGTATGTGTATATATACATACATATATGTACATGTATGTATATATGTATATGTGTGTATACACACATATATACATATATATATGTATATATATGTGTGTATATATATGTGTATATATATATATATATATATATATATATATAGAGAGAGAGAGAGAGAGAGAGAGAGAGAGAGAGTTTGCTATTGGCCAAACTCATGTTTAGTGTTTTACACATAATTTCATTTAATTTTCATGACAACCAATCAAGCAACAAAGAAGCAAGAAAAGTAACTTGCCCAGAGTCACACAGCTTGCTAGTGTAGGAGTATACATTTATTTTTGAATAATACATAATTTATGCATTTCCTTGACCTCGTTAGGCACAATACTCATTCAGAAGGATAACAGAGTGCATGTGTACAATTTAAGAATTCTAATGGAAACAAATACATGGTTGTGCACCACCAGGAGAAAGGCATGACTCCTCCCTGATCTTGTTTCCTTGTTTCTTCACCAGAGGTAACCCACTCTGACTTTTGTGATTGGCATCTCCCTGCCACCCATGCATGTATTTTACTTAATTTCGTGGGCTCTCAGACTTGAGATAAATGGACTCATACCACATGCTTTCCACTGTGGTTTGCTTCTTTTGCTCGATATATGTCTAGAAGATCCATCTATCTGATGAGTATCATTCTAGTCCATTAGTTTTCACTGCCATACTGAATTCTATTGTATGAATATTTTTTTGGTTGACATTTTTTTGTTCGCCACTTGGGTTGTTTTATGCTTTTTTGCTATTAAGAACAATACCACTAGAAATACTGTATTTTTTTCCTGTCCCTGAACATTTTCAATGATGTGTATTCTTTCTTAAATAAAAAAACAACTAATATTAACTAGTAGTAACTGATATTAACTAATATTTTAAATGAATATTAGACTCACAGGAAGTTGCAAAAATCATACAGACAGTTTCTGTAGACCTCTTATTTTGCTTCTTCTAATGTTGACATCTTACATTACTCAGTGCAACCATCAAGTAGGAAGTTAACACTGGTACAATATTATTAACTAATCTGTGGACTTCTTTGACTTTCATCAGTTTCTTCACTGATGTCCATTTTCTGTTCCAGGAACTTATCCAGGGTCCTACATTGCATTTAGTTTTTATTTTGGGTGACATACTTTGAACCCATTTCTGTCTTACTCTAAAATACACCAGAACAGTGTTTCAGGGAGATTAATTTTAAGGCAGCATGTGAAATAGATTTTTAGGGCAGAGAGCTAAAAGCAGAATGTCAGGAGACTCTTGCTATATTGAAATTGCTTAAGGCAGAGAGAGGAAAGGGTATGGCCATGAAGGACCATCTATGTATATATACCTTTATACAGCACAGGCTGCATTGTAATAATGTGTTCATTTGTCTTCCACAAGTTCCTTGAGGGAAGGGAGCACTAAAGCCAATTCATCTTAGTATAATCTTCAGGTACTCAGAAGAGTGATTGTCTATAGATGTGATTTGGTGAGGTTTTATCAAATAAACGAATATGAGTGAGAAAAATAAGCTGAAGGGGAAGCTATGACACAGGAAGAATAAGCAAAGGTGAATGTAGAAGATAGAGAGCAAACATAGAAAAGAAGAGAGAGAGTTGGTGGACTTGTTGCAGGAGGACGGTTTGTGGCTTCATGCAGGAAAGAATTCAAGCATGAGCCAATCAATAAAGCCAAGGCAGTTTATTGAGAGGTAGTCTACACCACAGCCAGAGTGGAGGCTGCCCTAGGACTAGAGTCAACCCTGATCCTGCTTTACAGCAGTGGTTTTTATTAGTCAAGCTTTTTAATATGGAAATAAGGGGGAGGAGATAATTTGGGATACACCCCCGTTTTGTCTTTATATGGTCTTTCTCGGAAGTGTCATGGTGGGTGGGGAGGGGGTGCTGGGGTGAGAGGTAGAGGGGGTGGGGGATGGACTTGTCGTTCTCCGAAGTGTCATGGTGGGTGGGGAGGGGCTGCTGGGGTGAGAGGTAGAGGGGGTGGGGGATGGACTTGTCGTTTAACATGGAAATGTACTACAAAAACCCTTTAATAAGGCTGGAGTTTACTTGGAAGTGAATCTCACCACCATCTTGGTTTTGGCCGATTCTGGCTGGTTTGTTCCATATTCTGGTTCACTAGTTTTCTGTCTCCTGCTGGCAGTTATTGATTTTTCTTGGAGGCACTGACCCCTCCTTATCTCAGGCTGGGGGGCAGGGGCAAACAGAAGATAAGACAGTGATAGCAGAAGACAAAGAAACAAAACAAGAGGAAGCAAGGAGACTTAAGTTATAAGCTGCCAAGGTAATGACACAATTTTCTCACCGTGTTGCTCACTCAGATTCTGTATATTATCATCAATCGTTTAACTTTAAAAACTTGCCTCCTTTATTTATTACTGTTCCAGCTCTCAGACCTTTCTTTATCATTTACTCTTTCCTCCCACTCCTCCCTCACAAGATGTGGCCGAGAATAGTTTCATTCTGCAGCAATAGAATGTCATATGATGTCTCTGCTTGTTGTCACCAGCCACTTCTGGTGTTCAGCCCTCCGAGCTGCTTTCTGCCTCAAGGCCTTGGACTTTGCTGGTTCTTTCTCAGCTTCTCAGCCCCCAAATTGTCATTAGTTTGGCTGCTTCTCATCCTTGAAGTCTGAGCCTCGCTTGCTTAACGTTCTATCTGATTATATTGTTTTGTTTTCTTCAAATGCTTAGGGCTCTGGGGAATTTTCTTTTTTATTTATTGTCTCACTTCTTTTGCATTTGTCTTCATGCACTAGAGTATTAGCTGCATGGGAGAAGGGATCTTGCTGTCGTATTCACTGCTGAAACTAGCACCTAGAAGAGTATATGACACGACTATGAAGCGAAGAACAAATTGCTCTGCATACTGTATTCAGCTTAGTCTATGGACTAGATGGAGGTGGAGGCCACCCCCATCACTTCAAACTCCATTGCTCCCAGTGGTTAAATGAACTTTCAACACTCACTGGTTATGTTTTGCTTTCTTTTTCTGCTGGGCACTATTCTTTAAGGATGAAGGGGAGTAATTATTGTGGTTCCAGGATAAAATTAATTTAAAAACAATTCACTGAATAAGGATAGAGGTGAGGGAAGAACAAGTTCTGAACTAAAATAAAATGTAAGTGAACGGGATCCAGAAAACTCTTCATTACTTTCTCATTTCCATACTTCCCCTTCCCTTATCCCCCCATGACTCCTTCAAGACCCCAGCAAAATCACATACACATGAAAAAGAATATATGGTTTAATAAGACTCCTGATGGCTCTAAAGGTTTTTTAGAAATTTTACATTAAGGAATAATCAAAGATGAAAAAGAAAGCTAACATACTATCATCTTGGTCTCTAATTCTATTTCCTATGAAAAAAGAATTAGAATTCCTTGAAGAAGTGGCTGATTTCAGTGTTGAGGCAGAGGAAATACAAGATGAATTGTGACTATTTTATTATTCCACAAAGTTAGAAAATGCTCAAAAAAAAAAAAAAGAAAAAGAGAAAAGAAAAGAAAAAATGATGGGTTATAATAATGGACACAGAAACAACTCTAAGAAACCTCTACTGGCCACATCTAAGACAGTCTGAGCACCAAAATAAGTACAGTAATAAACTCTTAAAAATATAAATTCATGTCAAAAATACTGAGAAAACAATAAATGGGGGTAAAACCGAGGGCTCTTACTTACAGTAAAATCCCAAGTGGGTAAATATAAAGGAAGTGGTGAAGTCAGAAAATCAGCATTTGCAACCATCATGCTAAAGATTGGATCAGCCAAAAATCATTGATTCAGAGGGAAATTTTGATGAAGAGTAAGATGTTTGCATTGTGTTAATGTCTTTCCCCACACATTGTTTATAGTCGTAAAGGAAAAAGCAATACCAGTGTAACAGCAACGATATTATAGCTATATTAAATATGATATATATGTATATATATATTTATATATAATTTTGTTTCTATATAATAGTAACTATAAGTATTAACCATATAGTGGTGAAACCAGACAAACCTTGACGAGGTATGCCTCCAGATGTCATAACTTGAGGAATTGTGACATCACTTATGTATTATCCCTGTCTGAAATTCATAAGCTGAGTTTAATCAGGAGGAAATATCAGACAAATCCCAAAAGAAGAATATCCCAATGAGAAAAAACCAAAAAGGACTGTTTTCTTCAAACCTGTCAATGTCATAAAAGACAAAGAAAAACTTTTGGAATTATTTTAGATTAAAGTAAGCTAAAGAGATCAAATGATAAAATGCATTATCTGACTCTAGACTGGATCTTGTACTGGAGGGAAAACCAATGCCATGAAGGACATTAGTGGGGCAGTTGACAAAATCATAGAGCAGGCAGTGATTAGAAGAAAGTATCATATCACATATCAATGTTTTACTGAGCTTGATAACTGCACTGTAGTTTATGTTAGAAAATGCCCTATTCTTAAGAATTAGAAGACAGTAAAGTACATATGGATAATGGGTGCTAACATATGCTGGTCACTCTCTAGGGATTTATTAAAAAAATAATATATATCTGTATCTACATCTATAAATTTATATCCATCCATTCTTCCTCCCCCATCTATCCATTTACTTACTTACCTCTCTTTACTTACCCACTTACCTGTTTATTCTGTGACAAAGCAATTGGGTAAAATTCTAATAGGTTAATCATGTAAAGGATATAAGGGTGTTCTTTGTACTATTCTTACTTTTACTATTTTTATTCTTTTAACTCTTTTATAAATTTAATATTGTTTCCAAATAACAAAATCTTACAAATTAACATAGCACCAGGTACAGTTTCTCTGTGGCTTGGGGATTCGCCTTGTGAGCTCTGGAGTTACACACACTGAGTTCCAATCTTGGCCTGACTACTTATGATCTCTGCACTCTTTGATAGTCCCTTAACCTCTTTATGCTCCAGTGAGTTCATCTGTAAAATGATAATAATAAGAGCATCCTTCCTAAGGGTTATTTTGTGGATTAAATGTGATAATCCAAGTTAAGCTTAGCACTGCACGTGACACACAGCATTGTTTAATAAACGTTATTTTTACACAATGAGGATTCAGTAGGCTGTAGTTGGTTGAAGGGGTTCATGCTTGAACCAGTTCAAAGACATTGAGAGGAAACAGGGCTTAAAGACACAGGTTTGGATTTAATGTGTTTCTGAAGTCTCTTTCATTGTCATGATTCTTTGGTTCTTTAACAAGGATCTTATATCTGATTTGAAGATGAAATGATTGAATTTTTAATGATCTTTCGAGCAGTCTGTATTTATGTAAAAAATAAAAGAAGCTGACACTATGGCCCAGTTGAAGATTATAGTTGATTTGCAGAACAACCTTTAAATAAAATGGGATTAAACATCAAATGATCCTTCCCACCAAACCAAACATGATCTATTTACTTTCCAAATACTGCCAAGAATTCCTATGAAAGAATCAAACCATACTGCCCCTTTCTAATAGTATTGTCTAACTTCATACATCTAGCTTACATTGGTATAAAACTTGAGTTGGATAGCATTTGTTTCACTCTTTAACTTGATTCTCTCATTTAAGGAACTGAGTCCTAGATCAATTGTGTTAGAGTTCAATGTCATCCACTCATGAGTGATAAACTTTAGACTGCCTCCTGGGTCTGGTAAACTTCCTTCAAGTCAATGAGTCTTCTTTGGCTCTTTATTACATTTGGCAGAATTGATCCCAAAGCAGGGTTTATCAATTTCAGTTTTTCCAAGACTGTCTCAATCCTACAACTCTTTTATGCTTCACCCTTCTGTTTTGGCAACTTTTTGAAACACTTTTCTGGAAAAGCAATGGAAAGAGATCATGCTTTGGGGCCAAGCAAAGTTGGATACAACATCTTGTCTGTACCACATTCTTACTATGTTCTCTCAGCATGGAAAGCAGAATAATGTTAATATTAGGAGCAAGTTCTCTGGGGTCAGACTGGCAGGGTTAGGATCCTGCATAGAGGGACCCTTTGTTGGGCAAATAATTTTACTTCGTTCTGTGTCAGTTTTCTTATCTTTAAATGGGGATAATAGAGCTCAGTCAATAGGATTGCAGTGACGATTAAATTATATGATTATGTGAGATGCTCATGACAGTACCTAGCACATAGCAAGTACATTTCCAGGTTTTAGTTTTCTTATCAAAATTGAATATCAAGCCTATCTCATATGTTTAATGCAAGGGTTAAATAAGCTATTGCAAGAACATTGGCAATTTTTTCTTTGCAAATAAGAAACAAACAAACAAAAATTTCAGCCCCGTACTTGGTTCATTAGTGAATATTCATTCATTCGTTGGCTGTGTGTTTATATCTTCTACGTTTTAAGGGCTGGGCATTTGGAGAAGATTCAGACAGAAAGCAGTCTGTGCTCTTCTGATCTGTGGAAAACAATGTTACTTATAAAAGATAAGGACTGTGGAGGCCTGGTCTATAAATCTTCGTAATAGCACATTTTGTTTTTCTTATCTCCCATCCCCACTTTTAAGGATATCTAATTGCCCTTTGAGTCAGAGTTTAGAATCTCATTGGATTCCCCACAGTGTTTAAATGTATCTAACTTAGCATTTAGCTAATAAGGAAAATAAATGTTTGGGGGGCATTTTGAAGTTTACAAAGGGCTTTCATGTATGGCTCCCCCTTTGGTCCACCTCTGATGCTGTAAAGGATAAATGTAGCCCCATTGTCATCCTGAAAGCTCCCAGAAAAACATGGCTGCCACATACTCTTAGTGATAACAAAATAAAATATTTAAAAGTAAGAATATTCCTGTCTCTTTTATTCAAAAAGCAAACAGATTCTAGAACAGGCAAGGACAAGAGCTGGAGGAGGAACATTGGCAATTTTTTCTTTGCATAATTTTTCTGACAAAACAAAAAGGTTTTGACATCATTTTTATGACAAACTGTACCCATATCTTTGAAATTTTTGTAAATTTAGCATCAATCATGTACATCTTCCAGTCATTTTCACTGAAATTTCATTCCATTTATCTTGTTGGCAAAGTGAAAAGCAATTTTTGTTTGCTAACGCTGCCTTTTCCCTTGCTACAGAAAAAAAATGACAATACTAAAAGGAGTAGGTTTTTCCTTTCTTCTGCTGGGAGGGTCCCAGTGTGCTCATTTGTATGTGCAGTCCATCATTCCTACTTTAGCATGTTTTCATTTTATTTATGGGTTTGAATCATGTATTATTTCCTTGCCAACATTATGCCAAGGACTCTTAATTGGTACATAGAGCAATTAAAACTTTATTACTTAAATAGTTTTTGGAAGAGGGAAGAAAAGGTACCCAAATCAGTATAATCAATTTAGCTCTAAAACACTATGTCTGACTTTTTATTTTGTTTCTGATAAGGATTTTGTTCTAATGCTATGTCAGTAGCATAACTGCTCTGTCTAGTTCTACGTAAATGAGATTCATACCTAATGGGTCTCCAATTTTCAAAAACAATCTCTGAAATACAGTTTTAACCTGCCATTAAGACTGTGTTTACCCATCATAAAATGAATGTTTGGGAAGGACTTATGGTATTATACATGCAGGGTGTTAGTATTTTAATATGAGCATTAGTTCCACCCTGTAAGTCTTTTCACCAAAACTTACTTTTACGAAAGTGACTTTTGCTATTTTTAGGGAACATTTCTAGACAAAAGTCACATCAAGTCTATTCCCCATTGATTTCATCTCTAGCAGTCTTTGCTGTAGAAAAATTTTAGTGATAGATGAAAAAAGATTTTTAATATAAATGTAATGGTTTGGAAATGTTTATTCAGTGTAGGCAGAGCATATGTTAGTACCTTATATCCCTTGGGAAGATTTCTGAAAGACTATCATGAATAAGATGGAGGAAGATGGAAATTTATAAAAATTGTCAAATTATTCAAACAATGATGAAAATTACTTTGTAAAGTTCTGATGAGTAGGTAGTCAGAAAATACACACACACACACACACACACATTCACACACACAGGATGTATATATTTGAAGGAAAGAAAATGAGTCAAGTATTCCGCAAGGGGCTTTCACTTACATTATCTCATTTAATCCCCACATAATTTCACTGAAAAATATTATTATTTTTCTATATTTACAGTTGAGAAAGCAGACAACATATAAGAAGTAATTATACAACAGATAAGTTAGATTCAATATGAAATAAACTTAGAGGAAGAAAGAGGTTATAAAAAAGAAAGCTCAACTATTTTAATGGGGGCTGAAGACATCAGGAAAGAGTTCTTAAGCAAGTCTTGAAAGACGACTCCCACTTCAGAACCTGCTCGCCTTCTCCCTTAGAATAACTCAGTTCCTCTCCCTCATCCCAGCAACTTGGAGATCTGTTTCCATAGGTCTCCAAACTCTAAATTCCATGAACTGTCAAGTCTATTTTCTACTTTCTAGGACTGTGGATATGAACTTGGAAGGATGTGAATCAATTCTTTTTCTCAGTAAAATAAAAGAGCTTTTGTAATGTACATAGGAAATGAAAGGTTTTGTCTGCACACTTAAGCACAGATTTAAAACCAACACTGAAATCCTAAGTGGGAGAGTGGCTCTCCTTCATACTGGGTTGCATGCCATGATAGGCTACACTTTTAGGGGGGAGAGAGCGACATGTGCCCTGAAGGTTTGTCTGCATAACTTATTCCACCTTCATGGCTGCTTGTGAATTAGGGATGGTCATTTAATGCTCATGTGCAGATGAGGAGAAAGTCATAGACAAAAGGTAAACTTACCAGAGATCAGGCAGCAAGTAAGAGAAGAAACTTGGATGAAAACCCAGGTCTGTTTTATGCCAAAATGCGAACTTTCCATTAAGCTCTGTCAAGTCAATTAATAACCATTGGGGGATACTTGCATCAAACCAAACAACCTGCTCTGTATTGTCTTTGAGAGCAAATGTGAAGAAGCTGGAACCTGAAAACATAGATAGACCCAGATGAGAACTTTTTCAAGGGAAAAATAAAAACATTATATTTGTACTTCAGTTAAGTTCTGCTCTCACGTAACATCAGTTCTGATGATAGGTGCTAAGAACCCAGGGGAAATCAGTAGGAAGTATGCTTCTTTCCATACCAAGATGATGTGCTTGACTCTTGTTAGTGTGACAAGCACTCTGGATTTGAAGCTGGAAGCCCACATACCAGGTTGCATATTTTGGCAAATCAGTAAGAGCACCCTTGATCTATATTTCTGGATGTAGGACAGATAATGAGAATGCCATGCATTCTCCTTTCTTCCTTTCTAACAGAATGGCAATGTATTTGTTCTGAATGGCAAGGTATTTCACCACCCTGGATCTGATACAGATTGTAATTAGTCAAAGCCAATCACAACACTCATTTTCCGTGCTTTCCCAGTCTCCAAAGCACAAGGGGTGGTCAGGAGACTCAGTTCTGCCAAAGGAATCTAAGGATAATTTTGTTAAGATTGTTTCTAGATTTTCCCTTCTTGTGAAAAAGAACAGACATGGTTTGCACCACTTGTCACCTCTTTCCTGTTTTGAATGCAGATGTAGTACCTGGAGTTGTGCAGCCATCTTGTGAATATAAGAGAAAAGCCAGAAATGCCTGGCCTGACATCAAAGAGCTGTTGAACACACACCAGAGACAGGCTGCCTTCTGACTTGTGTGTGTGTGTAGTGTAGACGGGGTGGAGTTGGGGGGAGTGAGGGGGTAGCTAACACCTATTTTGTTAAGATATTATAGTTTAGTTCTTCGTTACTTGTAGTTATATAAATGCATTCCTAATAGGTAAAGGAGAGGTTATAACTACAACCTTAACTATAATGATTTAAATTAGCTACTATTAAAAAAATACAGTTGACCCCTGAACCATGTGGGGGGGTTAGGGACACTAACACCCTACACAGTTGAAAATCCACGTAGAATTTTTGACTCCCCATAAACTGCAGTCACCTCCTCAGTCTTTGCGGGGTATTGGTTCCAGGACCTCTAGTGGATACTGAAATCTGTGATACACAAATCCCTTGTATAAAATGGTGTAGAACAACACATACAGTCAGTCCTCCACATCTGCAGAGTCCCAACCACAGAGAGAAAATACTGTTTTTAATCTGTGGTTAGTTGAATCTGTGGATACAAAATCCAGGGATACCAGAGGTCAACCATATTGCATTAGGGAAATAATGTTTGTGGCCATCTATATTATCAGCTCAAACCTCCCCAACAACAATCTAAATTGGTTTACTACGGGTCACATAGTAATAAAAATATGGTAATTAAATGCAAGTAAATAGATGCAAAATAGGTGAGTGAAAGCTGTTTGCAAGTCTTATTTCAAACTTATTTTATTTTTGAAATAAAATATACTCTGAGTTGATACTGTTCCTTCTCCCTTCTTTTTATTGTGGCATCCCACATATATGAAAAATTATTTCACGCTAATTATCTGCAACTAGGAAAGTCACCACAGTGAAATCAGGCCTTTATCCAATCTCTCCTTGCTTATAGCCCAAATTTGAATGTAGCCTAAATGACACATGACAGAAACATGGCAGAGGTCATAGAGTCCTTGCTTTTGAGAGACATTAATCAAACAAATGTCATTTGTCTAATTCAATAGTTACATCAGAAAATTTATTTTAAATCTTATGAAAAAGGAAGATTAAATGAAAATAGAGACAATACATTTAACATAAGAAGGCAAAACTCTAGAGATCAGGGTTGCTAAATTATTATTTCAAAAATTTCACTCTAAGATTGACAGATCATTTTGAGTCTTCTGCTTCTCTTGCCCTGACATTTTTAGAAAACGTCTCTCCTCAGTTTCCTTTACTTCACTTTTTAATATGTCATTAATAATAAGCTAATAGTTCTACTTTTTCCTATGAATTGTTTGATACTTTTGAGAACACAAAATCATTTTGGTAATTCTGAGAATACAAATTGTTTTGCAGCTATCAAGGGAAGGGAAAATATTTTCAACTTGTTTTGTTTTTCATTCAGAGGAAAAAAGTTAGTAGATGGGAAAGGCTGCTTTCCACACTGGTACTGTTTAGGGAATGACATGTTCCCTCTTTAGTAATTTTTATTTTTGTTTGTTTCTTTTTTCATTTAAAGATATAAATGAGAAAAAGAAATGATATTTTAGGAGTGAAGAAAAATAAATTTAACAGAATCCAAAAGCTAAGGATAGACAAAGGCTAGACCTGACTATCTTCACATCATTTGAGTTTGGAGAATCAATGAAATCATCCACCTTTCTAAAGGATAGATTTCACCGGAGATGAATTTTGTTATTCAATTGTGAATAACTCCTTATTAAACCACAATTTCATTGTACAAGTCCCTTGTTCATGGTAAGTCTTTTGTTGTTCTCTATTCAAAAAGGAGAAATACACAGACATTTTCCAAAAATTTTCCTTAGAATATTTATTTTTTCAGGAATCAAGTTGGGATTTGACAAACTAATGAACAGAAAAACATTTCCCAAGTTACCATTTGTATATGGCAGCAGGGGGATGGGTTCAAGTGAGCATAAGCATGCACAGAAATCAAGTCGGACGAACTCCCCTATTTGGCTGATTGGATTATCCCGAGTTTCATATCTTAGAATGACACAGAAAAGTGCTCCTTTCTATCTCTGATGGCCTCAAAAGGTAAAAACTAGTTTTCCTTTAAAACACATTTGACACTTCTCACAAAGTCTTCGCGTCGCCACAGCGAGGTCCTCACAGGTGGTTCACAGAGCATGACGTTACATAATTAAGTCTTTGCGAAGTGAGGTCGTTTAAAGCCCAGAGAGGATGAACAAATGGAGGCGGGGGTTTGAGCAAGTAGGGAAACTCTGACTCTTTCCTTTAACTCATTATTAAACCACAAAGGACTTTAATTCTCACTTTTATATATCCTGTAGGCTGTAGCATAAAAATAGATTGTAGCAATTCTCAGAAAGATAAAAGTGTGTGTGTGCATGCATATGTGTACATGTGTGTGTGTGTGTGTGTGTGTGTATGTTTGTGCATTGTGGGAGGGATGCTATCATTGTACACCTGCCCCAGATTTATTTGCTTGAGATTAAACACATTGTTTCATAATATAGAAGGCATTTCTATATTACATATCTACCTTGATCGGCTCTGACAGTTAAATTTGAAAATTATTGAATAGGTGAACAGACTAAAGGTCTTTTTTGTATATTTAAGAATGGCCTAATTACCAAAAGAGCCATTTGAGAAAAAAAAATAGAGCCTTGAATATGGTACTGAACTGAAAGTGTTTGACAACTCATTTTAACTATCTTTCAGATAAAGAATAAATTCAAGGATTCAGTCACTTGTGCTTCCAGGAGAACATATGGCACGTTCTGTGGGAGGATGGAGTAACCCTCAACATACCAGCCAAATTTTAGTTAGAGTTATTACAGCCTCTTTATCTCAGGCTCCCTGTAGTCTTCGCTTCCCAAGAGATGGGGCCAGATGAAGAGATGATTGTGCATAAAGTGGTTTGTGATCTTCCTAAGGAAAAGACGTGATAAAACGTGGGCTTTTCTAAGGATATAGCAAATGTACAGACTACAGCGCAAGCCCTGCTCGCTCAAACACACACAGCCATGAATCACGCCTTGCCACCTTTCCGCAGGGCAGCTTGGCCAGCAGGGCTGGACAAGCAGGAAGCAGGCAGTAGCAGGAGAAGCCACGGTCTCTCCAGGCCTTCTGTGTCACGCATGGAGGTTAGCCCTGCACTAAACTTGGAGCTAGAGCTGGAGTTGAGGGGGAGCTCTAATAATCCAGGTATCACGTCTGCTTTTTATTACTCTCCCCAAATTCAAATAATAGGGCCAAGTGGACAAAGTGGCCTGATTTTAATGTGGTAAACAGTATCACATTCCTGGCTGAGTTAGAGACACATCAGCGGCTCAGACCCCCGCTGAAATCCATCTTTAGGACAAAAGAATTCCAGTCAGAAAAGGAAGAGCAGCACAGGGCAGCATGTCAGTGAGGGCTGTTCTGAGAAACACAGGCCGAGTGCCCCAAGCAGATCACAGAACAGGAAAGGAGCACGCCCTCAGCCGCAAGGGCCCATTTGGCTTTTCTTCTGTTCTAGGCAGAAGGGAAGTGTGCGATTCTCAATTAATTACATATCTTCCTTTAGGTACAAAGGGTTACCTGCCGGATTCAGGAAGTGATTCGGTTTTTAGCGGACCTTCTTCGAGACATTCATTCCATTTATCCATCCAGCAAGGAATTGTAGAATTCCTACCATGTGCCAGGCTCTGTGCTCGCTGTGAAAGGGCTACACAGACTTGCCCTCATGGTACAAACATCTTGAGGTGGAGTAAGCAGACAGACATGGAAAGCAAGACCTTTCTCAGCAGCACCGAGTTGCCGGAATGAAAAGGTGTGCCTGAAGGGCATGCCTAGGAGAGCATGTCATGGACCCGACAGCTCTGTGCAAACACGACTTTGGTTCCTCACGGAGTCTCAGCCTTTGTGTCAGCATTTTTGAGAGCTAGCCGGAGCTTGGCAGCAATCCTCACATCTGCTGCATTGCAGGAATAGCTAGAGATTTTCAAAGCTGTTTCTTTAGGAAAAGCACAGTCCTGGACTTTTGATTTCCACATAGGCTTTCAGTGGTTGGGAGAAAATTCTCCTTGTGCCTGAGCAAGCAGGGGGACATAAGATGCCCTGCAACTCCCCTGGCTTAGGAGCAACAACCCATTGCAAGTTTCCATTATAAACAATCAAAGGAAGAAATCGAGATGATGCTGTAGATAATGCAATGTTCCAATGCTTGGGTGAGATATGAAATATTCTCCGGGCCTGACTACAGAAGGGTGTGACTCCCTGACTGCAGATTCCCACAGCCCACGAAAGGAATGCAGAGTCATGAGATTCCAAAGCTGTCTTTTTTCGTTGTTTGTTTGTTTTGTCTTTAATGTAATGAAATCTTATTAACATTTTGTCCGAAAATTTAGTTTTATTTCTGTTTGGCATTGAATTCTGGGGCAAGTTCTCATATTGGAGGTGGCTGTTATGGTGTGTGTACGTGCGTGCGCGCCTGTTTTAATATATGTGATAGCAGTAATGAAAAAGAGGAATGGAATGTTAACACGCACCAACTCCCAAGAGAGCCAGGAAGCACGGCAGATATACACGGTTGCGTCAAAGCAACATTTCTTTTGAACTAAATCATGCAAATTAGGTTTACCTCTCTCCATCTCCCTTTTCATTGAAATATATTTTCAAAAGCAATGAAATATGTGTTGTCCTTGTTTTCTGACTAAAAACGAGGCCTCACTAAACAAAACCAAGGTTTTGAGGCTGTCAACACTTCTTACAAATGATGACATTTTTAAAAGCATGTTAAATTAGAATAGAGACGATTCTGGCCGATGTGGGTAGCTCAAGCTTCTGCGTGCTTGTGTTGCCCCCTTTCTTTGCGGTGGAGGCAATTTCATATTCACTGTGTTCTCCCACACTCTTGAACAGTCAATTTTCATCATCACGTCAGCTGTGGGTCCCACACACACCCTCACATTCTCTTTGTTGTGCTGTTTCCTGCAGGTTTGCCCTACCTCCCCTCCCCTTCCCTTGCCTTCTTGTATGTATTCTCTACGAGTTTATTTTCCATTTGGAATCTATTTTATCCCCTCTCCGGGAGTATTGATCCCCTGTCATCTAGACCACCTGCTTCCTGGTGTCCCCCCTTCACTGTCACACAGGCTATTATTGCATGTAGGTCACTTTTGATTATTCCAATGTTGGCTGCAGTTCTCCCAGCTGATGCCATCCAGCTTTCTCGTATATCATCACAAGCATCCAGAAGGCTCCCTGGCCTTTTGCTTTGGCCAGATAATTCACCCTATGGCTTGGCATGAAAAACAAAAAGCAGCCAAATTTTCTTATTTGTAGAGACATCACTTTTTGGATGGAGGCTGGAGAACAGATGAAGAAATAAGCATGGTTTTGCACATTACCAAAGAGAGAGAAAAAGCCTATATATTTTTAGGCTTTGACGTCCAGTGATTCTTGTGGATATGTCCATAGTGAGGACTTTGATGAGTGGCTCGTCACCTCCCACCTCCCATCCAGACTTGCACCGTGTCAGGGAGCTGGACCGCTAGCGTTCTTCAGTCAGGTCAAGAGGCCAGAGAACCACAACTGTCATTAAAAACTTAGGGGTATTTCAGGAAGGTGTAAAGTACACTAAACCCTGTGAAATATACTTTAAGACAGGCTGAATCTGGAGAATTGATTAAAGGAACTTGGTAAAAATCACCTGTTACTCCGAAGAATCATTTTAGATAAAATAAATCAAGAGCAAAGATATTTAATGGGTTTAATTAGTCACTTTGAAGTCTTGGGAGCAAGTACACACCTCTACTTTCCCAAGAATAGTGGGAGTGAGACATTCTTTCCTTCTTCATGTCCACTTTGTTTTCAAGAAAGCTAATAGCCATGCTTCCATGCCAGGAGGCTCCTGATAGAAGAAGGGAGTGTGAGCTAGAGATATGCACTCGCTGATTCTTCCTCGGGCTCCTTGAACTAAGTTTCCGCTTCTCCTAATGAGAGTGAATGTATCTATGTATTGCGAAATGCCCCTCCCATCCTGCTCCATATCTCACCACATATTAAAAGACCAGCAAACTAGTCTCTTTGGAGGTAGCCTGAGTCTCCTTCCATGCTATAACCTTGAGAGATAGGGAGAAGGATGGAGAGTTGTGCATGCTTTCCTTTTATCTGCCTCTTGTACTCTCTGCAGAACACTCAGATGGAGTTGAGTTGCCAAGCCATAAAGCCCTGATGTTTCTCAGACCAGGGAAGTGCATCACCTGGAAGACGGAAGAGCTGGTGGGAGGAAAAGTAGGGGAACAACAAACATCTTTTCTTCAGATACCCTGGGAGGAGCATCACCTGCTGACTTCAGTTGAATACACCTATTTCTTAGCTTATGGCTATTTATTCTGGGGAGAATGAGGCAGCTGAGATAGCTATAGCATTATCATCTTCATTTCAGCTTTTCTGGAAGTAGGAATGTAAGAATTATGCACATTAGTTTTCTTTTTTAAAGGGTAGGATATTTGGGGACAATAGAGGTAAAATAAAACTCTCCTGAAAACGAGTAATAACAAAATTTTTAAGTAGGACTAGATCAGATACTGTGCCTTTAATCTTACAAATGTTTGCATTTAAAATAAAAGCCTTTAAAGCCACAGGTTTTATTCCAGTTTATGGAAAGTGTTGATCAAGACTGGTATCTTCTTGATAAATCTCAGACATGAAAAATCATTTTAAAGCTCAAGTTAAATGGTTTGTATATAATACACTGTCCCTTGAATAACTCTGCTTGAATTAATTTCAACCAAAAGCATTGCTTATTATAAACAGAACTGATGTTTTCAATCCCCCAATTCTCTGAGAAATATAGGTCTTTTGATAAAGCAAGAAATGACATGTCATTTCCTCTTTTAAAGGCTTATATAAATCCCACTTTGTTATTCTGTGGATTTTCTCTGTGTCTAACATACTTGCAGAAGCGTAGGCAATAACTGCAGGCATGGAGGCTAATGATTGCAGTCAAGTGTCTAATAGGTATCTTCCTCTGTTCTGGTTACAAACTACGAGTCTCTGTCATGGTCTACTTTCCTTTTTTTTTTTTTTTTTTTTTAAAGATTTTATTGGGGACGGGGAACAGGACTTTGTTGGGGAACAGTGTGTACTTCCAGGACTTTTCCAAGTCAATTTGTTGTCCTTTCAATCTTAGTTGTGGAGGGCGCAGCTCAGCTCCAGGTCCAGTTGCTGTTGTTAGTTGCAGGGGGCGGAACCCATCATCCTTTGGGGGAGTCGTTTTAATACTTAAATCCTTGAGTTAGTAGCTGTGGAGCAACATGTATGCCATTGGGGAAGGCCAAGAAACAAAACCCTGTAAAACTCGAAGCTAAAGAGGTAAATAATGTCTGAGTGTGAAGACTTTGAAATGTTTTAAACAAAAGTGATGTGAACAGAGAGATAAGATTTGTTGTAGAATAGATTTTCAATTGTGGGGGCAGGAACAAGCTTGGAGTCAGGGAGAGTGGTTTGGAAAGATCCAGTAGAGATCCAAGGGGACGGATGGATTGAAAGATTAAGAAGTAGATTAGAAGAACTCCATAACTGATTGGGTGTGGAAGGTGAAGGAAAGAAAAGATCAAAAGATAAGATCCTGGTTCTTGCATGTGTAACAGATGTGGGATCATTTACAGAACTGGAAAATCCAACAGGAGATGATGCATTTAAATGTGAGTTATATGGAGTTCAAAATATTGCTGGGACAACCAAATTTATTAAGAGGCCTGGGGTTGGGCGGGTGGAGATAAAGATTTGGAAGTCAATATCTGGAAGACAAAAGTAATTACAGGTATGAAAAAGGATGAGGTCCTACATGGAAGGGCCATATTAAAGTGAGAAGACAAGTGACCTAGGATAAGAAGAAAGGAACTCCAACACTGAGGACACAGGATAAGGAACCAGAATCCAAGAGATGAGACTGTTTTACGAGGGAGGAAGAGTTCAGTATGAAATACTGCTGAGAAGATAAGGATAGCAAAGAATCAATTTGATTTTGTTTCAAGGAAAAATAAGTTCAGTGGAACAGAGTGGATGAAAATTATCCTGCTGGGGGTGGGAGATGAGGAAGTACAGACTAATTTTTCCTCCCCCATGATTTTGACAATCTAATAGAAAGCCATGCGTTATACATGCAGATATTTTCAGCCCTACCATATATGAAAACTTTATTTAGGAATAGAGGTCATAACAATTTTAATTTTTGACATATTACTATGGCAGGAAGATTGGCTTAAAGAAATAGAAACTGTTATAGGAATAGTATTGGAAAAGAATGGCCAAGTCATTGCTATTGTATGACTGTGAGTATTTGCCTTTGTCTCCGTGTGTGTTTTGGTTTGCAGCCATTAATAGCTTGGATTCCATGAAGCAGTGGCAAAGGGGAGTGTGTCAGAGCAGCAGGCCAAAATTAAATTACAGCAACCTCGCACTTTGCATTAAAACCTTCACTCAGAGATGGAAGTTGGTAATCACGTCCAGATTTTCCTTAAAGACAATGGCCCTCCATGCAACTGGCCACACTCAGTTAATTCATGCTGTCAGCTGCCTTTATTGGCTGTGGGGAATGCAGTATTGATTCTTGAACTCAGCAGCAGCACAAAGAGCCACTAGTGCATGGTCAAAACGCTGCAATAAAGGGCTGGCAGCTTGAGAAAAGCAGCCATTCCATTGCACAAACAAGGTCAATTAGAGGACAGTGCAGTGTAATATAAATAGCATTAGCATCTCTCTTGAACACCGATGATATCACGCTGGCAGAATGACAGTAAGGAAAATAAGGTTTAATGCCAAATAAATATAAAGGCATTTAGCGTAATTCAATTTCAAGCTCTCTATCATTTTAAAAGTGCTACGAGTAGCAAAATATTTAGTTTCATCATGGTTTGGAATTTATGTCTACAAAAAATGACTTTTTGATAAAACTTTGTGTGAGCTAGCCAATTAGTCATGTACAGCAAAACTGGTATTATTAATTTTATCGAGAAATAAACAATTTCTCATTTGCAGATTCAATGTAGTATGCCTACCAGTCATTTATTATCCTTTCTTGTATCAGAATTTCAAAATCTCTACAGTGTCATGGAGAAGGAACAAAAGATATCTTGGTGTTTCTACTTTAAAAGAGAGAGCAGATTGAGTTTTTTCTTTTTTTAAGTTGCTGGAAATTACTAGGACCTTTTGTTTAAATACTTGCATTCATTACTTTTATTTATGGGAGAAGTTTTCCTACCTTCTTTGTCAGTTCAAAATTAATTACAAATGTAAAATGTATCATGCTGTTAACACATACTCTATGCGGGAAACAAATTATACTCTCAAAATAGATAATGGACAGCTTGGAGAGGTAATTGATAAACCTACACTGTCTACAATAACTGAATAGATTTTAGAAAAATATGTAATTGTTAGGAATGGAAAGAATGTGTTTGAATTCTTCTTAGTAATGTGTGTGCCCAAGGTTGACTAGGAGCAACTCATTAAAGTACACAAAGTGGTTAGAGACAGTGTGAACCCTGGTGACTTAGAAATGTCAGCTCACCTCTGAGAGTATATTGTCTCTCTGGGTGATGTTGTCCAGCTATTGGGTCAAAAGCATTTTCTAAAAGATGAATGTGTCAAGTAACTGAATATGTTTCCAACAAGCCAGCTGTGTTCATTATGAATCAGACACAAGAGTCCCAAATTGGCTTCATAACCCTCCTTTAGTGAATGAGTTAATATCTCATTTTTACCCCACACCTCCTCCTCCATCAGCTAAAAGATAATATTTATTACCTCTTAACAGAGACATTGTGAGATCAAATACATAAATTTCTACAGATGTTAGAGTGGAACGATTACCCGGTCTTCAAGACAATAGACTAATAGAATTTTCGGTCTGAGAAAGATGTTTAGCGGGAATCAAATCCCACTTTCTCCAGTTATCCGGAAAAAAGTTGGGGCCAATTAAATTAAGTCACACGCACAAGATCATATAGCCAATGGCAAAGCTACAACTTTTCTCTAAATTTTCTGATTCTTAACTGTCTGTCATTCTTTCTGTTACAATACAATATTTGAAAAGAAGCATGTCAATTGTACAATTCCAATAACTAAAATAACAGTGTTCAAGGGGAAAAAATTCAAAAAAAGTTGGAAAGTGAAAATCTACTTTCCTATCTCTCAGAAACCAATTATATGCATTTTTTCCAGATTTCTTCTAGGTATATTATATACACACATGTATGTTTTAACCATAAATATTTATTTCTATCACTCTACCTCTTTATTATCTGTATATAGCAATTTTATTTTTTTATACAATATAACATAGACAACTTTTTGCCAGTAGTTATAAGTCTAAAACATATCCTTTCCAATGGATACATAGTACATTTTATGGTTATAGCCTCATCCAATTATTTGATCTCTTTTTCTACAACAGTTGTTTTTTTTAATTATAATTAATGTGCAATGAATATCCTTATATACAAATTTTTTCATACTTGTTGCTATATTTTTATAGGATACAATTCTTAGACATGGAATTGCTGGTTAAATGAATTTATAACAAACTTTTAATCTTGAAATTATTTTAGATTTACAGAAAAGCTGCTAAGATAATATACCCCTTACCAAGTTTCCTCTCAAATTAACATCTTATGTTACCACAGTAATGTAATAACTGTTTAGTTGTCAAAAGTAAGAAGCCAACATTGGTACATTACTGCTACTTACTAAACTCCAGATTTCAGTAGGATGTTTCCACCAATGTATTTTGGTGTTCCAGAATCCAATCCAGGATACGAATTGCACTTAGTCATCATTTTCCTGTTTCTTCTGGTCTGTGACTATATCTTGATTGCTTCCCATCACCTTGATGGTTCTAAAGTATACTGGACAGGTATTTTGTAGGATGAATTGACTGACATTTGCACTTAAAATTTAATAGTTATTGCCAAATGACCTCCAAAATATTTTAATAATCTAAACTCCAAATACTAGTGAACATTAGTGACTGTTTTTTTCTAATAATCTTGATGTTAAAAAAAATATATATCTGTTGTTAATCTTTGCCTGTCTGAATGGTTATAAATAAAATTGCTTTATGGATTTGATTTACATTTACATTAAGAATATTTTCAAAGATTTGTTATTCATTTGTTTTTTTATTTCTTGTGAATGACTCATGTCCTTTGACCACTTTTTTACTGGAGTATTGCACTTTTCTTATGAACTTTTTACAGTTTTTCAACTTATTGAGCAATCATATGGAGATCTTGACCATATGATTGCTCAAATAAGTTTTTTAGATACTTATATTTTGTAGGTTTTTAGTTTCTTTCTGGTATTTTTTTTCTACAAAGAAGTTGTAAATCACTTTCTTTAGTGTGTCTGCATATTTTTTTCATGTTTAAAAATAGTATTCTTTTGCCCCTAAATTACAAAATATTCATGATTTTATTCTCATATATTTTGATCTCATAATTTACTTATCATCTTTGACACACTTACGGTTTATTTTGATGTAAGGAATGATGTACAGATCCAGTTTGGTTGTGTTTTATTTTTCCTAAATAGTTAGCCAGTTGTCTCAAATCACATTTGTTCTTATATCTTTTATTGGTTTGGTGAAATAGAACTGAAAACATCTGAGAGAGAAGTAGTCTCTCTTTTTGCTTTCAAAACACAACAGAAAAGAAAAACACACTAGAGCTCCATCTGAAAGATATGAGAAGTTATATTTCATTGTATACTCACCTGCTACCTTTAAAATCCTTTATTATCTTTATTTTGCTGGATTTCTCTGCTGCATCTGACAATTTCTCACTACTCTTCTTTGAAGCTGTACTCCTTCTCTCCTTCTTTATCTACCTCATGTTTCACTTACTCTCTCTGTTTTTGAACTTTGGGTTTCCTGCAGTTTGGGTTTTGTACCATTCATCTTCTCACCTGAGTGTTTTTCATATATATATACATATATACATACACATATATATGTGTATGTGTGTGTGTGTGTGTGTGTGTGTGTGTGTATATATATATATATATATACATATATATATATATATATATATATATACACACACATATATGGTTGTTTATTGCTTGCTGTGTCCCAGAAACTATTCTAAGAATATTAAATATATTTACTTATATATTCCTCGTAATAACCCTGTGAAATAAGTACTACCATTATCATCTCCTTTCTATGGGTGATGAAATGTCCATACAAAGATTGACATGCTCTTCTGTTAACCTAGCTTCTGAACACGGGGGATGGAGTTTGAACCCAAGAGCTCTGGCTCAAAAGTTCATGTGCTGCTGTGCTCATGGCCTTATGTGGCAGCTTATCGGTTAAGAGAATTATCTTGTATTCCTGCCATGTTGTTTGTATGACTGCTCACTCAAGTGAAGAAACGGGGACTCATTCTCTACCTTACCTTCCATATAGGTATGGTGAATGATCCAGTATCATGTTTTGTACTGCATATGTGTTTTCACCCTTTCTTCTCTCATCCACACCTTCATCTCCTATCTGACATTTGGCCTTACTATCCTTTGTTTGGGCCACGGCAATAACCTCTGAACTGCAGCACCCAATCTGTTTAGACAGATTACTAGAGTCATCTCTCTAGAGGACAGTTTTAACCATGACATTCCTCTGAATAAGCTTCTGAGCAGCTCCCTGTTCATCCTAGTTTGAGTTCTAAGTTCTTTCATATAGTATATCAGCAAGATTCTCCACGCTCTGATACTTGCAACCTCTGACCCACCCTGATTTCCACTCTCTGCCCAGCTCCCACCTCAGACACTTTATTCTGTTCCAAACTGTTTTTCTTGGCTTGTGTCATTCACTGTCCAAGACACTCTTACATCACCTCTTCCAAGCCGTCACCTCTCCAGCCTCTCTCTCCCATGATGGCTAGATCTGGGACCCGTTCTCTATCATAACACTTGGTTTCACATGATGTTGAAATCAGCTGCTTCTTTATCTCTCTGAGCTCCTTAAAGGCATACTCTACCCTATCTTATTCGTCTTTATTTTCCTGGCACCCACTAGTGTGTGACACTTTATGGGACACTTGTTAAATGTTTGTTAATCTGAATTCTAAAGGTAATTTTATAATATCCTAAATACTATGCCTGCCTTATAGTCACACCAGAGGGAATTTTCTGAGCTCTTGAACTACTTTAAGCAGACATTCAGTCACTGAAGAAATAATTGTACACAAGGCAACTATGAAAATCATTGCTTTCAAACAGCAAGTAAAGGAACGTTTCCTGGATGGATAGATGCTATGTTATTATAGTGCTTTGTACATGTAATGAACAAGCTGCTCTGGTAGATATTCCTTGACTTGCTAAATCTGTGCTCTAAATCTCCATTTCTATTCAAGTGTAACTACAGCTGATCCATAGCTCACATCCACCATGTTAAGGGCAGCATAGAAGTCACTATTCTCTAATGATCCAGTGATAGGTCTATCTGACATGGGTTTGTGATGGGATCCGGAATTTGGAGGCCTTTGAGGCAGCATGGGCAAAAAGGAAAAGTCAAGGTGAGGGGGAATAGATATTTATAGAAAAACAAAAATCATCTATTTAACATTTTCTTTATCCAGTCACTGCATTATCTCATTTAAAATTTAGAAGGACATTTGCAGGTCTTCACCATCCTCTTGATGAGGATTCTAACTCCAAGTGTTATATTTTCCAGACAGAGCAATACATTTGGGAAGGTGGTTTGTTTGAGAGTTGAAAGAATTACCAGATTAATGGCCACTAATTAATATTCTGTATTATATTTTTATTGAGGTGACTTTGTTTATACTATAAACTTATTTATATCCACCTTTCATGATATTTTGAGGGGACTTGATGAATTGTAAGTTTGTCACACTCTGTGTCTTCCCTGGGCCTTGAAAGGATGCATTTTCATTATTTGTGGTGGAGGTAATTTCCCCCTAGAAACTTTCTCTCAAGAATTTTCATGGAAACTATTAAAGTGCCTACTGCACCTGAACAGTGTCTCTTTCACAGGGTTAGACCCCAAGAGATGCAACGTGGTAAATGCTGCCCCCAAAAGCATCTTCTTAATTTACAGACGGGACTTTTGCCTTGAAATTCTGCCTCCCGATAAGCAGAAGCAGCATAAAAAGGAACTCAAACATCTCCTATGCCTTTAGTAGAGTAAATCCTAAATCTGAAGCAGTTAACCCAAGCTTGTCCTTTTTCTGGGATGTACTATGTTCCTTGAAACTCGTGACATAGAAAAACCTTTACCTACCCCCACCCCATCTCCCCTAACCAATGGTCTCAGGAAACCCAGGGACCTCAGATGTTGGAATTCCTTCCACAGCCCTTGGAGTTCAAATCTCTCAAGGACCTAACATTTCAAGGGCCCCTCCAGGCTACTTTGAAATTTGTTCATATCTACAGATATTTTATTTTGCAGGAAGGTAGGGTGGAGAAAGAGAATGTTCTAAGAGGTACAGGGATATCTGTGACTGTCTTTGCCAGTATTTCTACAGCCTTTGGATTTTTTCCGTCAGTTATGTTTGGCATTTGTTTTACCATCCTTAGCATTCACATAGTGTGGGTTCTTGATGTTTCCTAGGAGTTTTCACTGAGGGAGAATAAAACCAGTGACAGGCCCTTCCTATTTCTTGGAGGAGTGTAAAGTCTTATTCTTGCTTAAGTGAAGTAACTCAGGCTTTTTATGTCTGACTTTCCTGCCTTTCAGCGTTGTCCCACTCTGGGATTCCAGGAATGTGAGCTGAGTTGTAGGAAATGGGTTAAACCGGATCCTTATAGAGCATAGAGCACAAATGCAATGGTATTTTAGGTGTGCATGGGGCAGGAAGAAAGGAACAGTCTGAAGCTATAGGTTCCTGAAAGCAGGGAGAGCCCAGGAAAAGGGATGGCATTGTTAACTCAAAAAGGTGGAGTTGGTGAATTCTGGAGGCACTGCCAGGAAAGGTTCCCAGATGTCATGGGAGGCAGGCAGAACGAGCCCATGAGAGGGTTTTACATGATAATTGTGGGCAGGTGGCAGAAGGGAAAGGGATTGCTGGTTGCTGTGGACCATGTGTGTTAGGTCTTACTCGGTCTCCTTCTCCTCCCCACAATGGCCTCACCTCTCTTACCATGAGACTGTAATCCAAGGCTGGTTGCACACGAATTGTGTGAAGCCCAGTTTTAAGAAAGCAAACTTTGTGGAAGTCCATATTTTAGGATGTCCTTTCTTATTTCCACAGTGAAAATTTTGTTTCGTTATATGTGTGCTATGCAGTATTAAAATTCTCCTTTAAAATAGATTTCCCCAAAAAACGTGTGTGTGTATATTATTGCTTTCATATTTGTTTGATCTTAGTTTTTTATGTTCTTTTTGTTGCTCCTGGTTATTTGAAATGTTGTCATTAGCTCTGTATTTTATAGTAATTCTACCTTAAGGCTCTTAAATAAAAGTATCTTTTATTAAGCTATCAAAGTCACTTAACTATGCACTCTTTTCTTAATTATGTCTATATAGATAGGCACATGTTTATACCTTAAAAAACAGAAAACTTTTAACCATTTTCTCAGGAGCAATCAAACCTAACAAATGAATGAGAATTCATGTTGGTCCTTTCTGAAGAAGTTTTTGGAATTTGTCATTTACTTGAAAATGAAAATGAAATGCCGTGTTTTTATAAGCATTTCCTGTCAATGTAGTTTGCTTAAATATCAGTGGTATCTGTGAAAATGTAATTATCACCAGGCTTATCATACAGTAACTCTCAGAACCTCCTCAGTCTCCGCTAAATAGATTTTTATACCTCTCTTGTCTCTATTTAAATATGACCTCATTTTTATATTTCCTTAGCTGGAAATACTGACAAGAAAGGAAAGGAAGGAAGAAAGGGAGGAAGGAAGCAAGGAAGGATGGAGAAAAGTCTGTTAGTTTTTGCTATCAAATGACGAAGAGAAAATCTACTAAAAGCTATATTTTCATGTGAAAAATAACATTTGGTTATAATAAAACTCTAGTGTATGTCCTTAAAATAAGATAATCTCTAGTTCTTTGAATACTGTATATAATTAGGCAATACCAATAAATTAAAATGGAAACAACCTAGTCACTGTAGTTGAATTGTTTTGAATTATAGAAATGCTGGCTAGAAGGGGATTTGGAACACAGAAAACTAAACTGTTGTTCAATATGTATGTAGGTCCTATCATGTATAAGTGATGTCACACACTAGAGATACAACGCAGACAGGGTCCTTATTCTTGAGGAATTCACATTTACCAGGGAGAACAGCAGGGAACAAACACGTCTAAAACAAAGTAATTTCTGTAACTGAAGCTTCCAAAAAGTTGCAGGAGAAACAAATGATTGATGTATTTTGGTGGATGGTTGTACAATGAATAATAAGTAGAATTTTCCAGGTGAAGTGGAAAAGTGTATTTCATATAGAGACATGGAAACATGTTTGGGGAACAAATGTGACTTTTCGAATGTCACATAAAGGGTATCATAAAATGTGTATTCTTCTGTGTCTGAATTTTCACTTAGAATAATGCTTTTGACATTTTTTGTCACGCAGCAGCCTACCCGTCTGTCTCCTCCTACCTGCCCCTAAAGCAAAGAGAGTCTGTGAGACGGATCCTTTCAGGGACATTGCTTCACCTTTGTGCTTGCACCTTATATCTCCCTGTTAGGCCCAGAAAGATGGCTGGTCAGCCAATGATGAGTAAGACTCCCCACGCGGGGCGGGGTGGGGGGGGTGGACAACTCAAGCCAGGCATAGCCGAGTGGGGACCAACAAGAAAATCCATGGGGTTGATAGAGGTGGGCACAGCCCCCCACCTTCCTCAGGGGAAGTGACTCAATGATGTGCTCTCCATCTATTCATATGCACAAAGGTTTTGTCTCTTAGGGAAGTACATACATTCTGAGACTTCTGCTGCCTGCAGGCAAGGGTGATTGGCTTGAATCAGTTTCCTATTATGAAGTATGGGATTCACAGATCTTGAGATTGACAAGCTTTATCTCCTTTACCTTCCCACCTAACTAATAAAAGCTATGCGTAGGCCTGATCCAGGGCTCAGTCCTTGAGGCTGGAATCCCTTGGCCCGGCTTGCACACTATTCTCGTCTACTGTCTTTCTTAACCCTGCGCCGCCCTCCTTGTTACCCACAACCCTTGTCTCGCGGGACGCGACAGACATTCATCCATAATATTTTATGTATTACTAGTTCTTTTCTTTTTATAGCTGGGGACTATTTCATTGCATAGATATAGCAAAATTGTATATACGTTCACTAGTTGATGGACATTTGGCAAGTCTTTAGGTGGATGTATGTTTTCATTTTTTGTCTTTAAATATCTAGCAGTGGAGTTTCTGGGTTGAATGCTAAGTGTACTTTTAACTATAAAAAAATTCCCAAACATATTTCTAAAGTGGCTATAGCATTTTTCATTACCACCAGCAATGTATGAGAATTCTAGTTGTTCCATGTGACAGTTAATTTGATGTGCCAACTTGACTAAGTTAAGGGATTCCCAGATATGTAGCTGGTATTTCTGGATATGTTTGTGAGGGTGTTTCTGTAACATTTGAATCAATAGGCTGAGTAAAGAAGATTACTCCCACCAAGGAAAGTGAGCATTATCTAATTCATTCAGGGACTAAATAGAACAAAAAGGCAGAGGCAGGGCAAATTTGCTCTATGTTTGAGGTGAGACACCCATCTTCTCCTGTCCGAGGACATTGGTGTCCCTGGTTTTTAGGCCTTTAGACTTGGACTAGAATTACACCACCAACTTTCCTGAGCCTCCAGTTTACAGGTGAAAGACTGTGGGATTTATCCTCCAAAATCTCGAGAGCCAATCCCTCATGATATATCCCTTCCTATTGGTTCTGTTTCTCAGGAGACCTCTAACACATTCCTCATCCTTTCCATCACTTTTACATTTTAGCTATTGTAGCAAGTGTGCAATAGAATCTTGTTATGGCTTTAGTTCTCAATTCCCTAATTACTAATTACTAATAAGGTTAAACATCTTTGTCATGTCCTTATTAGCGATTCATATATGCTATTTAGTGAAGAATCTGTTTGACTATTTTGCTCATTTTTTACAATTGATTTGTCTCCTTAAATATTAATTATGTATTTTCATATATTTTTATGTATTCTGGTTTGTAATTTCTTTTTCAGATATATGTTTCTGAAATATTTTTTTGTTTTGCAGTCTGTGGCTTGCCTTTTAATTTTTTAACATTTATTTTGAAGAGCAAACATTTTTAAATTTTGATAAAATTCATCAATTTTTAATGGTTTCTGCTTTTTGTGCTTTGTGCCCCAAACTCACAAGATTTCTTCTATGTCTTTTTATATTTTGGTTTATAACATATTTGAGTTAATTTCTGGATTTGATGGTAAGTAATAGTCAAGGTTAAATTTTTCCCATGTGTATATAAAATTGTTTTAACGTCATTTATTTAAATGGTTATTTTAGCCCCATTGGATTACCTTGAGTAACCTTGGTGCATTGCAAAAAAAAATCAATTGATTATGTGTGGGTTCAATTCTAAATTCTCTATTCTATTTTATTGATCCATATGTCTATCTTTTTGCCAATATCACCCTATCTTAATTACACTAGCTTTATTCTAAATTTTGAAGTCAGGTAATATAAGTTATTCAACCTTGTTCTTCTTCAAAATTCTCCTTAATAGTCTGGGTCCTGTGCCATTCCATAAATTTTGGAATCACGTTATCAGTTTCTATTCCAAGAATCTTCTGTCATTTCTATTGAAGTTTTCTTGAATCACATTATAAATATGGGAGTTTTAACAACATTGAATTTTTCAATGCATGTTTATGCCACTTCTCCCCATTTATTTGGCCTTCAATTTTTCTCAGCAACAATTCGTAGTTTTTAGTATCAGTCTTTGACATTCTTTGTTAAATTTGCCCCTAAGTATTTCATGTCTTTGAGTGCTATAATAAATGGTGTTTTTATTTCAATTTTTAGCTGTTTGTGCTAGCACATAGAAATAGAAACGTTTTTTGTATATTGACCTTTATTCACTTTCTAAACTCAACTATTTGTTCTATTAACTTTTTTTGTAGATTCCTTAGGATTTCCTGCACAGATGGCCATGTCATATGCAAATAAAGACATTATACTTCTTTCATTTAATCTCTATGCCTTTCATATACTTGTTTGGCTTTATTACACTGCCTAGAACCTCCAGTCCCAAATTAATATACAGATAGTGAGAACGAACAGTCTTGCTCCCAATTTTAGAGAGAAAGATTTCAATTTTTCTCCATCAAATTAATTGTTGGTAGTAGGTTTTTCATAAATACCCTTTGTCAGTTTTAGGAATTTCTCTTCTATTCCTGGCTTTTACCATGAACAGCTGCTGCATTTTGTCTAATGCTTTTTAAACATATACTGAGATGATTATATGGTTTGTTTTGGTTTTGTATATTAATATAGTGAGTTATGTTGATTGATTTTTGGATGTAAAACCATCTTTGCATTCCTTGGCTAAATCCAAATAGATCAGAATATTTATCCTTTATATATTTATATTGCTGGTTGTAATTTTAAAATAACTTTGTTAAGGACATTAGCACACCGGGGGTGCCAAACAATGTATACAAGTGGACTCTTTGGTCAACGTTGCTCAAGCACTAGTGCGCCGCAATCAGAAGTGTCTGGATGCTGATGGTAACCACTTTGAGCACCTCTTGTCATTGCCGAAGTCAAATGTGACTTGTATTCACCTTTTGCTATTGGTATATATTGAGTATTACAATTTTAATACAGTTTTCCTTTCTTAAAATGTGTATACATTTTTATTTTTGGCACCCTCTATATATGGCAGTGTAGGCTCTTTCTGTACATTTTCTTTCTTTTTTTTCTTTTCTTTTTTTTTTCCTTCTAGTATGCCTTGTAATTTTTTCTTGATAGCCAGTCATAATGAACTGGTAAAAGGAACTTCTGTAAATAGATGTTTAGGAAAGTGGTGGTAAGGGTGGGGGAAAGGGAATTATTCTACAATGCAATGATTAGGTCTCAGTCTTTAAGTGAGCCCTTGCCTCCGGACTGTGCACTTCACAAGAGTTTCTCAGTTTTTTCTCTTCCCTTAGATGGAACATGATGACTAGAATGGGCTAGAGATGGATATTTCCCTTCTTCCATGTGAAAGTCTGTAACTGACTGGAGTTGATTATTTTCCTCTCTCAAGTCAGTTAGGCTCTGGGAAGACCTCAGTAGGATTAGCTCTGGTTAAGTAGTTTCTCTTTAGGGCAGGCTTTGTTAAGTAGAACAGAGTGCCATGGTTTATTTCCAGCTGGTTCTTTTTCCCTGTCCCAAGCTGGAAGCATAGGGGGATTTTTCTCTGATATTTACTGTGAGAATATGGTTGACCTCCTGGGTGTGTGTGTGTGTGTGTGTGTGTGTGTGTGTGTGTGTGGCGGGGGAATCCCTCTGTGATTAGACCCACCTGGAATTTTTAACTCTCATGTTTGTCTACACTGAACTTCCAGCAATTTGTTATAGTTTAGGTTTTCCTACCCTGGCACTTGTTCCTGTGGCAGTTTCTGCTCTTGACTCTGTTCCAGTAGCTGTGACTCCCAGGATTCGCCTGTCTGTCTCACCAATATCTGGGCTGGGGTTTGTCCTGTGTCCTCACCTTTCTGATGGATCCATGAAGAATTGTTGCTTTTCCAGTCTGTTCAGCTTTTCACTTGTCCAGATGGTGTGGTGACTTCCAAGCTCCTTACCTATAGAAGCAGAAACTGGAAGTCCACTTATTTTTTGTAAATTCTATTTTCTCTTCCACATTTATTAGCTATATGTCTTTTGTTGTAACAGTTATTTGCAGTGATGTTCAAGATTTGAATTTGTTTTATTTTAGCTGTCTATTAAATATCATTATAAATTTCTGTTGTTTTTTTTTTCTTCTTTTTTTATACTCATGGGTTTTTCTATTCAATGGATTTGAATAAGATGTCGATTTTGTTCTCTTCACTAGACATGTGTCCCTTCTTCCTTCATGTTGATTCTTATATCATTTGCTCATAACTCCATTAGTTTGTGGAAAAGGTGTCTGGAAAGACACCTTTGAGTTCTGGAAAAGGTATCTAGAAATATCTGTATTTTATGTTTCAGACTTGTAATCAGCCACATCTCCAAAGAAGCTGGGTATTTATGGAGCACAACCTGTGTATAGGAGCACTAGTGCTACTGTACTGGGTAGTCATTTCTTTTAGATCCTTTTGGTGGACAGAACTAGGAAATACATCCTTTTTTTTTTAAAAGGGTTCATGATATAGTACTGTTCCCAATTTAAATTTAATGTTATAAGCTTTGCTGTTTCATATCATTTTTATACGTTCTTTTCATACATTAAAATTTTTAATTCCTAACACAGCAACATAATTACACACTTGCTATATTTTACTATATAAAAATGGACCATGTTATTATTATGTAATTAAAGTTCTTTGGCTCCTTAATTGATTAGTTGATTTTTTTTATTAGAATATTTCTCCTGGTTTTTTTTTTTTTTATTAGTTTCAGGTGCACAAAACAAAGTAATACTTAGAGGTTTATAATTTATATCCCTCACACTGTGTCCACCCCATCCCCCATCCACTATCCCTCTGACATCGCACAGAGCCATTACATTTCCACTGTCTCTATTCCTAATGCTGTGCTCTGCTTCTTGTAAATTTATATATGTCAACTTGTAGTTGACATTCATTGTTGTTTAGCTTCAGCTTCAGGTGTACAGTGCAGTGGTCAGGCATCTACATCATCCCTGAGGAGGTCTCCCTAATGAGACAATTGTCTATCGGATACCGTACAAAATCTTTACAATATTATTGATTACATTCCTCAAATTAAATTTTGTAACCCCGTGGCCATCTTGTGGTTACTGACTGTTTTCTAATCCCCTCACCTTCCCCCTTATCTCCACCCCCCCACCCATCTAGCAACCTTCAGTTTTTCCTCTTTGTCTCTAAAACTGTTTCTGATTAGTTCATCCACTTACACGTTTTTTTAGATTCCACATATAAGTGAGATCATATGGTATTTGTCTTTCTCTGTTTGACTTATGTCACTTAACATAATGTTCTCTAGGTCCATCCATGTTGTTGCAAATGGTAAGATTTCATTCTTCTTTATGGCTGCATAATACTCCATTGTATAAATTTTACCACAGTTTCTTAATCAAGTCATCTACCGATGGGCATTTCGGTTGTTTCCATGTCTTGGCTATTGTGTATAGTGCTGCAATAAACATAGGAGTGCATACATTTTTTCGAATTGGAGTTTTGGATTTCTCTGGATAGATACCTAGGAGTGGAATTGCTGGATCACAAGGTAGTTCCATTTTCAGATTTTTGAGATACCTCCATACTGTTTTCCATAGTGGCTGCACCAATCTGCAATCCCTCCAACAGTGCACAAGCGTTCCCTTTTCTCCACATCCGCGCCAGCACTTGTTGTTTGTTGATTTATTAATGATAGCCATTTTGACTAGGGTGAGGTGGTATCTCATTGTAGTTTTTATTTGCATTTCTCTGATGGTTAGCGAGGTTGAGCATTTCTTCATATGTCTGTTTGCCATCTGTATGTCCTCTTTAGAAAAATGTTTCTTCATGTCCTCTGCCCATTTTTTAATTGGATTGTTTGTTTTTTTTGGAGTTGAGTTGAATGAGTTTTTTAAAAATTTGTGATATTAACCCCTTATCAGATATATCATTGGCAAATATCTTTTCCCATTCAGTAGGATCCCTTTTTGTTTTATTGATGGTTTCCTTTGCTGTTGAAAAAACTTTTTAGTTTGATGTAATCCCACATGTTTATTTTTTCTCTTACTTCCCTTGCACGAGGGGATATATGAGAAAAATCTTACTCCAGGTAATGTCTGTAAAGTTTCTCCCTATATTTTCTTCTAGAAATTTTTATGGTTTCAGATCTTACATTTAGGTCTTTAAGCCATTTTGAATTTATTTTTGTATATGTAAGGAGGTGGTCCAGCTTCATTTTTTGCATGTGTCTCTCCAGGTTTCCCAGCACCACTTATTGACTAGACTATCTTTACCCCACCATAAATTCTTGCTTCCATTGTCATAGATTAAATGGCCATACAGGCATGAATTTATTTCTGGACTCTCTATTCTGTCCCATTGATCTATGTGTCTGTTTTTATGCCAGTATTATGCTATTTTGACTGTAGCCTTGTAGTATAATTTGATGTCAGGTATCATTATATCTCCCACTTTGTTCTTATTTCTCAAGATTGCTGAGGCTATCCGGGGTCTTTTATGGTTCCATATGAATTTTAGGATTATATGTTCTATTTCTGTGAAAAACGTCATTGGTAGTTTGATAGGAATTGCATTGAATATGTATATTGTCTTAGGCAGTATGGACATTTTAACTATATTAATTCTTCCTATCCATGTACCTGGTATGTATTTCCATCTATTTGTATCTTCTTTCATTTCTCTCTTTAGTGTCTTATAATTTTCTGAGTACAGATCTTTTACTTCTTTGGTTAAATTTATTCCCAGGTATTTTATAGTCTTTGAAGCAATTGTAAATGGGATTGTTTTTTTAATTTCTCCTTCTGATGTTTTGTTATTAATATGTACACATGCAACTAATTTCTGAATATTAATTTTGTATCCTGCTACTTTACTAAAGTCATCTATCAGCTCTAATAGTTTCTTGGTGGAGTCTTCATGGTTCTATACATATAGTATCATGTCATCTGCATATAATGCCAATTTACCTCCTCCTTACCAATTTGGATGCCTTTTATTTCTTTTTTTTGTCTGATTGCTGTGGCTAGAACTTCCAGCACTATGCTGAATAGAAGTGGAGAAAGTGGGCAACCTTGCCTTGTTACTGATCTTAAGGGGAATGGTTTTAGCTTTTCCCCATTGAGTATGATGTTAGTTGTGGGTTTATCATATGTGGCCTTTATTATTTTGAGATGTGATCCCTCTATTCCCACTTTCTTAAGGGTTTCTCTCAGAAATGGCTGCTGGATTTTGTCAAATGCGTGTCTGCATCTATTGATATGATCATGTGATTTTTGTTTTTCATTTCATTAATGTGTGTGTATCACATTAATTAATTTGAGGATGTTGAATCACCCTTGCATATCAGGGATGAATCCCACTTGATCATGGTGTATGATCTTTTTAATATATTGTTGAATCTGTTCACTAATATTTTGTTGAGGATTTTTGCATCTACGTTCACTAGAGATTTAGGCCTGTAATTTTCTTTTTTTGTGGTGTCTTTGTCTGATTTTGGGATCACGGTGATAGTGGCCTTGTAAAAAGTGTTTGGGAGCCTTCCCTCCTTCTGGATTTTTTGGAAGACCTTGAGGAGAATAGATGATAATTCTTTTATGAATGTTTTGTAAAATTCACCTGTAAAGCCATCTGGTCCAGGGCTTTTGTTTGTTGGGAGATTGTTGATTACTGATTCAATTTCCCTGGTGGTAATCAGTGTATTCAGGTTTTCTGTTTCTTCTTGAGTTAGCCTTGGAAGGTTGTGCGCCTCTAGAAAATTGTCCATTTCTTCCAGATTGTCAAATTTGTTTGCATATAGTTACTCATAGTAATTACTTAATTTTTTTTGTATTTCTGTGGTATCTGTTATCACTTCTCTTTCATTTCTGATTTTATTAATTTGCGTCCTCTCTTTCTTTTTTTAAATGAGTCTGGCTAAAGGTTTGTCGATTTTGTTTATCTTCTCTAAAAACCAACACTTAGATTCATTGATCTTTTGTATTGTTTTTCTGGTTTCTATTTCATTTACTTCTTCTCTGATTTTTATTATCTCCTTCTTTGTACTCCCTTTGGGCTTATTTTGCTGTTCTTTTTCCAGATCCCTTAAGTGTGAAGATAAACTGTTGATTAGTGATTTTTCTTGTTTCTTTAGGTAGGCCTGCAATGCTATGAATTTCCCTCTTAGGACTGCTTTCGCAGCATCCCATAGATTTTGGGTTGTCATGTTTTCATTTTCATTTGTCTTGAGATATCTTTTGATTTCTCCTTGATTACTTGATTTCTGAAAAAGGTGTAATAAATCTTTATGTATATTTTTCCATTACTTTTTTATACAATATTTTCCATTATATTCATATATTTCAAAGCTATGCTGTGAGGTTCATAAAAGTTCAAAACTGTCATTTCTTTATAATGGATGATACAATGTTGGCAATATGAGATATTCATCTTTGTCCTGTGTAATACTTGTCACCTTGAATTTTATGTCAGATAATATTATTTTTACACTTACTTTATTTGTAGAGTACATGTTTATTTTTAAACTTTTGGCTGTGGCTTAGGTATGCCTTTTTCAAATAGCTTATTGTTAAAATTTGTTTGTGTGTATGTATATATGCATGTGTTTGTATTCACGTGGGCATCATTACATTTTCCCACTCATTCTAACATTCTCAGTCTTTTAAATAGAGCCCCAGATCATTTATAAATTTATACTTTAAAAGTATGTTATTATGTAATATGTTTATTGTATTATATGTTATAATACAGTAAATACAATAAGTATATTATAATATAATACAATATAATATAATATAAATATATTGATTAATAGGGATTTGGGGTTGAAAGGAGGAGTGAACATCATAATCCAAATTATTACTGACTTTGATTTTTTTTTCTTTTACAAAATCTAAACTTGTTTGAATAAGTAAGCTGAACTACAATAAATTTTTAAAATCACAGTTCAACTAACTTTTAAAATGAATGCTTATTTTTTGTTTTCCTTGCCCAAGGAGATAACTTCAGAAAAATATATTACTAACAGCAATGTCAGAAAGTTTACTGCCTATGTTTTCCTCTAGGAGTTTTATGGTTTTTGGTCTTACTTAAGTCTTTTATCCATTTTGATTTTATACCTGAATAGAAATTTTTCAAAAAAAGACATACAAATGGCTAATAGATATATGAAAAGAAGCTCCATGCCACTAATCCTACTTGCAGTGTCAAAAAATACATAGGTGCTTTTATTGTAGAATTGTTATAAGGGAAAGGAACAGATCAACATTTGTTGTAGATAATTTGTTCGAAAAAAGTTTGCTTATTATGAACCATCTTGGACCATAGTCATATATGAGTCCTCATATGGTAGTAGAGAATAAGGGCTAAAATTCTGGAACCCGGAGGAGATTGTCAGGGTTGGATCCCAGGCCAGCAACTGAAGCCATGACAGGTTGTCTTACTTCATAGTGCCTCAGTATCGTTAACTATACAAAAAGAGGTTTTAATAGTACCCATGTCCTAAGGGCATTGGGTGAGTTAAATAAGTTAATATGTGAAGTGCTTATAATAGTACTTGTAAACAAGTAAGCAATATACAATTGTCAGGAGGTACCTAGGAAGATGTACATTATAAGGTTTGGGTTTTAATGATAAGGGTTTTCACAATACAATATATAGATGATGTATTATAGAAATATACACTTGAGACCTGTATAATTTTACTAACAAATGTCATTCTAATAAATTTAATTAAAAATAAAATGAAAAAAACAGTTTTCTTATATTTAATATATAGCACTAGCTCTCATTTAGGTTTCTTTTTTTTATAAAATTGATTTTTCATTATAAAATAATCAATGTGTTTATTCAAAAAAATTTATAAAATTCAGAAGAGGAAAACTTAATCCCAGCAACTAAAGAATCACTGTTAGCTATTCATTATTTAATGTCTATTAGTACTTTACAATGTGCCTTTTGATATGTTCCTTTCCAGTCAAGATTATACAGTTCAAAAAACAATGGATTCATTGTTTTAGTGCCTATTTTTTGCCAAGAAATGTTTACAAATTATCTCAGTTAATCCTCATAGCAACCTTATGAAGTAGGTGATATTTTCATCCCACTTTAGAGGTGGAGAAAGTGAGTTTTAGAAAGGTTAAAAACTTGTCCAAGATGCCACTATTAACCTGGCCTTGAAGAAGTAGGTAGAATTTTCACAGGGTGAACTTCCAGTGGAATTATTTGGGGCAAATATTCTGCTATTGTTATGAGAAATCAATAGACTTTGCAGAATTTTGAAAAGTGGTCTTTATTAGTTAGGAACATGTTTGGCTGCTTGCAATAGAAGGGAACTCAAATGTATTAACAGTAGCTTACCACAATACCGGGGGTGCCAAAAATTGTATACACATTTTAAGAGATGTTAACACTTTGGTCAACATTGCTCAAGCAGTTGTTTGCCGTAATAAGAAGTATCTGATGTTGATGGTAACAACTTTGAGCACCTCTTATAAATGCGGAAGTCAAATGGGACTTGTATTCATCTTTTGTTAATGATATATATTAATACATTTTTTTCCTTTCTTAAAATGTGTATTCATTTTCTTGGCATCCTCTGTATATGTTACTGTTTTCATATAACAATTAAGCCGGGACCCAGAGGGGTCCAGCATATTCTTTTATTGTTCCAGGCTCTTTCCTCCCCTGTACCATTCTTAGTGTGTGTTCACCCTCACGCTTGTCACTGCATGGTCACAGACGGCTGCTTCTGCTCAACCTTCATATCTGTGTGTCAGGCAGTCATAGAAATGGGAAAAATGAAAGGGTCGCATTATCAAAATATTTTCAGAAATCCACAGACACCTTCTGCTTACATCTCACTGGCCAGAAGTGTGCCCCAAGGCCACCCTTATATATGATTGAGGTTGGACTATTGAGGGCTTATTTTTCTGGGCATACTAGTACCCTAAACAAAATCTGGATTCTTTCCTGAAAGGAAAAGAGGAGAATGGATAACAGATAGACAACTAGCAATATCCACTACCTGGCTTACACGTAACAAGGAGATAGCAGCCAATGAATTACATACATATATTCTCAATATAAGTTCTTGAGGCAGAGCAGGATTTCTGCTCTGTGGGAAAAGGGGGTGTGGGAGACTATGATACATCTATACCATGTGATAAATCCTGCTACTACTGAAGTTGTAAGAGAAACAAAGTTCATTGGCAAGGAATTTCCCAGCTGTGTGGTTTGCCCAGAGGATCAGATGCTTTCTGATCTCAGCACTGATCATCTTGCATTTTGTAGGTTTCTGCAGTGTCATTATTATGGTTCATTATACTGTTTGCAACTATCTTGGCCAACATTGAACAGGTTCAAAAACAGCCTCTCATACTGCGAACACTTGTCCAGCTCTGCCTACGCTAAGTCAGCTAGGTTTACCTCCAGTCAGTAACTCATTAGGTGAGGCAGGTACTTATTGAAATCAGGAACCTCTAGTATGCCTGCTGCCCAACCCTAAAGCCTTTCACCTGGGTACTTCTAGCCTTGTTACCAGTGAGCGGTGCTAGGTGCTACAAACTTACAATCCTGAATAAAGTTGTACTGGAATTTTTCTCAGATTTTTTCCATCAGTGTATCCCTGATACATGGAACTAAACCTAGGAAGTGTTGTGTGTGCATAGGGTAGTTGTGTGTGTGTGTGTGTGTGTGTGAAGCATGTCACCTGGCCTTATTCATTTTTATTCTGGAATTAACATACTACAATTTACCTAACATACTATTAACATGATTTACCTAGTGGGGAGGGGATGTTCCCATTCTCAATGTACTGATTTCTCTTGAAGTTCCAGGTGGGTGTGAAGTTCGGCCAATCAGAATGTTCTATTATTGGCCACAGTGATTTGTTCAGCGACACAACTAAAGCCTATGAAGACTTTTTTTTTTTTGACCCTTGGGATTTCTACAAAAGAGGCTCTTGCTTTTTCCGCTGTGATTTAAAACAGAGAAGATATAAAACCTGAAGCTTGGCACTCATCTTTTGGTTATAATAATGAAGTCAATATGGTGGAGAGAAGATTGTGAGATGGGATGAAGAAAAACAATGTACCGGAAATATCTTTTGAGCCTCTGGACAAGCTACACCCAGGGCCAGTCCCATCCGTGGACTTTTTTCACTTATACAGGTACAAGCAAATACATTCCTTTTGTGTTTAAGCCATTTGGGTACTTTCTGCCATTTGAAACAAACAAAAATCCTCACTGATTCACTAACACAAATTCTACATCCTTGAAATTATCTGAAATTTTTGGATTTAGCATAAAAATTCACACTTAGCATTCTATATATATAAAATATATATACAATATATATTTTATTTGAAAAGTTTGAAGAAAACAGTTAATTTAAATGAAAATTTAAACGTTTTACATACATATATATGTAAAACATGTTTAAATTTTCATTTAAATTAACTGTCTTCTTCAAACTTTTCAAGTAAAATTTATTTTCCAGGAGGAGTTGTCATATTTATTATGTATTCTCATTCCCTTGACACAGTTCTGCTTGTGCCAGGTGGTACATCTACCGCAATTTTAGAAACACAAGCTTGAGGAGCTGTGCATACAAGTATAATAGGGAACTTCTGAATACAGAAAGTTTTCAGGACTCAGAGACATGGAATTGTAATGGTAGCATAATAGACTTTGGCACAAGAAAATCCACTTGGGAACTTACAAATAGGCAGCAGTCACTGTTGCGTGGGGCGGCCTGCGGGGTCTCAGCTCCCATTCCCCACATAAGAACGCAGGACGTGGCTAGGCCAAAAAGGAACACCCACGGAGCCATAGATAGGGAAGTCATACCACTATAGTCTCACTGGAGGCTGGATTCACACGTCGTGTGACCTGATGTCTGCTTTTCTCCCTACAACCGACCTCACTTGCTAGCTGCAACCGCTCTTGCTAGGTCAGCCATCTTCTTGCTAGCCCCCATTTTGCTGCAAGCGGAGCCACAGCAATTATATTAGTGGCCAATAGCTCACTGGTTACAGCTGACGGCCAACTAGCCACAGCTGATGGCCATCCAATCACAATTGATGGCCATTTACCACCTGAGCCAGCACCTTTCCACGTGAGGCCGAGAGCCTGGAAACTGCACTCCTGGTTCTGTCCCCACACTCACTTTTCCACAAATAAAGCTCCTTTGTAGCAGAACACATAAATAAAAAATTCCATAAGGTAGTGACTAGCGAGGGTCACAATCTGAATTTCAACAACTTTATTGAAATACCTCTGTGTAAGCAGAGATATCCCACTTTATAAACTATGACACTGAAGGAAACCAAGTATAATGCTAATGCCTTGGGGAGTGTGTTTTCTTTCTTTTTATTTCTCAGAGTTATTATTATTTCCCTACAGCACAATATATTTTAGATTATGATCCACTGAGATCAGCTCTTTTATCAAATTAGTTTAATATGTTTCAAAGGGCTCCGATTTTAGGTGGGTGTGAAAAATAGTACAGATGCTTGATTCATGCTCTGTGAAGACCGTGCTTTACCATCCATTGCCAAATGTGTATAGTCTGAAAGATATAGGAGATGATCAAGACGTCACATCTTTCATCAAATTTCTTTCAAGTAAACTTCTTAAGGAGATGCTAACTCATCACTTATCAGAGAGTAGAATAAACTTGATTCAAAGGGGTTATTTCAACATCTGCATGATTCCAGGAATCCTGAAGAAATGAGAAAAATTCAGCCAAGTATCCTGGTGTCTTGTTCACCTGTTATTAGTACTTTCGTAACCAAAGGCATATGCATTAATGTCTTTATTCATTGAATTGTAAGGTTGCAATAAACTCTAGATGTGTGATCTCTTCTCTGGCCAGTAGTTTAAACAAACACAGATGAATTGTTTCAACATTTCCACATTTGTCTCCTTTTTATTTTATTTTATTTTATTATTTAGTAAATTTATTGGGGTGTCATTCATTAATAAAATTGTATGTTTCATGTGTACAATTCTATAATACATCATCTGTATATTACATTGTGTGCATATTTTATTATCATGAGCTTTCTTCACATGAGTCTCTGAAACGCTATGCAGCAGTCATAAACTACAACAAAGAATTTAATATCTTACCTCCAAACCTTCTGCAATAGCCAAATTTTAGCAAGAAAGGAGACCATCAGTTTTGATCTTCTGCCTTTATTCATCTGACCTAATGGGTATTGGCTTCAAAATTTGCTGTTTTATTTTCAACTGTAGTATTACATTTGAGGATATAATGTTGTTTATTCCTCTACTGAGCCTCAACTTGGGTGTTTTTAAAATATTTTTCAAACAAACTAAAGGAAACTAAGATCACTTTGTTACCACAAGGATAAATGGGCAAGAGTGGTATCTTTTTTATGTTAGAAAATATTTGCAGGGATCATTTCTGCCCAGAACCCATTGGATTCACCTAATCCCCTGCAAAAAAGCTTTGGTAGCTAAAAAGAAAAAAAGAAAAAGAAAGCTCTCTATAGCTCAGAAAATAGCTACAATAACAATATTTTCAGAAATACACATAATTGAAGACACTGAGAGCTATTTAGAATGTTTTATTAATGTTCGAATAATAAAATTTCTTTTTCACTGCATACTGTAAGATTAGCATCTCAACAAAGGTATTAAGAACTCTGAATTCCTACCCCTTGTTTTCTCAAATGTCCTAATATAATGATGGTGTCTTCAATACTTAATAGATGGTAATTATTTGGTTGCTTCTCAAATTTGATATTCACTTAAATACTCCTCAGAAACTCAATGTGCTTTCCAGAATCTTATATACTAAAATAATTCTAACATGCTAGTGCTCTGAGGATATGCAAACAAAATGGAATACTTATTATGTATTAATAAAAATTCTGGAATAGCAAATATCAGTTATGGGCTCCAGCAAATTTGTTTGTTTGTTTATTTTTTTAAATGGCAGTTCTTCATTACAGTCTACAAAATTCAATTTGGTTATATTTTATTCTTGAAATCTTCCAGTGAGAAGTAGTGAGTGGGTTCGGAAGCCCAAGCTACCATGTTCTAGGTACTTTACATATATCAGGTTATTCATATTTATCACTTACATGCAAATGAGGGAACTGTATGAATTAATCCCAGTAATTCAAAAACCATAAAACAAAATGGGGAAAGGAGATAATTTGTGACAAAACCTTGAAAGCTATTTTGAAAAAAATGACAGATATGAACTCTGACCATACGAAGTGTGACAATTAAGTTCGTGAACTTGTTGCAACAATGTTGCTAACCTTTTATTGATATCAGAGGGGTTATTCATTATGAATTTGTGCCAAGTGAACAGTTAACCAAGTTTACCATTTGGAAATGCTGAAAAGGCTAGACATCCTTAAAAAAGTTAGACATCCTTAACTTTTCGCCAACAGTTCACGGCTCTTGCATCACGACAATGCACCAGCTCACACGGCACTGTCTGTGAGGGAGTTTTTAGCCAGTAAACAACTAACTGTATGGGAACACCCTCCCTACTCACCTGATCTGGCCCCCAATGACTTCTTTCTTTACCTGAAGATAAAGGCCATATTGAAAGGAAGACATTTTGGTGACATTCAGGACCTCAAGGGTAATATGACGACAGCTCTGATGGCCATTCCAGAAAAAGAGTTCCAAAATGCTTTGAATGGTAGACTAGGTGCTGGCATCAGTGCATAGCTTCCCAAGGGGAGTACTTTGAAGGTGATTGTAGTGATATTCAGCAATAAGGTGTGTAGCACTTTTTCTAGGATTAACTTGCAAACTTAATTGTCCGGCCCCGGTTCCATGGTCACCCCTGTCACAGCCAACGGTGAAGAAAGCAGCCTGGTATACCCATTCCTCTTCTTGAAAATGTTATATTCCATTTGCTATCTTTGCTTCTTAACCACAGATTTTATTCTTTTATTTTTGGTAAAATACACATTTTAATTTATCTTTTGGTTATAGGTCAAGTATTTCAAAAGTGCTTATGAAGAAGTTCTCCCACCCACCAACTTAACTCTTACTCCCCATAGGTGACCTTTTCGTGTCTGTTAGCTTTATTGGTTGTATGTCCATAATCTTAGATAATATTGTTATACTCTTACTCTTGATTTTTAAGTACTACACTATCCTATGATATTGCACTATGCAAGATGAAAATTTAACTCACACAGATTATCTACACAGTAAATGATATTGGCAGGTAATTTGCATTTTTATACTGATATTAAGGTTACACTAACCTCACAAATGGGTTGGGAAGCATTCCCCCTTTTTTTATATTCTCAGAGAGCAAACATGACATAAAAGGTATTCATTCATCTTTAAACTTTGGTGGAATTAATTTATATAACTGTACTTTTTTGCATGAAGATTTTAAATATATATGTCAACTTCTTTAATAGTTACAGGACTCTTCAGGCTTTCTCATTCTTCCTAAATCAGTTGTACATTATATGTGTTTTGGACTTTTTTCATTTCACCAATAGTTTCAAATTTACTGGCAAAAAAACCTCATAATTTTCTCCTAAGCATTAGTATCTTTGTAATTTGTGTTATATCTATACGATTTCAACTCTAATTCAGTTTACCATTATTTTTTTCTCTTTTTCCCTTGAACAACCTAGATCAAGATTTTTCTACTTTATTGGTATTTATTAAAAATGTGATTTGGTTGATCTCTATTGAATCTTCCTTTTCTTATATTCACTGATTCATACTTTTAACTTTATTTTTCTTTTTTAAAAAATTATCTTATATTTTGTTATACTTTAAAGATTTAAAAATTGCATGCTTATTAGTTTTCATTATTTTCTCTTTTGTAATATGCTAATTTAAAAACTCTAAATTTTCCTGTAGACACTGTTCTTACTATATACATTATTATCTTTCAGTTGTAAAATCTAATTACAGTTTAATTATGATAATTTCATGTATTTCCATCATCATTTCTTCTTTGACTCATGAGTTATTTAATAGTTTTTTTATATTTAAACATTTTAAAAAATTATTGGGGTGACATTGGTTAATAAAATTATATAGATTTCAAGTGTACAATTCTATAATAATACATCATCTGTATATTGCATTTTGTGTTCACCACCTAAAGCCAAATCTCCTTCCATCATCATATATTTGACCCTGTTTACTCTTTTCTAGCTCTCCTCCACCCCCTTTCCCTCCGGTAGCCACCATATTATTGTCTGTGTCTATGAGTTTTTGTTTGTTTGTTTGTCTCATTTATTTGTTTGTTGCTTTCAGTTTTATATCCCATACCCATCTATATTGTTGCAAATAGTATTTCATCTTTTCTTATGGCCAAATAGTGTTCCATTGTATATATGTGACACATCTACTTTATCCAATCATCTATCAAAGTCATTTCGGTTGTTTCCACATCTTGGCCACTGTGAATAACATTCCAATGAACATAGGGGTTATATATCTTTACGAATAAATGTTTTCAAAATTTTCTGGTAGATACCCAGAAGAGGGATTGCTGGGTCATATGGTAAGTCTATTCTTAATTTTTTGAGGAAACTCCATACTGTTTTCCCTCCAGCAGTGTATTTGGGTACTTTTATCTCCACAACCTCTCCACGCTTGTTATTCCTTGTCTTGTTGACAATAGCCATGCTAACAGTTTTGAAGAGGTATCTCATTGTGCTTTTGATTTTCATTTTCCTAAAAGATAGTGAATTGAGCATCTTTTCATGCATCTATTGGCTGTTTGTATGTCTGCTTGGGAGAAGTGTCTGTTCAGGTCCTCTGCCCATTTTTTTAAATTGGATTATTTGGTTTTTGTTTGTTTATTTTTGAGTTGTATGGGTTCTTTCTATATTTTGTACATTAGCCCCTTTAGGTGTTGTTTGCAAATATCTTCTTCCATTCAGTCGGTTGCCTCTTTGTTTTGTTGATGGTTTCTTTTGCTGTGCAGAAACTCTTTGGTTTGATATAGTCCCATTCATTTAGTTTTGCTTTTATTTCCCTTGCCTTTGAGTCAAATTCATAAAATTCTCTCTAAGACCGAGGTCCATAAGTTTAGTACCTATGTTTTCTTACATGTATTTTATTGTTTCGGGTCTTATATTTTGAGTTAACTTTTGTGGATGGTAACAACTAGCAGTCTAGTTTCATTCATTTGCATGTGGCTTTCCAATTTTCCTAGGACTATGTATTTAAAGGCTTTCTTTTCTCTGTTGTGTGTTTTTAGCTCCTTTGTCAAAAATTATTTGCCCATATATATGTGGGTTTATTTCTAGGCTCTCAGTTCGGTTCCATTGGTCTGTGTGTCTGTTTTTCTGCCAATACCATGCTGTTTTGATTATTGTCAATTTATAGTATAATTTGAAGTCAGAAGTGTAATACCTCTGGCTTTGTTCTTTTTTTCTCAGGATTGCTTTGAAATTTCCAAATATATGTTGTTTCAAAATTTATTTATTTTTTGTTATTGACTTAATAGAATTGTGATCAGGATATATGATTGGAGTATTAATTCTTTGAAGTTTTTGACTATTACTTTATAAACTTAATGATAATGAATTTTTGTAAATTTGTTAGGTTTCCTTGAAAAAAATGTGAATTCTCTATTGTTGAGTACAGTTAGATAAAGTTGATTAATTATGTTGGCATTTTCCACTACTCCAGACAAACCAGGGTAATTACACATACTAAGTGAAGGGAAAACAGAGGTTGAATGGAAGAACAAAGTGGTTTACAGGGAAAAACCAGAGATAAGTGTTTATTTAAAAAAATACAATAAAATAGAGTTTCTAGGTTTTTATTTAAAAAAATACACTTCAGGTTGAGTCCTCTGCTTTTAGGTAAGACCACAAATATTTATAGTAGAAATACAAATTATAATGTAAGACATAGAACATGATGAAATAATAATAGCTTTCTATTATACACTATATTCTATTACATTTAGGAATTTCTAGAGATTGTTTTATTCAATTGTCTTAACAAATAACTGAGGTAGAAATTATGTCCCTTTTACTGATGATACTTAGTATATACTTCGCAACATGTACAACCTAACCTAGATGGTCAGGGATAAAGTACTAGAATCACCTCTGGTCCAATTTCAGGACCTTGCTCTAAATCATTACCCTCTTTTGTCAAGTGCTTGCTAGTCTCTGTGGTTGACACAGATGAAGTGTGAGATTCATTCTTGTTCTCAGTGACATTGTAATCATATTAGGAATTCATGTCTCATGTGCTAAAATGATTAGAAAATGGTACTAGTTAGTGAAATAATAAAAGTCTAACACAAAATTCATGTGTGAAACTTATGGTACAATGTATGCGATATGAAATTGTCAGAGAGGAGAGGTCATTATTACTTGCAGTTATTATAAAAAATTTCAAGAAAGGTGGGATTTGAAATGGAACAATAAATGCTGATAGTATTCAGATATGTTCAGCTGGGCTGTCCAACTGAATGAAGAATTGGGTTATATATTTTATATAACTTTAGCAGGTAGACTGAAAATGTGGCAGGATTTAGTAGAGAGAGGTCATCTTGGTTGAAGGTGCAATGAATAGAAATAGCTGTGGAGTATATGGAGGGGAAAGAAGAGTGGATGGAGTGCTGAGAACTTTGGGAAGCATATTTGAATGGGTTACATGGTGTGAAGGTCTTGATTTGAACTTGGCCTGAGGGGAAAATGGAGAACCATTGTGATTTTCTTTTCTTCATAGGGAAATGACACAGAAAATAATCTCCCTCACTTCTAAATGTTGGTGGATTGGAAACAATATCATAGGAAAAAACATTTTCTACTATTTACCACTCTCTAATACATTTCATTGTTTCCTAATCTCCAAAGACTAGAATATTTTGTTTTGGTTTAACTTAAGTATCTTTTATTGGCATTTAAGGCCATTTCCTCTCTTGTCTTTCCTCCATGAAGGTGGAAAATCAATTGCAATATTTCTCAATATAGTCAGAGTTTGGTTTTTAATCTGTTCTTAATTTCTAAATGGCATTATTAGAAACTGTAGTTTTATTTATCATGGTAATAGAAATTGGATTGCCCTTGTCACCTGACCTCATTTTTCCTTTTTGAGGGAGGGTTGAGTAACACACATACCACATATCAATTTAATGAAAAAAAAAAAAGCTGTCAAACTGACTTGGCTTCCTGTGGATTGATTCAGTTGACTGAATTTTATACATTTCAGAAAACCAGCTATTTTGGTGACATGCAAATGTAGCCTGAATTTTGGTCTCAGAATTGCTGAGATCAGGAAAGATTTCTGAAAACTGGGCGGCCTAGTCAAGCATTTGCTTTTAGCTGTTGAACTTCTGAGGATCTGTTCCAAATAAAACTACGTGACATTGTGTTGAGAGTAATCCTGATATTAAGATTAAAAACAAAGATAATAGTTGATTTTGTGATTTCTGGTGTTAACCAGAGTTAATTATGGGCTTGTGATTGATGAGCATTAAACAAGCTATGCCAAAGTGAATGAAGATATAAGGCATTTTTCCAATTCCTGATTTCTTAACATCAAGGTGAACCTCAAGAACACAGTTCATATCTAGATTGGTTTGCATTCAGTAAAAATATTTGCATGACAGCAATTGATAAGTACATAAATGTGTTGTTGATTTCTCTCCCAACAAGGATACTGGAGAATTCTCTCTTCCTCAATTTTGCTGGGTTTAGAAGAAAATTAATATTAACGTCCACTTAAGACTCTATAACACCACTTTATATATATGCTATTTTCCAATTTGAGAATTTCCGTTTTTGTTGTTGTTTACTTCAAACTCACAATGAGGCAAACTGTCCAGATTCTGCATCTGATGTCATCTGCAGGGGCTGGAATGAAATATGACAAACTTGCTACTGTAGTAGCATTATGGGTGGTCACTAATATTTTTTTTCTTTGAATGCTGATATTGAACTTTCCTTGACACTGAACCTCATATTGCTGGGTATTTTAAGTTGTTTATCTAGAATCTGACACACTTTAACCTACATAGTTCTGGTGATAATTGCTGAATTTCCAAATTAATAGGAAAACTGGCACAATAAAAGATAATATCAGAGTTTGTTATTTGTGAAGTGCCAATTTTCTGTAATTAGGGAAAATTGCTAATTATCACTGGAACTATTCATTAATATTTGAAGGAAGATAAAAATTAATAGAAATGCTTTTTTAGTGGTTAAAATTTTTAAGCGCTACTTATTGTCTTTCCTTTGATGAATCCAACTCTTTGTATCTTAACAAACAACTGGGCAGTCGGAAGGAAAGTGGAAGTAGCATTATTTCCCCAAATGTTCTGATGAAATGTTTAAAGTGAAAGACTCTCCAAATTGGGAGAGTCTCATACTTAATCACTTAATATCAGTACCTTTTTATATAAGGTCAAAGTGGTCCTGGCTCATTAAATAAAGGGCACAGTCCTCTACATTTATTTAGTGTTCTGAAAAGAGGCATTTATTTGTGAGCTTTGCTTACAGCAATGCTAATTATCATTATTATATCACATAATTTTAGGAATATGATAAGCCGTGAGCAATAATGTTGAAAATGAGTTATCGTTTTCAAAGTTTATAGAATGTTTACCACAGACAGCCTTTTAAGCCTTATCTCTAAGCATGTTCTTTGACCCAGAGTAAAATTAAGTACAAATGTAAGTGATGTTTGAAAGCCCTGAAATCTAATAATCTTCTTTTATAGGAAGAGTTTAAAATATGTGCTCATTAACATACAGGAAACATCAGAAAAATGATAAACTTTTTTTTTTTTTTTTGCTAACGAGTGTTTTTAAAAAGTCATTAGGAGATAGTGAATTATTCATTTATTCAACAAATATTTCTTGAGCCTCTACCCTGAGAAAGGTACTCGGGCATCTGTTTGAGATGACTGGGTTGTTGGACTAGATGGATTGGAAGGAAAGAAAACAAAGTTGGCAAAGAAAGCTGGCGATCCAGGGTCAGGATGAAGCTGAGAGGAGCTTGTCTACAGGGGATTGAACAAGAAAACGGAGTGATTAAAGCAATGCCAATGAACTTAGGGTCAGGAAGAAGGTGAATGTAGTCAGGGAACCACTGAGGGTAATTAGCTGAGAAATTGGAAAAGATGTCCTTGGCTGAATCAAGCCCTGGACGTAATTCAATTGTATTCAGTACAGTATTGATTGATTTTCTGCTAGGTGTTGAATGTAGTCCACCCATAATTTTGAAAACATAAGAAAGAAAAAATGGGGAACACCCATGATATTTCACCTGTAATGTCAAATAGTCTCTCTCCTTTATATTAGATAGTGGCACTGATGATGCAGTCATTGCTAGTGGACATTGCTAGAGGATTCTCTAAACATGCCTCGGCAGTGTCTTCCAAAGCATGAATAGATCATATAGAGGGAAGAGATCTTAGATGTAATGTAATCTAACATGCTACTCCATGCTGAAATCCCAAAGACCTTCACTCCAGGAAACATAACACTTACAGGGTCATATTGGATTCTTGAAGGAAAAAGAGGCTTGCAGTTACTCGGTCATTCCAGCCTGGAAGCAGCAGTCTGAAGAGGTAACCCCAGTACCTTCCTTATATCATAGGTTTTCCAGTACTGTTGTCCTAGCTTTGCCCCACTGGGATCAAATTCTAGTTTGACAATATCTTTTTCAAAGCCAGAAATGAATGCAATTTGCAGGTGTGCCCCCATCAGAAGAGTCCAGGGAATGCTGCTTAGGTCATTTTACTTCAATGCATACTTTTTAAAATTTATGAGACTACCTAGTTCTAAAAATCCCACAGTGGTCACTCTATCAGTCAATCAGAGTTCTTAGCTGTGAGCAACAGAAACTTATCTGTGATTGATGTATGAAGAAAAGAAATTTATTTAAAAGACATTGGGTAGCTTACAAAATTTCCACCAGGGCCAAAGAACTAATGCTCAGAGAACAGGCTGAGAAGTTTTGCAATCAGGAATGGATCCCAAAGTTATGTTCCTGGTCAAGGAAACCACTGCCACCGGGCACTGTAACCCAGAAGTTCCCTTCCTACACCATAGAACTTGAAGCCTGGAGCTGCCCCTAGAATCACAGCCACCAACGCTACCTGGATGCTGCCGAGAAGCTGTCCAGTCCTTCCCTTTGAAGCGTGGTGCAGTGCTAGGTCTCGTGTCCATGCCACAGCTGTGAGAGTGGCACGTAGTGCTGAATAAGGGGAGGATTCTCTAGGCAGAGGGTTTGGAAGCTGGGCAGCCAACAAGACTAACAAAATGACCGTCGGTGCCCCCTTCCTTCCTTCCTTCATAACTTCTCACTGTTAGACTCATGCGAAGAGCCAAACTCCCACTACATCTGTTAGTTTTCTAAGATGGCTTGTGGTAGGTGGGGAGTTAAATATTTTAGTTTTTAAACAATCCTTTTTCTTAGTATTACATACAAGTGGCATGCAGGAGTCAGAATATCAGGAATGTTGTTTTTAAAAGTAAGAGATAATGACAACACCTTTATTTAAAACTTAACTGTGTTTAACCTCTGTGGCTAACCAGAGGTCATCTTTTTTGTTCAAGTGCTCAGAAATCATTGGCATTAACAGAAGAGAATGTGGAATTGTCACCGTTTGTACAGCATTTCACGGCGGAGCTTCATTTCTTTGGGAGATGTCAGTTCAGGTTTTCTCACCCTGCACCCCTGACCATGCATGATCAGATCCATGGGACAGCATATAATCATATAGAATATGGGATATGCTTAGTCATGCAGCTTTTTTACACCATCATGGATTGGAAATGATGGACCTAGATAATCATCATAATACAAAATTCACTGACTGCTCACTGCACTGTAAGAAAACATCCCAAGTGTTTTCTGTGAATTAACTTATGTAATCTTCACAACAGTCCTAGAAGAAAGGCTGTTTTTGTCCTGTTCTGCATATGAGGACATTGAAGCAGAGAGAATAAGTTACCCACCCAGGGTTCCACGTCTTGTACGTGGCCAGACCCAAGTTAGAAGCCTGGCAGTCTGACCCACTCAGCTCAGCTGCCTGTTACAACATCAAACACACTGATTCTCCCAGGTGTCTCTATGGTGGGTCAGGGATACCATTCATGCAGTAAACATGCTTTTTCTTTTCTTTTTTTTTTTTTTTGCTCTGGTGGTTGGCATTTCTCAGCTGAAATGAAAAGCCATTTTACCGCCGCCAGTACAGAAAAATATGCTGAGCTTCTTTCTCTCTCAGTCCAATCCTAAATGTAGGGAGCATTGTGACTACACGGTGTGGAAAATATTCCCAGCATCTCAGCTGACAAATTCTAATGGAGTCCTGATGCCTTTTGTGACTCTGTTCAGATTTGTTTCATGCACCAAGCATAAACTGCTGAAATCTTTTACATACAACCATTCTGTTGCTTATTCATTAGGACAGTCTTAATTGCACTGGTTCTTTAGAACTAAGTCAATATAGTTACAGGGATAGAATTCCCTGGGGGGGGGGGATTTCTTTACAGGAAGCAGGGGATGTTAAAAACAACAGAAGCGGCAAACAAAAACAAAACAAAAACTCCCCATAACATTTAGAAACACTCCCCCACCCACAAAAAACATCTCCCTAAATCATCTGAGGATAAAACTCCATTTTCCTAGCTGCAGATTAAAACACACTTGATACTAAGGCTCATTCCACACCCCTGCTGAGTTGTGATGTCCTGTAAGTTTTCTCTGTGTCTTCAGCTCCCTCTTTTTTAAAACTTCTTTCTCCTGAGGTATGCAGTACATTCCTCCTCCTGTTTTCAAACACTCTCCTGGGTCCAAATTGGAAAAGATTGCACATCAGTCTTTTTCATCTGATGGATTGGTTCTATTTTTTATTTCACTGATTAACCATTACCTCATCCACACATTTGCATTTTAGGTCATTTTAGCTCGCAGTGTCTAATGGAATGTCAGCTGTTGACAAAGGTTGGGGAAATCTGAGGCAAGGCAGGATGGACTGAGATCATCCATACATCCTGAAGATGGACTTCATTTAATATTTGGGGGTTGTGTCAGTGAAATTGGGCAGTGAAAGGGTTCAGAACCTCTCTGACCTTCCAGAAGGACAAAGAGACAGTCAGCAGAGATTGTCAGAGACTTGGTCCTGGGTTGCTGGTGGCTCTGGGAGCTGGGCTCCCACGACCTTCACTGGCCTCCCCTAGGTCCATACTCTTTTCAGGGTTGATCTTCCTTTCCTTACAGGACTCTGTCTCTCTACCTCACACCCCTCCAGCCACCTCAACCATTCCTCTGAGTCTCCCTTCCTCCCACCACCACCATATATGCTATTGTCATTAAAGGTTATCTTGGTTAATGTTATAAAGTTCCAGACAGATATTGATTAGTGGATGCACGACCATATCTAATTCTGCTTGGATGATTCTGCCTTGAAAAAGAATCTACAAACATCCTCATACTGCAATCTATGGCCTATATTTCAAGTAGTATTAGCTCCTTACTCTCCAGAGTTCTGAGTCAGGCTTTTTATAGTTCACATAACCTAGATTTGTGAGTCACTGTGTACAATAAATAGCATTCCCACTGCTACCACGAGTCTTGGAATCAGGGCCAGTTGTGGCGGGTGGTAATGCCGCCGCCTGCTGGCGAGAAACCTGGCGGAGAATTCAAGTTCACCTGAGGCCTCGGTTTCTTCACCTCTAAAATCAAAGGCTTGCACGGGTTCATGGTTTTCTCACATTTATTTGCAGTCAATGGCAAAAGACCTTTTGATCTTTTAGTCCAAATGAACACTTTTCAACAACTTAAATTTTATCTTGCACCTCAAATAAGATATTTTATTCTGTTTCCCGATGAAGCACATGCAACATTGGAGAAGAGGAAAGAGCAAACGATATGAAGCTGGCTAGAACTATTGGACCATAGGCACCATCTCAGGGTCCAGATAAGGAGGAACAGGCAGAGCAAAGGGGCAGATTAAGATGTATTGGCTCACATTGTGGTCCCATCCTCTGAAGTGTGTGATAAAGCCCTGGAGACATCATTAATTCCTCTTGCTATATTCCTCAAGCCTTGAGCGGTCAGCCTTGAAAAGATATGGCACTGTCCTACTCTCATAGTGCCCACACTGGCCTGGAAGAAATTGAAAGTGAAGCTAATACCAAGGGACAAATGGAAGCTGGCTGTCTGACAGAATGTCTCAGCAGAGTGACCACTGGGGTAGAGAGTGGTCCAGGGTTAGCTAGGATGCCATTGAAGGGCCATTGTTTCTCTGATTCTCCGAGAGTCAACAAAACACAACACATATTCTATAACTACATTTTTGCTGTGTTTAATTTGGTCTTCCTCGCCTCTTCTTTTCTCATATTTTGATCCTAGGTTTCAGGGATCAATTTTTTATATACACTTTCTTTTCCAGTTATTTGCCTCATTTATTTTCCCATTTTTATCTTTTTTTTCCTTCTAGCCATTAAGGCACCTGTCATATGTCAACCCTCACAGGCCCAAGTGGCAGCTTTCTGAAGTCATGGAATGTCTAACTTACCCACTAATTTGGAGATGAGGCCAGGTTTCCTTAAGAAAGAAAAAAAAAATCCTGGTACTGCCTGTTTATATCCTTAAGGCTCAAATAATTAAAAAGCCTATTGTTTGAGGAAATGTAGTTTCTAATGATTAATATATGAGGAAGAAAATCTGATTTTCCTGAGTGAAATGCCTGACAACCCATGAACACTATGGAAAGAAGCAGAAGTCTTCTCTCTGTGGTGACCCCAGGTATCATGTCCCTAAGCTGACATCATAGAAAAGACTTTGTGCGTAAATAGACTATGTGTTAATAAAGTAATATTTATGAGTCAGCCTTTTTTCCCCCTTTAAATATTAAGTTGTATCCTGGAGGAATAAAAATAAAAGAAGTTGATGTCTACAATACAACTATTAAGGGGAAATTTGTTCCACTGTTATTTGGATGTAATTGGTACTGAGCATCACAATGCACTTGTAATTGGGTCTGTACTTGTTCACTTCAAGGGTTCCATGCTATTTCCACTTGAACCCATTTTTTTGATACCGTTCAGCTCAGCAGTGCCAGCTAACTCTTGTTATGCAGTTGAAAAACTGTGGCCATTAAAAATAGGATACGGTGTGATTTTGTTTTGCAGCACTGCATGGAAAATCAGTTGCTGTTCATAACAGCTCTGTGGTTGGTTGATTTAAAGCGGGGGGGTGACTTGGAATTGACAAGCAGACAGTTTGTGAAAAGGGATATTGTATCTTTAAGGCTTTCTGACTGATTGTGTTTAACTGCGCCACGCAGCAGGCAGTAATTAGACTGTAGCTTCACCGAGAGGCTTAAAGCACCGGCTCTGGTGTTCTTGGTTCTCCAGAATTTATTTTTAAAGCACCAACATTTTTTGGATTTGAATACATGATCATTTTTTGAAACTGAGTGAGTGTGAGGGAGCAAATGAAGAGCTGAGCCCATTGTCTCTGGGGACCACCCTGCACCTACAGGCTTTTGGGAGATCAGGTGGCCACCCTGGGAAGCAGTGAGAACCATGATAAGAGTACATGGCGACTGTTGGAGAAGGTCAAGGTGCTCTTGAAATGAAAGGAAGGCAGATCTTATCACATAACTCTGTTTCTTCTGGCCCAGTTCACAATGTTAATGAGACTAGTTGAAGTCTGCTTTTAAGATTAATAGACAGACTGCCTAATAATTTTTATGTAGGGGAAAGAGAAATGTTCCTTCACCTAGGCTATTAAGTGGAAAAAACAGTTTGGTATAGAAGTAAATTGAATAAGTCATTAGCTTAAGGAATGGCTTCCATTCACCAATTTGCTTCCCTTACTACCCCACCATCACCACCACTTAAAATATCCCATTGCTGCTTGGGAAAGTGGTGAGCATTGTCATTTTGTTATTATTTGGGAAAGACAGAGTTTCAAGTTTTCCAGACACTGGTTATCACAGAGGAGCAGTTGACAGATTTTACATTGACCTTATAAAAAAAGGAACGTTCAACATTGTCGGGTTGACCATGTAACTGTTTTCTTTATCAGTCAGGCACAGTGGCTGAGACCCAACTGAGTGCAAGACGCTGTGTTAGGTGCTGTGAGAGAGAAAAATTGTTCTGGAATGTAATTGTGATCTTTCCCGACACTATGTCCACATTTTCTTCCTTTCGCTAATTATACGGGTGAGTTTTCCATATAGATTTGGGCACCATTTAATTCTTAAATTGCTATGCTGTTCTTTTTTCACATGAAGTGAATTCCTTCTTTTTCTTTTTTAACCTGTCTGACCTATAAGTCTCTTTACTTATCCATTCTAAGGCTTCTGTAGATTACAGTTGTATCGATCACAGACATTTTGGGTTTTAAATAATAACTCCTCATATTTGTGGAGTTTTTGATGTTGTACCTCACTTTACGCCATTTGGGTCTCCCTACACCAATCCTGAGGGTGGTTGGTAGATGATATCCTCACTTTTAGAAGCTCTGGAGCTGGGCATTGAAAGCGCTGAGAGTAGAAATCAGGTTTACTGGATCTCTGCTGTTTTTCTCACTAACACGATCATATATCCAATCCCAGAATGAAGCCTCCTTTAATTTAAGGGTAACGGGAACACTTTGATATAATTTTATCATATTAAAACATGGATTGAAAGTTAAAAATAGGCCACCAGAAGGGGATTCTGATTTTTAAAAGTCGTTTCTATGAGTCTTAAGCCAATGCTTGTCTTTTCTCTATAGAGTTTCAAACATTCAGAAGAAGCACTCTTTTCTCTTGGTTTTGATTTTTCTTTCTTTCTTTTTTTTGGACTGCCTCGAAGATAAATTACTTTAATCTGTAGGCTAAGTTGCATTGATGTATTTATCTTTCTCAACATGCTTTGTCTTAAGGTCAGTACTTCTTTGAAAGATTTGATCTAAATAAATTATAAATGTGTATCAAAATCTATTTGCTATTAGCGTGAACACATTTAAAATATATCCCATTATTGCTTTGAAAGAAACAAAGATGAATTCCATTCTATAGTTCAAATTTCAAATGTATTTGTGTTTACTTGTATATATGTCTCTGTCTAAATGTCGAGGTCAATATTTCTATAAATTTCTAAGGTTGGTTCATTTTGTGGTGCTGACAAATGCTCCTTGGAATTAGGATGTACAGAAGATCAAAGATTAAATTGCAATTTTTTTCCAAAGTGACAATGAGTCTAATTCACTGTCAGTTAATGCCAGGTGTTTCTCCCCCTAGTATTAAGTTCTTCAAAACAGTGGCTGCATAGGACAACCATTCACAGAGGCTTAGCGCTGGGGAGAAAATGATTACATTAAATCGAATCATATGAATAATTCATGACATCACATTTTGTAATCCTGGTGTTAAGCATAAAACCAGTGGTTTATTTTTCAGCAAAATGTTTTTGTATCATTTTAGATAGTGCATAATGCAAAACAATAACTGCATACATAATGCAAGAAGGATGGTAGTGAATAGGGTCCTTAATAGTGCTTGCAGCCTCATCTGGGGTGTGATCACAATAAACACATTTTGAGCCAATGCCCATGGGTACCCAATGCTTGCTGAAATCTTCTGAGTCCAATAGAGTGTCTGTCTTTTAATTTGTTTTTGAATATTACACCTGACCTTTACCATGGATCTGAACGTCAGTTCTTGTATATTGCTAAACCTACAAATCCTTTTGTCCTCTTTCCTTCCAGTTTGACTAGGAGGGTGGTTCTATTGGGGATAAATAGCTGATTTTTAAAATGATGTTTGCTTTTCCAATATGGAGTTGGAAATACTAGGAAAATCCACAAAGTCGGAACTTACGTTCTTTGATAAAGAACTTAAATACGCTGGGATAAAATGCCACTTATTTAGCAGTTCAGCCTAGTGCCTTTTAGGGATGTCATTTATATCTCTGAGACTAAATAAATGGTTCATAGTCTTATTTGAATCTTCTCTGTATTTCGTAGAGAAAACATCTTTATAATTATCAAAGGACTTTGAAGGTGGCCTTGCAACCATCATGAAGCAGTTTCCGGGTCATGTACACAGTAGCAATACTCTAACACGAGTCTGATTATTCTGCTGCATTTCAGGCTGAAATCATTGTGTACCTGGACCATCTGTGACTGCCTTTTCCAGCACCTTCCTGTGGACTGCTCCAGGGCACTCTCTGGAAGCCAGAATGGACTCCTGCTGATTCTCCCACATATTTGTCTTGAATGAAAGAATGGCGTGTGCCAGTGGATTTCAAAGCTTTTCACAAAACATCACCACATCTTAAGTCTCAAGAGTTTATGCCAAGCATTTGTACTACTTACAATTAATTAAATATAACATCCGTGTTTCACAACATGAACACATCTGCTGATAATAGTGTAACCTGTATTTCTCTTTATTTGAAACAATACATTAGCAATTAATGGCTGGTCAGCAACCTTGAAACCCTGACCTATGAATAATAAATATTACTTATCACATGTATACTTTTAAACATAGTTTACTTTTAAACAGGGTTTACTTTTAAACATTTCTTCACAAAAGGATAATTTGGAAGCATGTAAAAGTTGATTTGTTTCAATATATTGATTTACTATGATACCAAGAATATTGTTTAAATTCCTATTTTTAAGATTTTAAGGAGACTGCCAAATGGGCAGATTATGATAATGTTTTTAGGGAAAAATTAAGAGATGTAGCATTTAGACGTAAACTATGATGTTTTGTTGAGAATGTTTAATGGAAAAACAGAACAAAACAAAACAAAACACTTGATGGCCCAATTAAAAAGAGTAGAAATAAGAACCCGGCATTAGATTTAAGAACAGAAATTCTGAGATGCATGATATACAGTAGCTTGGAATCTGTTCGTCTATGAAGAAGATATAAATTACCTAGATCTAACTGAAAGCAAAAAATCAAACTCCGTAAAGGAACTGATATTCTTCTGAGGAGTAAAAGTCCCATATAAAGAGCCAAAGGTCCTATTATTTAAAACTATGCCACAGTTGGATAGTGACAAACATTGGTTTCCTTTCCCACTCCCCTTTTTATTTCTATCATCCTCACTAAAGTTATCAAGTTCTGATGACTGATTGGTGGTGACGATGTGATCACTTGATCACTGGAGACCAGCTCATCCTGCTTTTGACTATCCCAATGCCATAGCACAGCTGCTCTATGAAAGGCCAAAGACCTCCCTTCCCAGCCCCCATTTCCTCTTACCTGGTGTATGGAGACAGTAACTCTTTTTGGAATAGCCTATGAAAAAAAAGGGAAAAATTGTGTATAGTGTAATTCCAATTCTGAACACATAGAAAGATGAAAACATTGCTAAATTAAAAAAAAAAAACTATCTAAATAACAAATATTTCCATTTTTTTCTTTCATAACTATTCTATATAAGATGAAACAGAACAGAAATTCTAATGCCAATTTGGCCACTTATCAATTGTGTGAATATGGGGAAATCGATGGGTAGCCTAGAAGCTCATTTACCTGCTCTGTTAAATGGGAACAGACACAATCTTAAAAAAAAAATCAAATGAAATAATGCACAGGAGAATATTGTATAATAAGTCACTATGGAAATAATTTTTAGCTATTAGAAGGTATCTTTTTTTCCAGTTAATAGATTATTAAAGATACACTTTAAAAATTAAGTTTATTCAAAAAGCAAAACTAACAAACAAACGATAAACCCAAAGCATGAGGCGATTCATCTATATCTTTAAATAATCTTTTAAGCAAGCCAAATCAGTGATAGGGGCTTTCACGAGTGTCTTGCTTTCTCATACTTAAATGCATAAACTTGAAAGCAATAAAATTTGCTGAGTTGGCTATTTCCCTGACTCCCCAGAACATAAGTCAACAAAGCAACAGAGAATTAGCTGTAGCAAAAAGAAGAATAGTTTAGTGGAAGCTTGTTCAATAATTAATCCACTGAGTAACTGTACGAATATTTGATAAATATTTAGTCAACTATGTGTATCATGTAGCATCGGTCGCATACCAAAACAATTGCAAAGGTAAAAACTGCCAGTCATAGGCATCAAAGATCTGGAGATTTCAAGCTAACAAGCCAGAGAGGTGTAAATTATTCCACGTAATATAAATCCAGAAGTACAAATCCATGAGTATCTACACAATGCTGGGAGGCTGATAGGACGCCATTACCTTTTCTCCATAGTTCTTTTAAAGTGTATTTGGCATCACATTTTAATTTACTAGGTGCGTACCTGCTCATATGTGTGAAGTAAAATATTCTGATGCATACATGAAATAGAATTGTAAAATAAGAACTTTGTGTCCTCTTAAAATTCATACTATGGTGAGAGGAAATTATTGGTGTGTGATCCACTGCTATACACTGAATGGAATCAGAATTTGCTTTGGCATCTAGAGACTGGGCATTTGAATTCAGCTTAATAAACATTTATTAATTCCCCAGGAAGTTCAATGCACTGTGCACAAGAGAAGAGAGGCTAACGTGTGAATCTTCTGAGGGCAGAAAACGTGAAAATTAAATCTGTGTAGCAAAAATAAGTAAATAAAAATAACAGGATAATCTTTGATTTCTGGAAAGATCATATTTTATAGTTAGAATTTAAATGTTTCAATTTTCCAATCCAGTTAATCACTCATAAATTGTATTCTGACATGAATTCTTAGCGGAATGCTCACAGATTCTTCCAAACCTCTCTGGAGAGTCCATGGTCTCTGGACTCTGGAGAGTCCATGATCTCCTTTTGTAGTAGTTTGCACAGCACCTCTCAGTTAGTTCCCCATCCTGGGCTTTCGTGGGGGTGGGTGTGAATAGTGACAAACAGGAGGTGGGAGTGGCTGCTCCCCTTGGCTCTCTGATGGCCAGAGAATAGTGACAAACAGGAGGTGGGAGTGGCTGCTCCCCTTGGCTCTCTGATGGCCAGAGTAGCACTAATGATGGCTCCAGAGAGGCCTCATCTTTTCTCTTCAGGCCCATATGAACTGTTGCCATGGCAGCCACAGCAATAAAAAGGAAGGGAACCTGGGGGCTGCAGCTTGTGGATGAAAGATATCACCCAAAATGAAGCGCTGGAACAGAATGCCTTTAGGATTTCCCCTCTAACACAAAAGATTGATCTTGCAGGGAACTGTTCTACCTGGATATCTTAACAGGAACCATGTTCTGTTCCTTAATTATGGTATGTCCATACCACTGTATTTTAATTCTCTATTTCCCCATGTATTTCTTTATTACACTTGACCAACAACATGAAAATGGACTGAACAAAGGCAAAAAAGGATGGTAAGAATTTTTTTTTTTACCATAATAGAAACAGTTAATGGATCAGAAAGCTTAATATTGTTCTACAGATACAGTGCAATCCCTATACGAATTCCATCTGGCATCTTTGCAGAAGTCAACAAACTGATTTTAAAATTCATTATATATAAAACTCATGTAGAATTGCAAAGGATTCAAAATAACCAAAACAAACTTGAAAAAGAACAAATTGGAGGACTCACACTTCCAGATTTCAAAACTTAACAACAAAGCAATAGTAATCAAGACCGTCTGGTACCGGCACAAGGATAGCCATGTAGATTGATGGACTAGAATTCAAAGCCCAGAAATCAACTCACGATCAACTGATTTTCAACAAGGGTGCCAAAACCATTGACTGCGCAAAAAAATTGTTTTTTGAACAAATGGATAGCCACATAAAAAAGAATAAAGTTGGACCCTTACCTCACACCATATATAAAAATCAACTCATAATGGATCAAGCACTCAAATGTAAGAGCTAAAACTATAAAACTCTTAGAATAAAACATAGGAGTAATATTCATGATCTCAGATTTGGCAGTAAACTCTTAGATATGACACTAAAAAAGCATGAGCAACAAAAGAAAAACAGATAAATTGGGTAAGATCCAAATTAAAAACATTAGTACATCAAAGGACCCTATCAACAAAACGAAAAGACAACCCAAAACATAGGAGAAAATATTTATAAATCATATGTGTAACATTAGACATGTACAATAATATGTAAAGAACCCTTACAACGCAATAATAAAAAAGCAAATAACCCAATCAATCTGGGCAAAAAAACCTGAATAGATATTTCTCCAATGAAGACATAAAAATGGCCAATAAGCTCATGAAAAGATACTCAATGGCATTTAAAACCAGGGAAATGCAAATCAGCATCACAATGAGATATCACCTCACACTGACTAGTATGACGAGAATGAAAAGGAGTCAGATAAGTGTTGGAGAGGTTGTGTAAAAATCAGAACCCTCATACAATACTTGTGGAAATGAAAACTGATGCAGTCATTTTGGAAAACACTGTGGTGATTCCTTAAATGATTAATACAGAGTTACCCTGTGACCCAGAAATTCCATTCCCACATATATTCCTAAGAGAGATAAAAACACATGTTCACACAAAACATGTACACAAATATTTATGGCAACATATTCAGAATAACAAAAAGTAGAAATAATCCAAATGTCCATCAACTAATGACTGGATAAACAAAATGTAGTATATCTACACAATGGAATATTATTCAGTCATGAAAAGGAATAGGTTACTGATACATTCTACAGCATAAATGAACCTTGAAAACATACGGCTAAGTGAAAGAAGTCAATCATAAAAGGCTATATATTTAATGCTTCCACTTAAATGAAATGTCCAGAATAAGCAATTCTATGGAGAGACAAAGAAGATTACTGGTTGCTTAGGGCTGGAGGGGATAGAGGATAGACAGGTGATATTATGCAGTTTCTTTTGAGATGATAAAAATGTTCTAAAATTGTCTGTACACATATCCATGAATATGCTAAAAACCATTGAAATGTACATTTTAAGTGTGTGAATTATATGGTATTTAAATTACATCAAAATAAAGTTGTTAAAAATGAAATTATTTTTACAATATTAGAATCAGTTTACATGGAGAGAGGGCCAGCCTCATCCAAACTGTATCTTCTTGTTTCCAGGACCTTTCCAGACTTCTTTGGAGCTCCTTTTAGGAGCAGTTGCCTCTCCTACTACTTAGTCCCTTTTGATGTTTTCACATGCATAGAACTATCATTGGCATTTGACCTCTTCTTATCTTAAAACTCCTGGTTTCCTTGGTGTGAAGCGCTGTGTTTTCAAAGAAAACATGCAGTTTATTTAATAAACTAATCTGGATGAAAGACAAGAAAAGGCTAGAACTCCTTATGGTTCACATCAACTCCCACATGCAGTACATTTTAAATATGGCTTCCAAAGACTGTGTGACAAGCCTAGAGGTTGTCTCTAAAGGGACAAGAGAAGCTAAGAACACACTTCTCAATTCTCCCTTGCAGCTAAGAATGACTGTGTAACACGGTTTATGGGAGGTGTAGGCTGATGTGAGCAGGGGATACAGGGTATGTTTTTGCTTTCTTGATCAAAGGGGCACACACAGCTGGAATGGACAGCCCTTTTTCTTTTATCCTCCCTTGAATGTAGATGTGAGCGACGGCACTGCAGCACCCTTCTTGCAGCCATCTTGTCACTCTGCTCACGAGAATTACAGAGATACTGGCTCTGACGTCTGTGAACCACTGAACCAAAGTTAATAGCCACCTGTCTTCAGATTTCTTGGTAGGAAAGAACTGATTTGCTTAAGCTCCTCGTAAGCAGCTCCTATTAACTGGCAGGTAATAATAATCCTTAGTGAAGAGTCATCTTTTTTATATTTGATGTCTATTTCAAAAGAGTAGTGGGAATTTCAGGTTTTATGTTGGAAGGAGAACTTGAAGAGCTAGAATAGTAGAACAATGTTTTGGGGTAGATGGAGTCATATACAGAATACATAATGTAACATACATTGTGTTTGCATAAAGTATAATTCTAGGCAACCCTAGAATTACAATAGCTTTTGCCCTAATAATTTCAGCTACATAAATATATTTTATATGAGTATAAGGGAGTAAAAAGAGGACTGAAGCTAGAGTTAAAAGGTTGGATTCAAATCCTGACTCCTCTTATTCACCTGTGTTACCTTTTTCTTGCCATAGAAAATTGCTTGAAAAATAATAGACATTTGATAAATGATTTTCTAAGAATAATGAATGTCTATAATATATATGTAACTCAATTTAGATTTAAAAGAAAAGACATGTTATATATACCAATTACAGAATCATAAACTCTCATCTAGAAAGGACAACTTAAAAGAAAACCAGGAATTTGAAAATATAAGCTCACTGAGGCATAGTTTTTGCTCTTATTGGCCAGTGTAAACACTAATATACAAAGTAGACAGACTCTGAGGAAGTCAGGAAAAAAACAGGGCTGAAAGGGGACTGAATTATGGCAGCCTGATGTGGAAGAGTGGTTGTCTATGGTGAATGCATGTTAAAATCACTCAGGAATAGTTCAGCACACAGATGCCGGTCCCACACTCACAGACATCCTGAGTGAAGTGGTGTGTGTAAGGCTCAGGCATTGAAACACCTCCACGTTATACTGATATGCAACCAGGACTGAGTGTCACTAACATAGGGAAAAATTATAGAACTGGGAAAAGATGCAACTAAATTCGATCTGTGATTGTTTGCTTCCTGACTTAGTCACCAAGGACAGTTACTTACTGTTTCTTAACTTCAGTTTCCTCACCTGTAAAGTGGGGATGATACCTGCTTCATAAATATGTGAAGATTAAATGAGATGACGTAGATACCATTCCAAAACCAGTGGCCATTTAATGAGTCAACTATTGTAGGACATTCATTGTGCTCCCTGTTGACGCTTTGTGACAGGACATGAGGAAACCTACAGCCATTGGGATTGATGAGAGAGGGAGGACATCCAATGAGGGGCCCAGAGTGTTGCTCCCTGGTTTTTGGTGGCACACTAACATTATTAGCAGTAGAATCTTTGTTTGTCTAATCCTCGATTTTCCATTTTTTTTTTCTTTTCCTGTGCTGGAAATACAGAGTTCTTCCAATAAGCTAACATGGAAAAGAATGGAGGGATAATATGCGGCCAGTTGCACGTCATCTGAATCATCCTGATTAGAAGACGCTCATTTTCAGTTTTAAGAAACTAGCACAAATTTTATTTCCATTTTTTGCAAGCTTCCATGTCCTGGAATTCAATTAAATTTTCCTGCTAATAGCTACTATAGTGCCTGGCATGTAATCAATGCTCGAGAAATATATTTTTAATTAAATTCAGTTTTAAGATGGTCCCCCCGCCCCCACGTTCTTTTTTTCTGACAGTTTTGTTTGCCTGACTGTTTCTACATGGTATTCTTCCAAGATTGAAGTCCTCCAAGATGAATGCTTTACTTGGCAGTAAAAATCCAGGTCACTTTTTTTCACAGAAGCAATACTAGGTCCCTGACCCTTTGCTCTTCAACATTAATTTTACTTTTTGGCCTCATTGAGTTGGTTCTTTAAAGCCTGGTTTACTCACTGATTTTGTTTCTGGTTTAAAGCGATCTGGCATGTATTCCTTCTTTCCTACTTATATCTTTGTATACACAGAGGGTGCCCAAAACATGTATACACATTTTAAGAAAGGAAAAAAAAAACTGTACTAAAATTGTAATACAATGAATGATGCTAGCGTTCATTTCATGAATGCCATCTTTTGAGCCCACGGTCATACTACACATTGCTACTGTAATTCAATTAAACTTCAAAAAGTAGTACATAGATAACATCTCTTTAAATATGTACATTTTTGGGTACCCCCGGTATATTGTGTCCAAACCTCAAAATAGCTCTGGGATTATCACCTATTTTCTCTCCTTTCCTTTTTAGAAGAAGAAAGAGGGCCCTCCATTTCTAAGTCTGAAGTTTTCCTGACATTATCCCAACTTTCCCTCCTCTACCTTCACTTCTGGGAGCATCAACTAATGCTCCTCACAGTAGAACATTTAATCTGTCTTTTTCTCATTGGTGCCTTCTCTTGTGACTTCAGAGGTGCTCAGTTTTCTCTTATTTTATACACACACACACACACACATACACACACACACACACACACACACACTCAACATCACTAAACTTTCAGCCTTAATACTCACCTTAGGCTATTCCTCTGTTTTTCTCTCTTCTTGACATGCTATTGTTCTTGTTCTCTTTTCACTTTTGTGACTCCTATTTCCTTTCTTTCTTATTTTGCTTCCTTCTTTGTCTATAGATGGATGACAATCATAAGATTCAATTCTTGTTTATTTACTTTTCTCTTTCTACATCTTCTTGTAGGTTTTATTCACTCTTATATGTCAAATATCACGTGTACAGCTCAATTCTTCTTATTCGTTCATGCTTATTCACCTACTTGCTCTTTTGAAATACAAAGTAATAACCATGTTCATGACCATGAGAAAAAATTAATGACCTTAAAATTATCTTAAGATAATTTGCTGATCTTTAGTCCTACTGCATGCTGGTCTTCATTGCAGCCTCCAACAATAAGTCAACAATCAAGCTTTTTCTCTCACTCTCTGTCCCCCCAAAGAAACTATACCGAGGCATCATCATTGGTGACTTTGTGACTTTAACTTGGTTGCTTGGATTCACCCTTTTTCTTCTCCTCTCCTCACATACTGTGTTCCTCTTATTTCTCTTTCATATGCTCATTTCTTTTTCCTCTCTCTATGAACACTCTAGTATAAAACTCCTGTGTGTAGCAGTATAAGAGTCTCTAACTGGCTTTTTTGCCAGTCTCCTCATATTAGTCTTCTAGGCATGATTTTCAGCTTATTTTTTCCTTAAAACACAAGCCATATCTTATATTTAGAAGTATTTTTTAATACGTATTACAATACAATAATACTCCAACTCAATCAATCAGTCAACACCCTCTAGTCTCCCTGCTTTTTTCCCCATCTATATAAACTATCTAATCCAGGCGATCATAATTTTCAGATTTGTTAAATATATTTCTGCATCTTTCTTCCATGAGTGAAATGTACCCTTCCTGTAGTCCAAGTTCAACTCCCTGGTAATTCCAGCCCTCACTAAGCCCCCCAGCCTTACCTGAGTCTGGGAGCATTTACTGGTGGACACATTGCTTTGCAGTAAGCACCTTGTATGTTTAATGGCTTTGTATGTTCCCTCTGAGCTTCCCACCCTTCCTCTGTGGTGGAAGGCTTGGCCCAAGGCCTGGCTGAAGGCGCTCTGGGCCTGGCTCACCATGCTGGCTCACTGCTCGCGTGAGGGAGCATAGATCTTGGCACAGTGCTAGCCTGGACAGCTCCTCCTGAGCTTCAGTGACCACAGCAGGTAAAAACAAAACAAAAAGTGCATTGTCTCTGGAAAAGAATGTAAGCCACTTGCTAGTGGGGAACACGTGTGTCCATATTTGCAATAGGTGGAGTCTCCAAAGACTTCTTTCTATCAGCCAGACAGTGAGATTCAAACAAACATTTGTTGGTACTGGTGATATTTCATTTTTAAACTTCAAGTAGCGTTAGAAACTAAACAAATTATAAGCATTGCTGATTAGCCTCTTGAAATGACTGTTTTCCAGAGTGAATGAGTGTTTTGCTGATGCACTGATAAAGTAAAAGAAAGTATGAAAGAGAGCTACAGAAAGAAAGAGAGTGAGAGAGAGAAAGAGAAAGAATTATATTCTATTTTTATATGCTTATATTGGATAAACTGAAGTATTTGAATTATTTGTGTTTCTCAAACATAAGCGATATAGTATTTTACTGAAATAACACATAGAGCTTGAGAAAAAATAAACACATTAAAATACTTTGATCTCCTCTTGTGTAGTGATCACGTTTTATCTAATGCAGGAATGACTCCTTTGTTCCTTTATTTTTGTAGTCAGTCCTGCCCAGAAACTTAGTGCTTATCGAGTCCTGGCAACTGACAGTTAAAAGGCACACATTTGTCTGTGTTAATTGTACATGGAAAAAAAATTAGCAAAGAAGGTATTAGAAGGAGTAGAGTAGGTGAATACTTTTCATTTGTGGCAGCTACTTAGCTGAATTTCTCCTTGTCTTCTTTCTCTTCCTACACTTTTCTCCCTGGAACATCTTTTTTTCAGTTGGATCAGAATCCATTTTCTCTTATCTGGCCCCACTCTGTTACACTTACTTGCTATTTCCTAATCTGGGAGCAAGTCATCTATTTCTTTTTCTGATTTCTCGTAATTAAACTGGAAAAAGATCCACTGCCCAAGGGTCACTGAATAAAAGCCCAGAGAAACAACATTATCTTCTTACTTCACCCTTGACCCTCTAAGGAGGGGAGCCCGGCTGGCCCCTTCTGTCAAGGGTGTGGTGGGTGCTGTCCTGAAGAACTGACACAGGGGGCTGGGAACTATGCCTGACGCCCCCTGTGTGGGTGTAAGCCTGTCTGTCCCACTGGCCAGCCTCCTCAAAAGGAACCCGGTCTGCACTGAAGGAAATCCCAACGCACTAATGTCTTTTCACCTTTCTTTTAAGCATCAAAACCTATGAATTTATACATTCTCTAGTTGACTAGACATTTTCCTCAGTGGCAAAGTGGTGCAAATAAATATGAATCCTAAAACATTTCAGTTTGATGGATAGTGATGGTACAGCTCCTGGATTTTTGTCACTAGAAGCTGCTTTTATTGGCTTTCTCCTCTGGGATTTTAACATCCAACCGTGAATGATAAGTCATCTTTCCCCTTATCACCCAAAAAGAAAATTTGAGCACTTTATGCTCACTGGGAGTGGCGGGGAGGGATATAATTAATTCATGGTTTTACAATGCAGGGACCTAACTAAGACTCTATCTCTAGGAAATAAATGACATCCCAGGTGGTAATATGCTTGCTACTTGAACGACTTACTTTCTCTGCTTTCTTTGCCTAATCACCCTGGTGACCTCGGTGTCTGACCCCATCTCGCCGCCCCACCCACCCTCCCCAAGATTCACTTACTTAACAGCGATCTTTAGGTATTCTCAAAAAGCACACATTAGGTTATGCTTGCTTTCAGAAGCTTTTATGGTCGCTTTTAAGGGTTATTAATCAAGCGTATGAAATCTTGACTTCAGTATAGCTTGATTTCTATAGTTCTTTGACTTATTTAGAAATATTAACATGTTATCTTCAGTTATCTGTTTTGTAAAATTTTATCAACATATATGTATTTGCTTAGTTTACAATGTATGAAAATGCTCTATAGATTTTTGGAGGGAGCTAGTGAATTGGGTGGAGTAACTAATTGATAATTATATGAATGAAAGTATAAACAAGATGCAAAATGTGATGTTTATTATTAAAGGTTATTGTCATTTTATGAGTAAGTAAAATATGCAGACATAGTTCAATTATTCTGGATAACCCATACTTGGATATAGAGAGAAGGCTAATTTTAATGTAAATTAAATATAATCAATTTCAGACTACATACGCATATGCAGGAATATATACATGAAGTGATGGAGTTTTTAAACTATCTGATTTAATTTATTCCTAATCTACTTTTAATTTTTTATTTAGTGGTAAATCTACTTTTTTTTTGCTGATGCTAATGCTAATGTAAGAGTTGGAAACAAAAGGCTTTTGTCGATTCTCTGTTTTTTAAGAGTTCGAACTTCAACATGTAAATGTTCCTATCTTTTACTGCTTATACAATCTGATTTAGTCCTAATTGGCAGGAACCACTGTGGACATTGGTGGTTTGGGCTTGTACTGTGAAGAACACGGTTACCTAACATGTGTTGTTGTGTTTTAATGTGGGCAGATATTTAAAATTCTTATGGTTTTCCCTCTCCTCCCCCCACCTGGAAAAGCAAAATGCACTTAGCTTTGAGCTGAAGGAAGCTGAGGCTGAAGCAAACATCTCCAGGATCACACAGGCATTAACATACACGGTCATTGTCTCCGCTGCTTCCCACTGCAGCTTTATATAATAAAACAAGCTGCGTCAAATAGGCAAGGCTGTAATATTAGGTAAAATCTAATTTCAGTTTGGTTATCATATAGTGTTCATTTCCCTAAGGGAGGGAAAAAATTAAATTTGTAAGCTTAAGATTCCAGCTGAAGTAGTAGAAGGTATGAAAGGCTTCCCTCTGCCTTTTATTATTCACTTTATGAATTAGCCTTAGTTTACTTGTTTCCATCGGTGTAGACATATTTCTGAATACGATTAGCATAGCAATCAGGGCTGTTCTCAGGTTATTGAATGGTGTGTTGACTTTCGAAATAAATAGATATGCAGTGTGAAGGGCGAGCTGTCACTTTAGGAGAGCTTTCCTGATCTAAATTAAAAGGTACTTCTAATTGAAAACTATAATAGCAGGAGGGTTAGAGAGACAATGAAACTGCTCAGTCCTTTTCAATTTTCACAGGGTTCTGTTAGTGAATATAGGAGAAAAAGCAAAATGAAAATATTAAATTACAAATTGCAATTTAAGTAGCAATATTAAATTATACCTAAATGGCCATATTGCTGAGAAGCAATTCTAGATACTTGATTTAAAGACTCTCAGTGCATTTGAGTTTTCGCTATTATATTCTGATTTATCTATTTTATCACTTAATATATAATTTTATGTTTACACCAGCAAATATGTCTTTATCTATGAAATAAGAAATCGGTCCTGAAAGACTTTTGATTTTGTACTTTGTGCTCTCGAATCAGTGTTGTGTTAGTGTTTGCGTATCTTTTATCACACCTGAGGGGACGCGTCAGGGGTAGGGAACCTCAAAGTCAGGGCAATTTTACAAAATCTAAGAAATCATTCAGGAGTTGTCCAAGTAAAATACTTTCAGAAATTAATAACCACAATTTAATTATAAATTTAAGTAATAGAGGCAATTATTAGCTATTTCAGTTACATGAATAGCTACCAGCTGCCTGAGTCTATATATTTTGGCCCTTTAAGGGTTAACAATTGAGGCCTGTCTATAGCTCATTTCTATAGTAACAGCAAGACTGAGACTTTTTATGGGCACCTAATAATTAGAAAGTGCTAGAAGGTATAACAATATAATGAATCAAAACTGATAGACTTGTGGGTTTCCATAGAAACATGTATAATTATGATAATCGGTCCCTGGCGTACCCTCAGAATCGTATACATTCAGTTAAATGCAATAAACATTAGGCACTATTTAGTGAGCTGTGATTCAGATTAACAGTGTGAGATACAGGGAAGCTATGAATAAAATTGCTGTACAGTTTATCTCAAACTAATTTCCCAGATTGCTTTAATAGATGTAGTGTGTGGATGTGAAAAATTGGAAGTGTATTTTTGTTAGTGGTGAAGCTAACAAAGATAATATTTCATAAAGTGGCTGACTGATTGTTAATTTTGGTGCAGATCAAAATGGGAGGTGGCACGTTTTTCAATGAGGGATCCCAGAGCTCTCAGCACAAATGGCGGATGGGGCCCTCCCTTTGCTGATTTATTTCCAAAGTAAATTATAACTCTTTTTATGGTTGTCCATCGTTTTAACCTTTTCCTTCCCCTCATCTATCTCCCCATTCTAGGGATACTTCTCACAGCCCTGTTATGGGAAGAGCAAATCGCATAAGTGAATGTTCTCCTTAATTCTTATCCAGGAAAAGACAACAGTTCCTTCTGGCTCTTTTGAATACCTGGCTTTTATTTTACTTTCAGCTTCTAGATTTCAAATGTACTGGGCTTAGCACCAGCAAGGCCCATGGCACAACCAGAATTCCGTTGTAAGATGGGACAAATAATTGCGTATGCATTGTGTATGTGTGGGGGGGGGGCATGGGAGAGGCAGTGTTACAGGATGGTAAATATCATTTTAGGGATTTTTTTTTCCTGTTTCCTTACTGAGAAAATAACACACATTTGCAAGATCCCAGACTCTTTTTGGGGGGATGAAGGGGCTGGAGAAGGTGATGTAGGAGCGGAGCTAAATGAAAATATTCTAAATTGTGGAGCAAATAGGGAAGCTTCCAAGTCTCCCCTCCCTCTGTTTGTGTGTGTGTGCACTCACACACACATTGGTATAGATTATCTATCAATATTGTCCTCTGTCAATGCTCCTGAGAACCTCTTGAGAGCATTTCATAAGAGAAACCTGAGTTTTCCCTGAAGCCAGTGGGATGAAAATGGAGAATAGTACGCGTGAGATCTGAGAGCCCTTAGTCAGGAGTCGCGCTTCAGGATGAAATTACACAAATGTGCTGCATTATCTTTTGTCCTAACTTTAAAAAAAAATAAAATAAATGAAAGCCTTTTGGGGGAGAAATGTTTTTCCCAGCCAGCTTCAGAGCTTCTCTTAGACGTGACAGTTTAGCTGGGTAGCTTTTTTCTTCTGACTAGTGCTGCCACAGTATTCCTCCCGGGGGGACCTTTCAGAGTCGTGCAGTGTAGATCAAGCCTTTCTGCTCTCCTTTGTGATTGTGTTACTTTCTAATACTGTAATGGTGTTCTACAAAAGATTCTAGTTCCTGCCTGGCAGGAGTTGAAGTGTTGAGGGCTGAGGAGGGAGGGCGGCCATGTTCTCTCTATAAGCTTAATTGTTCACTTATATTTCTAGTATTCTTTGTCTTCCTAAAATCCATGGAAAACTTTCTCATTTCTCACTCTCATCGATGACTATATATATATATATATATATTCACTATATATATATATATATTACATATATATATATATATATATATGTAATATATATACATATGGTGAACAAAAACAGCATATACAGCCTTTTATCTTTTAAGTTCATTTCACGTGGTTGATCTTTTATCTTCAACATTCTTCTTCCTTCACAATTCAATCCAGTGACATTTGGCATATACAATTTATTCCAGCATTTATGTTATCATTCCACAATGTCTGAACATTTTTACAGTTTGTTTTATATAAACATATGTGAATGTATTAATGAATTATTCAACAAATAGACAGGATCTACTTAAGAAACACATACACATGTGCACATATAACACACTTAAACATTTATGACATATTTGTGGGTTTGTACATGTTAGCATGACAACTCAATCTCAGATTATTGTTTTTACAAGACACCTACGGTACTTGTTATAGTAAATTATGAATAAATGTTACTAGGCCATATATGGCATTTTATCTCCACGAAAAGTACTAATTTCTCTGTACAAAAACAAGAAACAATGTTTTTCTGCCATTGGAAGACTCATGCATATATATTGGTTGAATAAGAAGCTCATATCAACATATTTAACAAATATTGATTACATGTTGATTATATTCATGGCACTCTTAATCTTATATGGAGTAGTAAAAGTACATATTATGATGCTATCTATTCATGCACATATTTATTTATAAAGACTTGGGTGTGTTATTGCTAACTATTTCAGTTAAAAATGCTGGAAGCAGCTTTAAATAAAACACATTTATAAGCCATTTATTTTTTACTTCAACATATATAGAGAGAGTGCCCACTATGTGATAGAAAAATTTCTTGCTGGTGGAAATTCTGTCTTGAACAAAATCCCTGCCTTCTTGTAGCTGGTATTCTAATGGCAGAAAGTTGAAAACAAGAAAATATATATCAAGTGATGGTGAATGCTAAGAAGTAAAATAAAACAGGGAAAACACAGATAAGCAAAGGGAACACTTTGAACTTGTCTGATAAAACTAAAAATTGAGAAATGCCAAAATCCTATAGTATATTGTACACAGACACCCAAGTGTTAATATTTATAGCAGACTATATTAAAAAGGAAGAAGCAAAACTAACATTTGTTGACTATCTAGCAGGTGCTGGTACTATTTAGGCTGTTTTTTTCCTCCTCAGTGAGTTGTTTACTGCTTATATCTGCCCTGAGAGGTAGGCAGGTATTATTATCTCTATTTTATAAGGAAGGAAGGTGACATTCAGTTGATAACCCAAGGTCACACAGCTGATATGCTGGAATTTAAACCCAGTTCATGTCATTTCAAAGCTCATGCTCTGTTAGCAGCACCGTGCCTCCACATATTAAAGCAAAGAATAATTTGCAATTTCAGCACCACCCAGAACTATATCTAGTTTTCTTTATTCTTTTTATAGCTCAAGAATTCTGTTTTCCTGAGAGAGAAAGGGAATAATAACTGGACTGGACACATTCTAACCCAGCACACATTGTTTTACTGAAGGAGTGCTCTTTCCCACTGTACCACACACACCTACCGTATTTCCCTGAAAATAAGATTGGATCTTATACCGTATTTCCCCCAAAACAAGACTGGGTCTTATATTAATTTTTGCTCCAAAAGACACATTAGGGCATATTTTCAGGGGATGTCTTATTTTTTCATGTACATCAATCTACATTTGTTCAAATACAGTCATGTCATCTTCTTCTGGAACATCATCATAATGTACTAAATGCATCCATCTGGCTGATGACCTTAACTGGGGCTTATTTTGGGGGTAGATCTTATTTTAGGGGAAACACGGTAGTATTCTAAGCTTTCTTACTCAAATCCTTAGGGATTTGGAAGGTAGAAACACTTTCACATGACTAACTCTCTGTTGCTTACTTGTAGCTGAGAACTTTGCAAGGATACTTTTACTTTTTATCTTACACTGCATATTTATTTTACACTTTTTATCTATCACTGCCTTTAAAATGAAATTGTCTCTGTCCTGTAAAACCTATGAAGACATTTGGAGTGCTGTCTATTTGAGGATCCTAGTTCAATTTTTTTATTATTATTGAATTTACCAATAATGTTGATCAAAGAAGAGGAGTTTGGATTTTTTGTAAACTTAGTTACTGGTTGGTTTCATTGAAGGGAGAGTCTTAACGACATTGTTCAGCAGCTCTCTATGGAGAAGAGCCTGGGATTTCTTCATCAGGTTTTGGAAAAAAGAGGTGATAGTTTGCAGCAACATTATAGGTAGATCAGCATTTTTTCCCCCAAACATGAAGATATCTGTGTCTTTAAAATGGAAAAAGTAAGTATACTACACATGTACAGCACATGTCCACATTGCACAAAGTAATCCTTAGCAATGGGACTTCATTGAGTCAACAAACTATGACTATGTGATAATGCTGCTGGATTTAAGTAATAATTTTGGTTTACTTGATTGAAAATAGTTAATGGTTTAATGAAAACATGCAATAAAATGTAATATGCACACATTCTCTTTCTTTTGGGTTTATCTAATCATCACTAATGACCACTTTGGTGATGCAGTTAAAATTAATGTTTTGATAGACTTGATTAAGTAGATGGTTCAGTTTGATGCTCTGACCATCTGATGCTTTAGAAAAGTCTAAACTCCTCTATAAGAGAGGGTAGCTTCAGCTGTACATGAGGAATAGAAGAGGTCTTATTCAAGAAAACATTCTTAGTATGAGTTTTCTGCTTTTAGTTTTAATTCTTCTCTAAATGGGGAAGCAAGGGGGAAAGTAAGGATTTCTGCTTTGCTTTGCTTATTATTTCCTGTTTTCTTATGAAAGCCACACTGTCTTATATCTATTTACTTTTTCCATTTACAGCACTTGGAAACAGAAGGCTATTTTGTGCAGTTGCTATAAGTAGCAATTAATTCTAGTGATTAGTGTGAGTCTGTACATGGACATTTGTAAAATGATGTTTGATGATAACATGCCAAGTATCTCTCTTATTCTATTTGGTAATTTGTTAAATAAAAGCATTGTTTTATAGGAGAGAGAATCTAATACAAGCCTTTCTCTTTGGGCCAAGATTGGCTACTCTGGCTGAAGACTGCTGCTATTTCATCAGGCTTCTTTGGTTAAAATTGTTTGGTTAACAATTCAGTCAATCGCAGCTAGGCAGCTTTAGTATCATTGATGCTAAGTCAGATGCGAGCACCATAATAGATGTTTTGGTTCTTTAGTTGCAGACTAGTTAGTTATCCTATCACACACTACACCAAATCTCACACACACACACACACACACACACACACACACACACACTCACACACACACAGCCTTCAATTTAAAAAAAGCGAAAACTATTATTGAAAAAGTGGTAGTAAATGGCCAACTATCCTATAATGTGTTGGGTAGACAATGGTACAGCCATTCAGTGGGATGTTTTTCAGCCATTAAGAGACATGTTATACAAATGCAGTTTATGGCTTGGTAAGATGTACATGATGTGTTGTTGCATAAAAATGTAGATTAAAATAGAATTAGAGTAAGAGCATATATATTTATAAAAAAAAAGTAATGTGGAGGACGTCATAAAAATGGCGGTGTGAGGTGAGCCTCTGTAAAGCTCCCCTGGAATTTACAACTAATCGAACAACAATAACTCCACAAAGGACTCTCTGCACAGCAGACAGGCAAGACGAACAAGCCCACTACTGAATTCACCTAAAGGTGGAGAATCACGTGAGCAAGGGAGGAGGGAAGGGAGAAGTGCGGAGACGGAGCCGCGCGGGCGCAGGACGCAGACCTAGCTCATGCTCTGAGCTCACTGCATCCTGGAACTACCGCAGCTGTGGGAGAGGTAAGAACTCGGACTGCTAGGGCTCCGCTTATGGCCCACAGGACTGAGGGGACAGCATATAACATGGCTGAACTCAACGCTCATGGCAGAGACCTCAGAGAAAAGACTGAGGAAAGAAGGCTGAAACGGTGGTTTAAGCCCTCACTGCTGAGCAGAGAACGGAAGCCTTAGGCACTGAGACGAGCCGCCCCTCCCTACCATCCCAGAGCTCGCCCTGCCCCCACCTGCCCAGTGCTAGAAGGGGAACAGTGGCAGTGTCAGATCAAAAGAACAGAATATTTGCTCTTCTGAAAACTGTGGAACACAGACACAGATTCGCAGCCCAACTAGTTCCGGCAAATGGGAGGGAGCTGTGGAATCAGGACTGGCTGTGGTGGTGGTGGTGGTGGTCGCCGCCATTGCTCTGGGCCACCTCTCACAACTTACCCCACCCCTGGCCCCACCATTCTGGGCGGATCTCTGCAGGTGTAAACAGAACTGCTGAAACACACAGGCTCTGAATCTGGTGCAGGAAGAGCTTTGGAACTTCAAAAGCTCTCCTCATACCCACACGGACACTGCAGCCTGTGACCCAAGCAAACTGTTAAGAGAGGAGAAGCCTGTCTCCCAGGGAATCCCCCCATTGTGTGAGAAGCTGGAATAGTGCAGAGAAAACATAGCACTACTGTGTGAGAGAGAGAATAAAAGGCTGCAGTCGGAGAGAAAATAAAACATTCTACAAACAAGTACTGGAAAACAAAAGAAAGACCTCTTCCTATCAACCTGTTGCAGAAGCCACTCCTGTAGATGTCTAGGAAGAGAAATAACAAATCAATAATTGCCATGAATAACCAAGGCAACAAGACAGCTCAGAAAGAAAGTGAAAAGTCTCCAGAAAAAGAACTTAAAGATATGAAAATATGTGACTTAAATGACAGAGAATTCAGATTACAGTTCTGAAAAAACTCAATGAGATGCAAAAAAAAAAAAAAAAAAGGCAGTTTAATGAACCCAGAAACACAATCAGAGAACAACATGAGCATTTTACGAAAGAGATTGAAATTTAAAAAAAGAACCAAATAGAATTTCTGGAGATGAAGAACACAACAGAAGAAATTAAAAATGAAATAACCAGCTTGGGTAATAGAGCTGACCAGATGGAGAAAAGAATCAGTGACATCGAAGATAGAAACCTGGAAATTACACAGATGGAAGAAGAAAGAGACTTGAGACTTAAGAGAAATGAAAGAACTCTACAAGCACTTTCTGACTCCATCAGAAAGAGCAATATAAGAATAATGGGCATACCAGAAGGAGAAGAAAGAGAGAAGGGAACAGAGAATATATTCAAAAAAATTGTTGATGAGAATTTCCCAAACTTGTAGACAGAACATAAAAATGTAGATTAAAATAGAATTAGAGTAAAAGCATATATATTTATAAAGAAAAAAATTTGAATCCAAGAAGCAAATAGAACACCTAATTACTTCAATCCCAAACAGGCCTTCTCCAAGGCACACTGTATTGAGCTGTCTAAAATCAACGACAAAGAAAGAATCCTCAAGGCAGCCAGGGAAAAGAAGATAGAAACCTACAAAGGAAAGCCCATTAGATTATTATCAGATTTTTCAGCAGAAACTCTACAAGACAAAAGAAAGTGGAACCAAATATTCAAACTATTGAAAGAGAGAAATTATGAGCCAAGAATAATATTCCCAGCAAAGATATCCTTTAGATATGAAGGAGGAATAAAGACCTTTCCAGACATCCAGAAGCTGAGGGAATTTTCTAATACACGACCTGCACTGCAAGAAATACTAAAGGAGGCTATTCGACCACCATCAACAGGGACAATTTGTGGCAACCAAAACATGAAAAGGTGGAGAGTAAAGGCCTGAAACATAATATGGGAATGGAGGAAATAAGCGTGCTGAAGAAAATGGAATACTCTAAATATCAAACTTTCTTTTACATAAACTTAATGGTAATCACTCAAAAAACATCCAGAACTGAAATATATACTGTAATAAAAGAAGAAACAGAGAGAAACATCACAGAATACAACCATACAGAAATAATAGACAACAACAAAATGGCAAAGAAACAATGGAGACACAGCCTTATCAGAAAACCACAGATAGAATGACAGAAAATCCTCATATATCAATAATCACCCTAAATGTAAGTGGACTGACTCACCAATAAAAAGGCACAGAGTAGCAGAACGGATCAAAACACTAAACCCAGCCATATGCTGTCTCCAAGAGACACATCTCAGCTACATAGACAAGCATAGACTCAAAGTGAAAGGGTAGAAATTAACACTCCAAGCAAATGGTGCCCAGAGAAAATCAGGTGTAGCCATAATAATATCAGATGAAACAGACTTCAGGGTGAAAAAGATAACAAGAGACAAAGATGGACATTTCATAATGGTAAAGGGGACTATACAACAAGAAGACATAACAGTCATCAATATTTATGCCCCCAATCAGGGAGCACCGAAATATACCAAGCAACTACTAACAGAACTAAAGGGAGAAATTGACCAAAACACAATTACACTGGCGGACTTAAATACATCATTCACACTATGGATAGTTTATCCAAATAAAAAATAAATAAGAAATAGCAGGCATAAATGACACATTACATGAAATGGACATAATTGACATATATAGAACACTTCATCCTAAAACATCAGACTATACATTCTTTTCTAGTGTACACGGAACATTCTCAAGGATAGACCATATATTGGGACATAAAATCAGCCTCAGCAAACTTAACAAGATTGAAATCATACCAAGCTTATTCTCTAATCACAAGGCTTTGAAATTGGATATCAACTGCAAAAAGGAAGCAGAAAAAAAACACAAATACATGTATTAAACAACATACTTTTAAAGAATGACCGGGTCAAAGAAGAAATTAGAGGAGAGATCAAAAGATACATAGAAACAAATGACAATGAAAATACATCCTACCAAAATTTTTGGGATGCAGCGAAAGCAGTTTTGAGAGGGAAATTTATATCATTACAGGCCTATCTCAAGAAACAAAGAAAATCCCAAATAAATAATCTCATGTTACACCATAAATAACTAGAAAAAGAACAACAAGTGAAACCAAGGTCACCAGAAGAAAGGAAATAACAAAAATCAGAGCAGAACTAAATGAAATAGAGAACAAAAAGACAATAGAAAAAATTAATGTGACAAACAGCTGGGTCTTTGAAAAGATTAACAAAATTGACAAACCCTTGGCTAGACTCACTAAGATAAGAAGGGAGAAGGCACTAATTAACAAAATCAGAATGAAAAAGGGGAAGTTATCATGGACACCACGGAAATACAAAGGATCATGCAACAATACTATGAAGGACTATATGCCACCAAATTCAATAACCTAGAAGAAATGGACAAGTTCTTAGAAATATATAGCCTTCCACACCTGCACCATGAAGAACTGGAAAATCTAAACAGACCCATCACCAGTTACGAAATTGAATCAGTCATCCAAAACCTTCCCAAAAGCAAAAGTACGAGACCAGATGGCTTCACTAGTGAATTCTACCAAACCTTCAAACAGGATCTAATACCAATCCTGCTCAAACACTTCCAAAAAACTGAAGAAGAGACAGTACTCCCTAACTCATTTTATGAGACCAACATTACCCTGATACCAAAACCTGGTAAGGACAACACAAAAAAGAAAACTACAGTCCAATATCTCTGATGAATACAGATGCAAAAATCCTGAAAAAAATTCTAGCAAATTGAATACAACAAGGCATTAAAAAGATTATTCATCACAACCAAGTGGGGTTCATCCCGGGGCACAAGGCTGGTTCAACATCCGCAAATCTATCAATGTGATACATCACATAAACAAAATAAAGGACAAAATCATACGATTATATCAATTGATGCCGAAAAGGCATTTGACAAGATACAACATCCATTTATGATTAAAACACTTAATAAAATAGGTGTAGAAGGAAAATACCTTAATATAATAAAGGCCATATATGACAAGCCCTCAGCTAATCTCATAATTAATGGTGAAAAAGTGAATGGTGAAAAAATGAAAAACCTTTGCTCTATGTTCAGGAACACGACAGGGTTGTCCCCTATCACCTCTGCTTTTCAACATAGTGTTGGAAGTCCCTGCCAGAGCAATCAGGCAAGAGAAAGAAATATAAGACATCCAAATTGGGAATGAAGAAGTTAAATTATCACTCTTTGCAGATGACATGATGCTATATATAGAAAACCCTAAAGACTCCACCAAAAAGCTATTAGAAACAATCAATGAATACAGTAAAGTTGCTGGCTACCAAATCAACGTATAAAAGTCCATTGCATTCCTATATACTAACAATGAAATCTCAGAAAAAGAAATAGAAAAAACAATTCCTTTTGCAATTGCAGCAAAAAGAATAAAATACCTAGGAATAAACTTAACGAAGCATGTGAAGGATTTATATGCTGAAAACTATAAGACATTTTTGAAAGAAATTGAAGAAAACACAAAGAAATGGAAAGACATTCCGTGCTCATGGATTGGAAGAATCAACATAGTTAAGATGGCCATTTTACCCAAAGCAATATACAGATTTAATGCAATCCCCATCAAAATCCCAATGGCATTTTTTAAAGAAATAGAACAAAAAAATCATCAGATTTGTTTGGAACCACAAAAGACCCCGAATAGCCAAAGCAATCTTAAGAAAAAAGAACAGTACTGGAGGTATTACACTCCCTGACTTTAGCTTGTACTACAGGGCTACAATAATCAAAACAGCATGGTATTGGCAGAAAAACAGACACATAGACCAATGGAATAGAATTGAGAACCCAGAAATAAAACCACATAAATATGGACAGATAATTTTTGACAAAGAAGCTAAAAACATACAATGGAGGAAAGACAGCCTCTTTAATGAATGGTGCTGGGAGAATTGTATAGCCACGTGCAAAAGAATGAAACTGGACTGCTATCTGTTACCATGTACCAAAATTAATTCAAAATGGATCAAACACTTAAGCATAAGACCTGACACAATAAACTGTATAGAAGAACACATAGGCACTAAACTTAAGGACCTTGGGTTCAAAGAGCATTTTATGAATTTGACTCCAAAGGCAATGGAAATAAAAGCTAAAATAAATGAATGGGACTATTTAAAACTTAAAAGCTTCTGCACAGCAAAAGAAACCATCAACAAAATAAAGAGGCAACCAACTGCATGGGAGAAGATTTTTGCAAACAGTGCCTCTGATAAGGGGCTAATATCCAAAATATAGAAGGAACTCATGAAACTCAACAACAACAAAAACAAACAACCCAATTGAAAAATGGACAGAGGACCTGAAGAGACATTTCTCTAAAGAGGACATACAAATGGCAAGTAGACAAATGAAAAAATGCTCAACATCACTAATCATCAGAGAAATGCAAATAAAAACCACAATGAGATATCACTTCACCCCAGTCAGAATGGCTATCGTCAACAAGACAAATAGTAACAAGTGTTGGAGATTCTGTGGAGAAAAAGGAACCCTCATACACTGTTGGTGGGAATGCAGACTGGTGCAGCCGTTATGGAAGGTAGTGTGGAGGTTCCTCAAAAAATTATGAATAGAATTACCATATGACCCAGCAATCCCTCTCCTGGGTATCTACAAAAAAAATCTGAAAACATTTATCGATAAAGACACATGTGCTCCAATGTTCATTGCAGCTTTGTTTACGGTGGTCAAGACATGGAAACAACCAAAATGTCCTTCGATAGATGAATGGATAAAGAAGTTGTGGTATATATACACAATTGAATGCTATTCGGCTGTAAGAAAAGATGATATAGGAACATTTGTGACAACATGGATGGATCTTGAGAGAATGATGCTAAGTGAAATAAGTCAGACAGAAAAAGCAGAGAACCATATGATTTCACTGATATGTGGTATATAAACCAAAAACAGCAAAAGAACAAGACAAACAAATGAGAAACAAAAACTTATTGACACAGACAATGGTTTAGTCGTTATGGGAGGGTAAGGGGGGTGGGGGGAGGGAGATGAGGGTAAGGGGGATCAAATATATGGTGATGGTGATGGAAGGAGAACTGACTCTGGGTGGTGAACTTGCAATGGGATTTATAGATGATGTAATACAGAATTGTACACCTGAAATCTATGTAATTTTAATAACAATTTTCACCCAATAAATTAAAAAAAAATAATAATGTGGACCTAGATCCCCAAATATATGGATAGTAGAATTTTGAGTAATTTTTAAAAAATTCCCCCACATTTCTGAATTTCCTACAATAAGCATCTATTACTTCTATATTAAAATACAGTTTTTAAAACAATCAAAATGTTTTTCTACATTATATTATCAGGTATGCATACACAAACACATGCAAGAAAAAAAGTAATATATTATATTAACAAAGGTTAATCTCTGCATTGTGAGATTGTGTTTGGTTTCTTTATTCTTTTCTGTAAACTCTGGATTTTCCCAACGCATGACTTTTATAATCAGGGTAAAAACATTGTTCAGAAAAGCAAAAGGAAGAAAAAAGCATATTTTCTAACAGTAAGTAGAAGACGTTTGTCCCAATATATGTCCCAGAATATGGCGACCCACTACCCCAAGAGATCTCAGTAGAAGGCCCTGTGACAGTCATGTATTGAATCATGTGTTATTACCATTAGGTCATAAAGCAATTTTCCACAGTTGCATTTGTATGAATAAATATTATTCCTCATTTTTAAAAGTCATGATATAGTAAGTTCACTTTTTTCAACCCCGTCAGGACTCCCCTTTCCTGTCGCAGAAGGCATTGGCTTTCTTCGCATGTGCTTTTGCTTCCCTTTCCCCCTTGGTCATCGTGGCAGGAGTTTGTAATCACAGCTGCTGAGGTTAGAGGCAGTTACTAATTTGAAGGACTAGCTTTTCCAAACTGCAAACTCCAGTTTCTCTTTCCTGTCATTGAAAGGTTATTTAAAAACCAATAACTGCCCCCTCCCACCAGCCAACACACGCAAAGTAAAATTTTTAAATTAGCTGACAGAACCAATGAAAAATGAAGGAGGAAAAGTAGGCCCAATTTTAAAGAATCTGAGCAGGCCAGAGAAGAATGACTCACGAACTAATCCCAGTATTCTGAATGTGGTAAGATCATTAGTCACTTTTTGATTGCTCCTGAATTGAGACATAGCAACTCTATTTTTTGATATGGTATCAAAAAATAAAAATAAAATGAAAATCAGGTGAGGAATCCTTTTTTTGAACCAGGAATTCTTTTGACACTTGAGTCCCTTTTCTCATAAACAATAATAGCGACAAATGAATAAATAGAGCACTGTAGAAAAAAGAACTGCCAAATTTGTTGCTTGATAATAGTTACAAAAAAAAAACCCAAAACCTAAATTAACACCCTTGTAGATTGCTAATGCAGACACAAATTTCAAAATAATCTTTCTCGTCAAAAACATGTGTTTATCTTATTTAAAAAAGTAATTTTCTTCTTTGTTGTTCCCTTACACGACATGACATGACAAAAATCGTGTTTTTGCATTCCCTTTTTTCACTGAAACTTTTGATTGAAGTCATTGTATAAAGAAGAATAAGTCCAAAGAAGTTACTGCTTCATACCACAGAACAGTGTCTATCCGTTCAGCTTTTCAACTGATTTTTGTGACTATACTTGCCTGTGTTCAGACCAGAGGCCATGCCTACTTAATACAATCAGGATAGCAAACTGTACTATATTTAATTTCTTTGAAGTGTGGTAATTATTGCTAATTATCATCTTGCTCAGTAATTAACAACTGGTGGCTGTAAGCTAACTTCCTGCATCTCCCAACCCTGTGGCTACAGAAGAATGGAGAGTGTTTCATTTGGTGATTATTTCATATCTGAACATCAAGAAAGGCAGTATTACACTGGGAGGGGACTCTAAGAGAAACATAATGAATCCTAGATTTCTACTTTACAAGGTTATTTCCTGATGTATTAATCCAAGAATTTGTTTTGCAAACTGACTAAGTGTGTAAAACTACTCGAAAATTTTTCTTCTCCCAATTGCCCTGAATTTGTATTTTTGTACTTTTAATTATTGTCCCATTTTGATTTTTTTCCACTTTCCTTTCTTCATATTCCTTTCAGTCTACCATTCCTTTTATCTGTGAAGGAAGGGTCTAGTGTTATCCTTGCTCAAGTCAAGTAACACAATACTACCGCCATTATTACTAGTAATAATAACTATGACGATGATAATGATAATTATTATGTCGTGCCAGGCACTGTTTTAAGAGCTTTAAATTATATAGTCATTCAATTCTTACATCATATCTATAAGATAGGTCCTGTTATTACCCCAACTTCCTACTGAGGACTCCGAGGACCAGAGAAGTTAAGGCACAAAGCTAGCAAAACGCACAGCTAATAGAATAGTAATAGAAACCAAGCAGCCAGGCTCTTGAATCAACACTTTTCAAAATTCTGTACCACCTCTCAAGGTTAAAATCTCAAATGTAGTGCCTTGTATGGAACTAGTGCTTAACAACTGTGGATTGGATCTAATTATCCACATTACTGTGTATATAGAGTCCTTACTACCTGTAGTGATGCATTATGGACGTCCCTATGTGCATAGTTCCGAGTTCTCATTTACACATTTGAGTTTGGAGTGGTTTCTTCAGGTTGGTTACTGACTATAGTAAATAAGATGCTATTTATAGGAGCATAGAATGGCTCCTTTTGTTTTCTATGTTATAAAGCAGGAAACAGGAGCAAAATAGATGACATTGTATATGGAAATGTATGTCTTGCTCCACCAGTTCGGTGTATAAACATCTATGTTAAGTTTTTAAAATGAATCACTTGAACAAGGAAATCAACATGTGAGCAATGAAATCCTAGATGTAATTCTTGAAATCCCCTCACACCAAAGGCTCAGGAACCCCTGTGGGCTCACTCCTTCTGAAGCAGAACCAGTCTTGTCTGAACACCTCGGCTCAAGAGAACCTGGAATTGCAGCACCACAATTGCCTATTGTAGCCACACGGGTCACTTTTGTAGATTAGTGTCTGAGAGACCCTGGCCTACTCTGCCAAGTTACCCGTGATGCTCAAATGATATGCCAGTGCTGCGGGAGTGCCACATTCCACCTCTTTCTACTTCACACTCACAACCTTGGCCATCCTTCCCCAAGCTCCAACTGGATGAATAGAAGTTTCCAGAATCTGGCATACACAGTGACACACATTCAAAAACTCTCTAATTAACATTTAATTCCTCGTAGAAAAAGCGGGATACTAGCTTAGACTCTTTCTTTTCTCCAGATAGTTTTAGGAGCATTCTTGCTGCCATGCAGGGGACACTGCTCGTTGCGCCATTTGTCCTGCGGGGCGGCAGGCTGGGTCTCAGCTCCCACTCCCCACATAAGAACGCAGGACATGGTGAGGCCAAACAGGAACACCCACGGTGCCATAGGTAGGGGAGTCAAACCAATATATTCTCGCTGGCGGCTGGGCTGGAGACACAGGAAGCAGGATCTACATAATCTGCAACCCACCTTCCTAACTGCAATCTGCGCTTGCCAGCCACCATCTTCTTGCTAGCCCCCATTCTTTCTGCTAGCGTAGCCATGGCAGTTATATTAGTGGCCAATGGTTTACAGGTGACAGCTGATGGCCAACTAGCCACAGCTGATGGCCATCTGATCACAGTTGATCGTCATTTACTACCCGAGCCAGCACCTTTCTATGTGAGGCCGAGAGCCTGGAAACTTCTTTCTGGGGCTTTGTCCCCACACTTGCTCTTTCTTGCCATTGGACTTTAAGTGGAGCATCTGCATTCACCCCAATGGATCTCCTTATATCTGAAGACTCCTGAGTATCTTTTGTAAATTGGTCACAGACCCTGGCTGTCTATACCGGGGGTGGGAGGAGGGAAGGGAGGGAGGAAGTTTTTTTTGTATGTATTTCTAAAAGCAAATTCTTGAACATTCTTATTTCATTTTCTTTTAATACCAGGTTTGGGACAGAGCCAGGAGTACAGTTTCCATGCTCTCGGCCTCATGTGGAAAGGTGCTGGCTTAGGTAGTAAATGGCCATCAACTGTGATTAGATGGCCATCAGCTGTGGCTAGTTGGCCGTCAGCTGTAACCAGTGAGCCATTATAACTGCTGTGGCTATGCTAGCAGAAAAATAGGGGCTAGCAAGAAGATAGTGCTGAGCTAGCAAGAGTGGATTGCAGTCAGCACGGTGGATTGCAGCTAGCAAGTGAGGTTGGTTGTCAGAGAGAAGTAGTTGTGGATAGTGTGGCTCCTGCCTCCTGTGTCTCCAACCCAGCCACCAGCGAGAAGATAGTGGTAAGACTCCCCTATCTATGGCTCCGTGGGTGTTCCTGTTTGGCCTCACCATGTCCTGCGTTCTTATGTGGGGAGCGGGAGCTGAGACCCCGCAGGCCACCTCGCACGACACCAGGGGTATCTCTTTACCTCTTACATTTACATAATTAAGAAAAAATATTGAAAAGAAACTCCCTAATAAGCCTGTACTTAGTGGTCAGAGATCTCCATTACTAACTCGAAGAGTACCTAACATCTCCACCCCCCACCTTAGATGAAGTTCATTTGAATTCTGTTTGGAGGATGCCCCACCACCCTCAGTTCTTTGATAAAGTATGAAATAGTTGGAAGAGCAATAAAGAATAGAATTACCCAGAGAGAGCAATGAGCAATAAGCAATAGAGACACCTAGAAAGACAAGTGAGCTACCAGGTTTGTCATACTGAATCACATGCAGGACATTGTTTTAGGTAATTGACATGCACAACTTCTGCCTGGAGCTGAAGTTGTGAACGTGCAAGCAGTTGGGAACACATGTGTATGTGCTTTTGCTACAGCAAGAGACATTGTAAGACGGGCTAGTATAAGTGCCCTGGACGGGCATAAGTGTAATCACTCTTTAACTGATGTGCTGGCAGTCCCACTAAGGGTGGGGAAAAGTCAGCATTTCAGTGCAAAAGCCCTTTTTCATCACAGGTTTTTAAAAGAAGCCAGCAAATCCAGGCAGATTTGGATAAGGGAAACGATCAGGGTCCTGGGTCCATGAGATAGCGGGATCCTGATCCAGCCAGGATCCTACCCTCTGAGGCCACATTCCTACCTGAAAAAGGCCTGGGCAAAACAATGAGAAAAGTAGGTGCCAGTCTCATGCCATTTTCTGGGCTCACTTCTAGAGGACAATTGTTACCCTGGCACCAGTAAGTCCAGTGCCCAAAATGTCCTCTTGTTTCACAAATTAGTGGCAGAGATTTGAATATGTATCTTTCTGATCTTAAAACCTGTGGTCAGTAATACTGTAATAAAGAGATAGCAAGTAGGATTTGACTTAAGTTTTAATTCTAATCAATTGATACCAACTGCATTTAACAATGTGTTAAAGATTCTGGTATCACTATTTGGAGCCACTTCTGGGATCACCCTGCGTGCTTGCCATCGGCTGCGGAGGAGAGAACTGAAGTTCTCAAGTCAGACATCTTCATCTCAGCAATACTATTCCAGCCTCTCTGACCCAAACCAACAGAACAGCAGCAGCAAAGTTCTCCCAAGCTTGTTGCCTTACAAACAAATCAACCAGATTATCTCATGTTAGCAATGTATAAAAATTTCCTTTGGAGCAAAACTTGCTTTTGACAATTTCTGTAAAAAAAGTGTTCTTATCTTAGGCAATTTAAAAAAAAAAAAGAAAGCCCAGTTTAATGTACACAAGTAGACACTTTGGTCAACGTTGCTGAAGCAGTAGTTTGTCGTAATCAGAAGTATTTGGATGCTGATGGTAACCACTTTGAGCACCTCTTGTAATTGCAGTCATCAAATGTGACTTGTATTCATTTTTTGTTATTAGTATATGTTGAGTATTACAATTTTAATATAGTTTTCCTTTCTTAAAATGTGTATACGTTTTCGGCACCCTCTGTATATGATATCTGGCAACTAAGTTCGAGAACTCATGCTAGAAAAGGGCTACATAACTCATTGCTGAATATCACTACAGTCACCTTCAAAGTACGCCCCTTGGGAAGCTATGCACTGATGACAGTGCCTAGTCTACCATTCAAAGCAATTTTGGAACTCTTTTTCTGGAATGGCCATCAGAGCTGTCATATTACCCTTGATGTCCTGAATGTCATCAAAATGCCTTCCTTTCAATATTTCCTTTATCTTTGGGTAAAGAAAGAAGTCATTGGGGCCAGATCAGGTAAGTAGGAAGGGTATTCCAGTACAGTTATTTGTTTACTGGCTAAAAACTCCCTCACAGACAGTGCCGTGTGAGCTGGTGCGTTGTGATGCAGAGCCATGAATTATTGGTGAAAAGTTCAGGTCGTTTAACTTTTTCATGCAACCTTTTCAGCACTTCTAAATAGTAAACTTGGTTAAATGTTTGTCCATTTGGTACAAATTCATAATGAATAACCCCTCTGCTATCAAAAAAAGTTAGCAACATCATTGCAACAAGTTCGTGAACATAATTGTTCGACCTCATACACTGCACTTGAGTCTTTACTGATTTTTCTTCTCTCAAATTTTCTGTTGAGAGAGTAACTTACTAAAGGCAGAAAAACCCTGATAGATATTTGTGTGTTCTGCATAATACCTTGTAATAGGCTGCAAGAGATATGGCAAGATGAAATCTATTCAAGACAATAAAGGCAGTGAGAAGAAAGTGAGGTGATCCATTACAACTTGGGGAATATTGTGAAATAATTCATATAAAATATGGCAGTTATTTTGGGGTTGGGCAGCTGGATGTGTGGAATCTCTTACAAGAAGTGAGAAACATCATCTAGAACTGCACAGCAGTTGGGTTGAAGGAGACAATACAATGCAAGTTCTGAAAACAAACAGTAGGCAGGAGATCATGAAAGAGAACTGTAAACACAATGAAACATAATTCTTTTCTTGCCTTAGGAATTGTAGACCTCAAAATTAAAATCATTGGTATTTTTTTCTTACTTTAAGTGACGATAAATAACAGGAAATTCACTGTTGCAATACATCCTTAAGCTATTTAGACAGTTTCTACATAAACCTTTTACTGCTTAAATCTCAGTTGTTAGATTTGTATAGATATTCGGCAGAGGTTCTTAGAAGGTTACAGTCAAAACATTACACATTTAAGTTTACAATATTACTCTAAATATAATTCAAAACACAAGCAAAGAGATGCCACTAAGAGGTGAAAAAAAAAGAAAACCAGGAAATAATGGGTAAAGGAGAATTATAGTACTCTATCTGCCTCCACCTATCCTACTCCATTAGCAGGGGAGGGGAAAAAAAAGGAAAAGAAGGAAGGAAGGACAGAAGGAAAGAAGAAATGGAGGAAGGAAAAAAGGAAGGGAGGAAGGGAGAGAGGAAAGATAAAGGAAAAATTATGTAGTTAAAGTTTCTTTCTTTTTTTCATTGTTAAGTTCATACTTTATTCACATTTAATTTTTTTAGTTGAGGTTACATTGGATTATAACATTACATAAGTTTCAGATATACAACATTATAATTTGACATCTGTATATACTAGTGTGTGCTTATCACCAAAAGTCTCGTTTCCATCAATCATCATACCATTGACCACACCCTTTACCCATTTTGCCCTCCCCCACCCCCTTTCACTCTGATAACCACCAATCTATTGTCTACCTTGCTGAGCTTGTGTTTGTTTGCTTTTATATTTTACATACAAATGAAATCATACAGTAGCTGTCTTTCTCCATCTGACTTATGTCACTTACCATAATACTTTCAAAGTCTATCCGTGATGTCTCAAATGGCAAGAGTTCATCTTTTTCTATGGCTGAGTAGTGTATATATCATATTTTCTTTATCCATTCATCTGTGGATGGATTCTAAGGTTGTTTCCATATCTTGGCTACTGTAAATAATGCTGCTATGAACATACGGGAACAAATATTTTTTCAAATTAGTGTTTTAGTGTTCTTCAGATAAATATCCAGAAGTGGAATAGCTGCATCAAAATTCCAATCACATTCTTCATAGAAATTGAACAAAAAAATCCTAAAATTTATTTGGAACCACAAAAGGCCCTGAATAGCCAAAACAATCCTCAGAAAAGAGTTCAAAGCTGGAGGTATCACATTCCCTGATTGCAAAGCTACAATAACTAAAACAGAAAGTATTAGTAGAAAGACAGACATACAGACCAATGGGAAAGAAATCAGAACCAAGAAATAAACCCACACATATATAGACAACTACTTTATGATGAAGGAGTCAAGAACATACATACAATGGAGAAAAGACAGTCTCTTCAATAAATGCTTTTGGGAAAATTGGGCAGCCACATGCAAAAGAATGAAACCAGACTACTTACCACGTTTCCCTGAAAATAAGACTGGGTCTTATATTAATTTTTGCTCCAAAAGACGCTTCAGTCAGGGGATGTTATCCTGAAAAATTATGCTAGGGCTTATTTTCCGGTTAGGTCTTATTTTCGGGGAAACACGGTACTATCTTACACCACACACAAAAAGTAATTCAAGGGACAGCCCGGTCGCTCAGGAGGTTAGAGCTCCATGCTCCTAACTCCGAAAGCTGACGGTTCGATTCCCATGAAGGTTGGATTCCCACATGGGCTAGTGGGTTCTTGCTCCCGGATGGCTCAGTTGGTTGGAGTGCGTCCTCTCAACCACAAGGTTGCCGGTTCGACTCTCACAAGGGATGGTGAGCTGTGCTCCCTGCAACTAGAAATGGCAATAACTGAGCTGCACCTTCCACAACTAAGACTGAAAGGACAACAACTTGAAGCTGAATGGCACCCTCCACAACTAAGATTGAAAGGACAACAACTTGACTTGGAAAAAAGGACTGGAAGTACACACTGTTCCCCAATAAAGTCCTGTTCCCCTTCCCCAATAAAATCTTTAAAAAAAAGTAATTCAAAAGAGATTAAAGACTTGAATGTAAGATTTGAAACCATAAAATACATTGAAGAAAACATAGGTGTTAGGTTGCTAACATCTATGTTAGCGATGTTTTTGTGGATTTGACTCCAACAAAGGGAAATAAAAAAATAAAAAAATGGGACCACCTTAAATGAAAAAGTTTCTACACAGCAAAAAAAATCATCAACAAAATGCAAAAGAAACCTACCAAATGGAAAAAGATATCTGCAAAACATATATCTGATAAGGAGTTAATATCCAAAGTATATAAAGAACTCATACAGCTCAACAACAACAAAAATCAGCAATTCAATTAAAAAATGGGCAGAGGATCTGAAACAATGTTTTTCTAAAGAAGACATTACAGATGGCCAACAGGCACATGAAAAGATGCTCAACATCACTAATCATCGGGAAATGCAAATCAAAACCACAATGAAATATCATCTCGCACCTGTTAGCATGGCTATCATCAAAAAGACAAGACATAACAAGTGTTGGTGAGGATGTGGAGAAGAAGACATTTGTATGCTGTTGGTGGGATTGTAATTGGTGTACCCACTATGGACAGCAGTATGGAGGTTCCTTAAGAAATAAAGAATAGAACTATCATGAAGTTGTTTTCTGTGACTACTTCTGCAACTAGTGTTAAAGCAGAAGGTAGAGAGGCTGCTGGGACGTGAGCTTCTTGTGTCAGGATAGGATAAGTGCTGTAACAAGAACAAAGATCCCAAACTCTCAATGATTGAAAACAATAAAGATGAACAGCTTGCCCACTCCTGCAAGCAGGAGACTCAGAACTCATGTTCTTTTCATCTTGTGGTTCTACCATCTTTCCTAATTGTAAGAGGGGAAAGGAAACACAATGAGGATCTCATAAGCTTGATCCTAGAAGGGGCAAATGTTCCCCTGGCCAGAGCAGAGTCATATGGACCCCATCTAATTAAAAACAGGCTGGGAAATGCAATTTAACTATGTGTTCGGGAAATGGAAACAGATTTGGTGACCAGCTAGCCGGTCTTTGTCACTCCAGTTTAAGGATTCGTAGAAGCAAATGACACAGGAGGAGAAACTTTACTTTCTATAGAAGACGGAGTTTCTTTTATTGAATTTCTTTTGACCTGAATACCCATAATAAATATCCATGTCAAATCATTTATATTAGCCCTGGCTTAGAATCTGCTTTGACTTCTTTCTAGACTCGTAGCCATTCAACAGTGTATTGCGTTCCCTGATGCACGTCAATGAGTGGCATTAGGTCATTTTTCCTTAGAAAGTCCTGATGACCCCTTACCCTTGTCTGAGGGCTGGATCAGCAGACAGAGTCCAGGTGCAGTGGACCGTGTCATCACCACTCAAGAAAAAGATGGAGGGAGTTTTCTTGGGGATGCCATAAAATATGTCAAAGAGCTTCTTTTCAGTTAAGTTCAGTTATTTGGGGGTTATTCTGTGTTCTACATATTAAGAAAACTTCTTTTATGCTTAAATTTTGATAATAGCTTACCTTTTGACTTTTACATTTTACCAACTATTTACTCATTTTACACAGGTAGATATACTTTTTTTTTTAACTGTGTTTTTCTTCTTTAAATAATCTTTCCTAATTCCCAATCATTTAATAGAGGCTAAAAAAAAATGAAGCTTTCATACTTTCAAAAGTTACACCTTTAAATTTGTCTAATTATACAGAAAAGGAAAAAAGAATGCAATTACTAGAGTAAATTTAGCTTTTTAGAAAAGAAATCTATGGTAGGACTGTAATTATTTTCATAGCACAGTAAATATTCAGTTCATAACTTGCAGCTATTTTTCAGTATGATTATTATGGTGCTGCTGTTACTAGAACCAATTTACTATAGTTTTACTAAGCAAAATATTAGTTACTGTATTTTTCATGCAGTAACTATGGTTTGTTATAGTTTTATGACAAAACTAGAATGCTATTATAATAAATTTTATTACGTTGTACTTATAAGTAGTAGAGAGAGACTGTTAGTTTATTTTTTAGCTTGGCTTTGCACTTACAGTATGACGTGAATCATGTCCCTTGAGCTTCCTACATATTTGCTTTTCACAGTGGAAAAAAAGATATCCATTAAAAAATAACTCCATTAGAAAATATAATCTAAGATCCTCATTAAAGGATTTATGTTCATTTTATAGATTAACTGAAGTGAAACATTAACCCTCTGCTATTTAGTATATATGTATGTTGGGACACTTTCCTTCACTACGAGTGTATTACGTTGCTCATAATAAAGAACATATTTGCTCTCAAAAATTAAAGAATGAAACTGGACCAAGTCCCAGGAGGCCTTTGTCCTCAATCCTCTTTTGGCACAAACTTTTTGCCTAAAGTGTCCCTGACTAGGAAGGCACTTCCCATACAGCAGGAAGATGAAGAACATTCTGAAGACAGCCTGCTCTAAATAAATCAGGAGGATTGAGTCAAACATACTTGGATGCTTCTTTCAAATATATCAATCAAATAAATTATGACAAAAGCAATGAAGTGAAAATAGGGCAACCACAGTGTCCCCATTATTTTGGAAAGATCCAAGAAAGAAATAATCAGCCTAAAACAATGTGTAGAAAGATAAATGGTTTTAGAGATAGACTAGGTAGGTTGGAATTCTCTTTCTCCCTCTGGTGGGCTATGTGATCTTGGGCAAACTACTTAGTACTTCCGATCTTCATTTATAAATTAGGGATAAAAATTTCACTTCCTCACACGGAAGTCATGTGCTTTACATGCGAAAACCTTTTCTTTTTCCCTCGGCATCTGTCATGTGGGATGTCATGTGGTGTCTCAGCTACCTCTCTCTGCACAAGAACGCAGGATATGGTGAGGCCAAAAAAGGAACACCCACGGAGCCATAGCTAGGGGAGTCATACCATTATATTCTCGCTGGAACCTGGCTTGGAGACACAGGAAGCAGGAGCCACACGGGTCCGCAACCTGCAGTCTGCTTCTCTGTCAACCAACCAACCGCACTTGCTAACTGCAATCCACCGGGTTAAATACAATCCATGCTTGTTAACTCAACCACGCAGTTGTATCAGTGGCCAATGGCTAACTGGTAACAGCGATGGCCGACTAGTCACAGCTAATGGCCATCTACCACCAGAGCCAGCACCTTTCCACGTGAGGCTGAGAGCCTAGAAACTGCTCTCTGAGACTCTATCCCCACAGGAGGACAGAGTCCAGGAGCACTATACTTGGCAGAAGTGAAGCTCCCATTTTCGAGGCCGGGCCCATAAAACTTTCTGCACAATGCTCCATACTCTTTTATTTCCTTGTGCTCTAGCCAGATCCAAAGGATCCAATGCAGGAACTCAAAGCTCCATAGCTCTGTGTCTTAACAATATTCCCAGTTTGTAGTATGAGTTATGTGGATTTTATAGAATGGAATATGTCCCCTAAAATATGTCTTATTTCTCATCACCCAACAGTAATTTTTGGTAGGTTTCTATAGGAATACAAACAGGCCAGAAACAATACAATGAATGAGGATTGGAACTAGACAGAAATGAGGGAATTGAAAAAAATAAACAAAGTAAAAGAGACTACAGATCAAAACTATTATAATTCATTGGTAAAATATAATCAGAAAATGGTATTAACATTCTTGTTTAAAGTGAATCATTCTCTTCCTTTTAAAGGTTTATATATGGAATGTTAGCTTTATATAGTGATAGACTAGAGTGATCATTAGTTACATAAGGGGAAAAAAGCTTGATTAGCCTTCCAATGATTCTTATGAAACTAATTTTTAAAAGCCTTAGATAACTAAAGATGACTTAGTGGTTATGGTTCACCGAAGTCATGTGTTTACTTGTTCAGGGAAAACTGGACATGTAATGTGGGGTCATATTTTTAAAAACTTTCTTTTTGTCCTAGTAGGCATCTCATAGGCACTACATGCTAAGTTCCTTGAAAAAAGGAAGACAATTTGTCTGGTTGGCCACACCGTCATCTCTAACAATTAGTACATAGAGGAGACAATGCAACAACTTTTTTTAAAGATAAAAATATAACTGAAAGAATCTGTACGACTTCTTTATTTAGAAGAGTAATGTAATTCAATTTTAATTTTTTAAAAAAATTAATTAATAGCACATGTGCTCAAGAGACCAGTTTCCCTTCAGTACTGAGGGTGGTTTGAAGTCATAGGATTGATGGATGGTAGAGAGATGAATTAGGAGTCCTTGATGACCCAGGCTCACGATGTTGAAGGTTATGAATAAAGCTGAGACAGTGTGGAAACAAAAAAAGGTGCAAACTCAGGATGTTTTGGAACTATTCAATTGATAAATGAAGGAGTAGGAAAGTAGATCATACCCTTCAGATTTCTAATTTGAACAATGATAAGAATGAGGATAGTAAAGCTATTGACCAAAATAGGAATCTAAGCAGTGATGCCATAAGATTAGAGGAGAACAAAAATATTACTATCAGTCATTGTATATTACATATAGTTGGAAGTGAAAGGTTGCAACTGGAAATAGGAGTTTAGGAGAAAAATTGGGAATGATCAAGTCTTTATACAACTGCATCTCATGTGGCTACTGAGCATTTGAAATGGAGAGGGTCCAAAGTGGCTAATTACCTGTATTACCTATAAGGGTAATATACACACTGGATTTTGAAGATTTCATAAGAAAAAAAGCCCTGTAAAATATGTTATTAATGATTTTTTGTATTGACTATGTTTTGAAATAAGAAATACTTTGGTTATCTTAGGTTGAATAAAATATATTATATTTTACCTGTTTCCTTTCCATTTTAGTTTATTTTAATGTAACTACTGGAAAATTTAAAATTACATCTGTGGTTTGCATTATATTTCTATTGAAAAGTGCTAGGCTAATACATTGACAGGAAAAGTAATGGTTCTGATTTTTTTTGTATTTGATTTTTTCTTTATTACTTATTTTAGGTATTCTAGGTATTGTTAAAAGAAAATCCTAAAAGTGCACTGAATAACTGTAAAAACACAACATAAAATTAACTTTACAGAGTAACAGTTGAGTGTTTTGTGTTTCTGTGATGGAAGTTTGAGTTCTGTGCTGCCCCAGAAGTTCCCACTGTGAAAACACCAGGGCTCTGTGCCATATTTGCATCAAGCAAAGGATGTGTGAATATGTGTGTGCGTGTGTGCATATGTGTGTGTGTGTGTATATAGATATGAACTCTACTATCTTTTTTTGTAATACTTTATATGAAAAATACTGTTTTTGGTCCCCCAAGTTTGCATGAATTATCTCTAAGAAAAATAATTTCGAAGAAAAAAAACCCAAGTTATTGAAACAAAATTTTCTTCTATCTTTCCATCAGTGGAATGAGGGAGTTAATTGTTCTAAGTATATTGCATATTGCAGGTAGAAAATTGTTCATTTAAAAATCTGAGCGTTGTTTTATTTATTAATATAACATCTAGAGCAAACAATACAGTTATGATTGTTGCTTAGTCTTGTCCTTATTCTCTCCTTTAAATTAAATTTTTATACTAAAATAATCTTATATTTTTACCTTTTCTCATCAAAACATCCAAAGATTCAGATTGAATGTTACAGCATTGGTAAAATTCATTTAATCTCATATAATTTCTTTAGTGTTTCATTCCAGGTGTCGTTGGCAAAAGCCATTACTTTATTCTACTGCCAATATTGCCTTATGTCAAATTGTCTCTTGTTTTAATATGTTCTCACTAGCACATAGAATCTCATGAAAGAAGGAACTAAAAGCTACCTTATAATTTTCCTATAACATGATCTTCAGGACAGGAGTAAGTATAATCTTCACAATTGATTTATTTAAAAACAAAAAAAAAATAATTGTTAATACTTCTTTCTTTTTGTGTAACATGTAAATTTTCTGTATTGTTGATAAGAAACAGCACAATTGTAAAATATACAACTAGCAGGAGATGTTCCACCAAGACTTAACATTTTCAATAATAGATTTGATTGTAGTGGATTTAAATAAAACATAACCCAAACCACATTCATTAAAGTCCTTGCCTTACCGGATTTTATATTGAATTGGTCATGTTAGTTAAGGGTTTCCAAGCTTAACTCCTAATGTAGTTATCTCTTTTAAATATTAGTTATACATTTATACCTAACATTATAGATTATTGTGACAAGTACAAATATTTATTTGCTTTCTGCTCCAATGTATTTATTTCCCAGGGAGCCATCATCTATTGTTTTTGTTTATTTCTTAATTTGAACAGATAGAATTTGGTTATGAAAATATTTATCATCTCTATTCCACCCTTTGCTGCACTCTTCCCTAAATTAGAGAGATTGGTAAAGTAGAAAGTTTAGTTTGTTTTGCAAGAAGAAATAAAATATTTATGAAAAAAATATGATTATTCTCTGACATAGATGAATGCCCACTGATGCTAAATTAAGAATCCTAACTCATCTAACTCATGTCACCCATAAGCAATCAAATATTAATGATTTTATATTTTCCCGACCTTGATCAAATTTGAACAGTGGCCTAATTTATTTATTTATTTTTGTTTGTTATGCAGCCCCTAAAGACCCAATTCCTTCATGATCCTATTGAATTGCATTTAATACAGTCACCCAAAAAATACATAACTTCAAAATTTTAAAGCAAAACAGTAACAACTAGTAAGCAGAATGCAGCAAAAAAAAAAAAAAGTAGAAAACATATCATTTGTGTAGTGAATACTGAGCTCAGTTCTGCTATTCTGAAAAGGGAGCAGGGGAGAGGCTACACTAGAAACTTCAGCTCTGTGGGTTTGTTATATGTTGTCACAAAGATCATGATACTCTAATTTATAACATTTTTACCCAATGTAATTTTAATGGTTCCCATTACAATATGGAAAACACATAACGTAGTAATATATTATAAGAGACCCATTTTATAATTTGAATGAAGTTGCAAGCAAGTTTACTCATAGTCAAGATTGTGGTATTTTTTTATTATTCCTTTTTAGGTCTCAATGTTACTATATTCTTCTAGCGTTCTCAGTTACCCTCTTAAAACTACTCCACACTTTTTGAAAACAGGAGCATAATAGTAATGAGGAGTTTCCGTACTATTTTTCTGGAGTCTTTCTAACCATTTCTTTTCTTAAAGGTGTCTATATAAATTGAAATGCTAAGAAATACATTTCCTCTAAATTTTGAATCAGTACTAAAAGTGAGACTTCAGCAGGATTTTTTCCTTGGCAATGTTGAAATAATTCCAAAAGTTTAGGAAAAGTAAACTCTTTGTATTTTGAACCCTCTGTTGTCTGAACTAGTTGCAAGTGAGAAATGTATCTCAAGATGTAATATACACACTTGAACTCTTGATTTAACTTGGACAAAGTATTTCCCAGTCCCAAAAGGCAGGTAAAAGTCTATTCAGATAATTCTCCACGATGGGATAATGTAACCATTTTAAAGGTTACTGTAAGTGGAAATGTTACACAAGACCCTGTGGATTTGTGTTTGTCATAATAATAACACACAATGACGTCACACTTCTGTCAATTCCAATTTGCAGCCATTCATTACCCTTTGACATTCGTTGAGATGGTGTCTTTAGATCAGATTCATTTCCAGGGCTTAATGAATCCATGGCAGATGGTGCTTGGATGTCGAGCTTGGCATATCTTCACCCTCTTATTGTATGTTTTGGGCACCTATACGTTAAAGTCTATGTCCTTATCTTTCTCTTTCTTATTGCCAGTCTTGAAGGTATTTCTCTCCTTTCTCTAGTATCCATAGTGTTAACTAATCCAGTGGAAGTTACTTTGAGAAGACACAAGTGAATAGTCCTCTCAGAGAGGAATATATATATCAGGTCATGCCAGCAGTGTCATGATACAGGTCTTAGTGATTATTAGAGCAAGAAGGACCCTTAAAAGTCCAAGATAAAGATGTTTCGCTCATGATTAGATTGTGAAGAGATATACTCTGTACTAAATATGATGATAAAGACATATTGTTGTCCCAGTGTATTTGCATGGTAAATGACATGTTCAAAATAAAAATCTTTTTTTATTTTTTTAAATCTTTCTCTGTAAGAGAAGGGTTGGGGCAAAGTGGCTGAGAAGGTCAAGAAGATGGATTTAAACTGGAGGAAGGCCTTCAAAGCCACATTAGACTGTTGGTTTTTTGTTTTGTTTTAATGTTTATCCACAAATATTCTCTTAGTGCCACCCTGTGCCTAGAACTTTACTTGGTTCTAAAGCAAATCTAAGTGTGGTCTTTAAGTAGCCAGAGGAGATAAAGGCCATTGAGTCCTGGGCCTCTGCCAGTTAACAGAAACACATTAATTTAGGATCAGCTAACCAATATCTCCAAGATGGCTCTAACCAAAAAACACAGAAAGAAATATGAAGTATTTTAGTAGGCTGTCTTAGATTTTTCTGAATACAAACTATTTTCCATATTCCTTCCTCATCAATTTTTCAGGCTCGTTAGCTTATATTTTCCTTGGTTTGTAGAATATTAGAGAATGTAGAATATTGTGGAAATGAGCATGAGTTTTGGAGCCTCACAGACTTGGCTGCAAATTTGCCTCCTCCGCTGATTTGCTGTGTGACTTTGGACAAGTTATTTTACCTCTCTGTGCCTTAGTTGTTCGTCCATCCTCTAAAATGGGATGATTGTATATTATCATGAGAATAATACATGGCAAATAATAGTGAAATAATACATGGCTAACTTCTTAGAGTTGTGATCTGGTACATACTAGGTACACATGATGGCATGTCTCTTCTATTTGTTAACATAATTGAATTAGCAGACATTTTAAGTGGAGAAGACAATACTATGACTTCCAGGGAAGTTTTCAAACTTTAAAACTTTTGTCGACTATGGGCAGTAGCCAATCCTGTAGCCACCATCTGAGTGGTGCTCCAGACTTGTGCTCCAGAGGTAGTTTGAAGAAGAAAAACTATGTCTTCCATGTGGAATAAAATTCTTGATATTAGGTTGGTGCAAATGTAATTGTGGATTTTACAATTATTTTTAACTTTTTAAACCACAATTATTTTTGCACCAACCTAATATTTATCCCCACAAAATATTCTTCCAACATTCTTATTTATCTTAGTGTGTGGTATTTAATTGCTCACGTCACAAACTTAGGAGCAATTTTTTACGTCTTCCCATATCTAAACCACCAGAAAATACTCTTGTCTCAATCTACAAAATATATTTAAAATCTGACCACTATTAACTAATTTTGCTGTACCATCCATGTACAAACTACCATTATTTTTTACTTGGACCCTTGCAGTACTATCCAGGTTTTATGTGAAAACCCAAGGTCATTATCTTAGGAGTAAGGTTAAGCTAGAAATAGATCAGCTCTTACAGAGACCAAAAACCAGCTTTGAGTTATCTCACACCTGACTCTCTTAAGATGCTCTGAGATTGCTAATGTCCCTGGCCACCTCTTACAAATAAAGGTAACTCTGCTCTGGTTGATGCTAAAATAGTTTAGGCTTTAAATTGTCTCTATTATTTTTAATATATGACTGTCAGCACTCAAACCAAAATAACCAGGCAAGTGAAGAAACAAAAAAAGCTGATGAAAAATAAAAGGAAAAACAAAAAGATAACAGAAAAAGACCACACGGATGGACCAAACAGATAACAGAAAAATCACAGGTGATTATAATGATGAAATTATTAGACAATGACTTTAAGATAGTCATGCCTAATGTGACCATGTAAAATTCTCAAAAACAAGTTGAGAATTTTACATGGAACTGAAAATATTATATAGAAAACACATTGAAATTCTCAAACTGAAACATTCCTTAAGGACTCAATAGTTAAGAATAACAGCAGAAGATATATAGCTGAAAAGGAAATTAGTGAATCAGAAGTCAGGACAGAAGAAAATAGCTACAATAGAACACAGAGAGAGAAAGAATAAGAAATACAAAATGAAAAGAAAACATAAAAAACTTAAATGTAGAGTGAAAATGACTTACATTCATATAATTGAAGTCTCAAAAATAGAGGCAATATTTAAAAGATAATGACAGAATTTCCTAAAGCTGAGGAAACAAGCTACAATTTGAAGAAGCACTGTGAACCCTGCTGATTCAAACTGGATCAACACAAAGAAAATCACAACTAGGTACAGAATAAGAACAATTGCTGATAACCCAATACAATGACAAGTATGCTAAAAAAAAAAATCCAGAGATAAAAAGATGCACTACTTTCAAAGGAGCCACAATCAGACAGACAATTTCTCAAAATAAATAATAAGAAAAGACAAAGTAATGCTACTCTAATTGTACTGAAAGACAATGATTGTCAGCATCAAATTCTATACACAATGCATATGTCCTTAAAAGAAATGAAGGTGACAGAAAAACCTTTTCAGATGAAGAAAACTAGGATAATTTTTCACCAGAATATACAAGCTAAAGAAAATCTTTCAGGCAAAAGGAAAATAATCTAAGATGACTATTTGGAGTTTCAGGATGGAATGAAAGACAAAAATAATAATTATTTGGGTTATATAAATGAATGTTAATAGTATAAATGATAATGTCTTATGAACTATTGTAGTAAAAAAAGATTTGATTCATTGGAAATATACAACAAAAACTTAACATGTAACTAATCATGTGGTTTCAAGTTATATAAACCAAAAGTGAACAGAATTACCAAAAGAAATAGACAGACATATTTATAATCACAAGAGATTTTAATACACTTCTTTATGTAACTGATAGAAAAATCAGACAAAATATTAATATGTATGTAGATTTAAATAACACGATAAACAAAGTTGATATAAGTGACATGTATAGAATATTGTATCCCACAACTGAAGATTTCATATTTTTTCCAATGTACATAATAAAGCTTTTACAAAAATCAACCATATGCTGCACCATAATGTAAATCTTAACATATTTCAGAGTTGATGTGATACTTAACATACTCTCAGATTACAGTGAAATTAAAAAATAAATAACTAGAAAATCCCTATATTTTGGAAGTTTTAAACCCTTATAGATTATTTTTTAAATTTATTGGGGTGACAATTGTTAGTGAAATTACATAGATTTCAGGTGTACAATTCTGTATTACATCATCTATAAATCCCATTGTGTGTTCACCACCCAGTCAGTTCTCCTTCCATCACCATATATTTGATTCCCCTTACCCTCATCTCCCAGCCATCACCCCCTCTTACCCTCTGGTAACCACTAAACTATTGTCTGTGTCTATGAGTTCTTGTTTCTCATTTGTTTGTCTTGTTCTTTTGTTGTTTTTGGTTTATATACCACATATCAGTGTAATCATAGGGTTCTCTGCTTTTTCTGTCTGACTTATTTCACTTAGCATTATACTCTCAAGATCCATCCATGTTGTCACAAATGCTCCTATATCATCTTTTCTTACCGCCGAATAGTATTCCATTGTGTATATATACCACAACTTCTTTATCCATTCATCTATCGAAGGACATTTTGGTTGTTTCCATACCTTGGCCACCATAAACAAAGCTGCAATGAACATTGGAGCACATGTGTCTTTATGTATAAATGTTTTCAGACTTTTGGGGGTAGATATCCAGGAGACGGATTGCTGGGTCATATGGTAATTCTATTTGTAATTTTTTGAGGAACCTCCACACTGCCTTCCATAGAGGCTGCACCAGTCTGCATTCCCACCAACAGTGTATGAAGGTTCCTTTTTCTCCACAGCCTCTCCAACACTTGTTACTATTTGTCTTGTTGATGATAGCCATTCTGACTGGGGTGAGGTGATATGTCATTGTGGTTTTTATTTGCAATTCTCTGATGATTAGTGATGTTGAGCATTTTTTCATATGTCTATTTGCCATTTGTATGTCCTCTTTGGAGAAATGTCTCTTCAGGTCCTCTGCCCATTTTTCTATTGGGTTGTTTGTTTTTTTGTTGTTGAGCTTCATGAGTTCCTTCTATATTTTGGATATTAGCCCCTTATCGGAGGCACTGTTTGCAAAAATCTCCCATTCAGTCGGTTGCCTCTTTATTTTGTCGATGGTTTCTTTTGCTGTGCAGAAACTTTTAAGTTTCATATAGTCCCATTCGTTTATTTTAGCTTTTACTTCCATTGCCTTTGGAGTCAAATTCATAAAATGCTCTTTGAACCCAAGGTCCATAAGTTTAGTACCTATGTTTTCTTCTATGCAGTTTATTGTGTCAGGTCTTATGCTTAAGTCTTTGATCCATTTTGAATTATTAATGGATTAAAAGAGAAAAGAGAATGGCAGTTTTAAAAATATTTTGAATTATTTCATATCAAAATATATGGCATGCGGCTTAAATTTCTAAAAAAGAGATTAAAAATCAATAATCTAAACATAATTAATGGTGAAATGTTGAAAGTCTTTCCTGTGAGATCAGAACCAAGGGAAGTAATTCCACTCATAAGCATATAATCTACTTGCATATATGCATAAAAACATATGCAAAATATTTATAGTAGCATTATTCACAATTGTCCCAAACTGGACATCTGTCCCAAATACAGTGTAATTTATCCATACTATACAGCAATAAAAATAAATGAACACTAGATATAGCCAGTAACATGGATGAATTTTATTAACATGATTTTTGAGGGAATAAGTGAACACTTAGGATTACATACTCTATGATTCTATTTATACAGAGTTCACAAAAGACAAGACTAATCTGTGATGTTGGAGGACAGGATAGCGATGAACAGGGCCTGGCTCAAGTGTGGGAGGAAGGATTCTACGGTGCTGGTGAGTTCTCATTTTCTATCTCTAAGCATTGGTGGTGGTCATAGGGGTGTCTGCTTTGGGAGAATTCACTGAGCTATGTACTGATGCTTTGTGCATGTTTCTGTAAGTATTATATTTCAGTAAAAATGTTATAAAAGCGCTCGTTTTGTATTGTCTCTCTCTCTTGATGGACTATGTTATCTCCTTCCTTAACTTCACTGCTAAATATCTGCAAAAAGTAATCTATTCTTGATCTCTCTCTCTGACTCTCTCTCTCTCTCTCTCTCTCTCTCTCTCTCTCTCTCTCTCTTCTCTCTCTCTCTCTCCCCCCCCACCACCACAACCGGGCCTCTGTCTCTTCCTCCCTCTCTTTCTCCCTTAATCCTACTCACTCTCAGCACACGATGATCTGGCTTCTGCCCTAACACTCTGAAAATGCTTTCACCAAAGTCACCAGTGACCTCCTAATTGCCCATTGTCTATTCTCAGTCTTGTCCTACCTGACCTGTCCACGCCATATGACACTGCTGACCAGCCCTCATTTGTAATCCTCTCTTCTCTTGACCTCTTCCTCATTCTTCTTTTTCCTTGTGAACTATTTCAATTGTGTCCCTCTTCCCTCACTTGACCCTCAAAGACTTGTTTTCTAGTTTCTCGGTCCTCAAATAAGTGTTTTCTACTTATACTCATTCTGGTTGCTCTAAAATGAAAATTACAAACCGGCTGTAGACATGTTTTCTGTAGTACAAAGAATTTTTAACAAATTGTGAATTATGTGCATTGTATAAAAATCAGTAGATTTCCCATAAAAATCCAGGTGTCTGGCATCAGAAAATTAAGAAGTTTGGTAATCCTAGATTCACCTTGTTGAGGGGACAACAATCTTCCAGAATCGAATAATAGGAGGGTTTTTTTAAAAACCTGAAACAGAGCCCACACTTACCTCTACTTTTTACAGCCGCATGAAGCTGCTAGAGCACTTAAATTTCTCACCCCTGTTACACAAGTCTCTTTAGAGCAGTGCTTCTCAAATGGTGCGAAAGAATCACCTGGGACAATTATACAATTGTTTCTGCCCCATCCCCAGGAGAGCAATATGATGGGTATTGGGTGGGGTCCAGGAAAGGATATTTTTTAAAAGTTCCAGGTGATTTTTGCAAGTTATCCAGGGAAGACACTATTTTAGGGAATTCCTTTAACTCTGTACGTTAAGCGCTTTCAGCTGCATCTCTTGGTCTTAAGTGCCTCACTGTCCACGAGATGAGACAGGTGCATAAACAAATAATCACAATAAAATGCCTAATCATCCCTCCCAGGCAAGCTGAGACTTGAAGTCCCCATCTCTGCGAAAGTCTGAGTCAGGTGTGGGATATCCACCTTTTGGAGACTGGGTCAAGGCACTGTCTTTAAACGGGGAAGCTTCTCTATGGTTAATCAATAGAGCAAGCAGAGAGAGAGAGAGAGGTACCAAGCCAAAGGGAAAAAAACGGGGAAGCCAGACGACGGTGGAAGTTCTGGAAGAAGATGCTGAGAAGCAGGGCTTCTGGCAGCTCTCTGAGGTACATGGAGGTATCTGCCTTTGAAATAAAGCTTTTGGTATTAGCAGAGCAGGAGTATGAAAAGTGCTGTCTCGGTGTGGGTCATAGTGTGACAAATGGTATACCAGAGTAAGATGAGCTTCAAGTGTGCGTAAGATGAGGTTCAATCAACTCGACATGATTAGGTCGACATGATTTGTGAAATCATGACGATTAGGTCGACATGATTTGTTCGTGATATCAATCTGTATAAATACGTTGCTTAGCAGCTAGATAGGTGTAGTGCTGTTTACCTGTAATGATGGGGCTGGATCACTGTTTTCATCCAACACTGGGAATTTGCTGGATCATTCATGTAGAAAGAAAAAGGAGCAAAATAAGAGTAATAGGGAATTATTTTAGATATAGACCACGGGCTCATTATATAAGAGTGAAGCAAAAAGATGATTGACTAGAAATAAAAGGGTCAAGGAACTGATGGACTTAGTGACATTAGGAAAGCAGGTGGGTAGGGATGAGAGAAAATGAGAACTTGATGAAGGGAAGTTATGGTAAATGAAGGAGCGTTTGGAAATTAACATCTCAGAAACCAATCTATTTGTAACAATAATATTGTTACTGACAGGTTGCTGAAATGGAGTAGTGTTGAAGGTCTTTAGAATTGAGAAGATTAAGGAACTGTAAAGCATGGAACCCTATGTGTGTGACTGAAACATATTCCCATATATAAATATCAGAAACAAGAGGTTGTTTCTCCTTTTTTAAAAAATTGGCTTATCTCTGCTATTGCATTAATACACCTACACTGACTCACGGTCATTATCAACTTGATAAAAGTAGTTTGCTTTTTTTTACCTTTTTTAAAAAAATCAAACTTTTATCCCTTCAAAAGATCACATTGTGCAGAGTAGCCCAGTCTAAATAAATAAATAAATGATAGCTATAATAACAACGTATCATACTGTGGCATTGCATAATTTTCAAAACCCTTTTACATAAATCATATCACTTGCTAAAATAACTCATGAGGTAGACGGGGAAAAAATTATCATCTACTTTTAATAATAAGGAACATGAGAAAAGTAGCCTAAGGTAACAAATTAATAAGTGACACAAGCAGCACGAGAACCCATGTAGCTCTATTTTATTTCTAATGTTTTAGATGCTTTGTAAATTGATGAAGTTATTGGGAATGCATGTAACGTTGCCACGTTTTGTTTTTTTTTTCTTTTACAATATCATTTCAACTTCGCATGCATTTCCCATTAATGCCCACTGGAATATTTAGTTGTTAAAAACCATCAAATAGATATTTAAATGTATTTAGTCATTAGGGGAAAACAAAAACAAAAACAAGAAGACTAAGGCTTATTTCTTAGTGTTGCACAGCTTATCTTGACAGGATATAAATAGTTAACTGACAGAATTTATAGAAATCTTGGTTCTTTTCATCTTTTAGAATTTTGGTAGGAATAACAATACATACTTGTGTGTCTGTGCGTGAGTTCTTATAAATACATAGAATTCTGTTTAGATAAAACACAAGTACCAAGAGCCACTTCTAAAATGTTCTATCTGTACTTGATATTGCAACCCTGATTTTTCTGTGGCATTTAATACAAGAAGGCTCATCATGGGCACATCTAGGAGGAAGATTTTCTGTATCAGTGCAAATTTCAGGAATGAATCACGGGGAGAAAAGTCAAAATGCTTGAGCTCTCTGTTGTCTCCTTCCTCTCGGTGCACGATCATGGAATTTCCCAGCTTTATTTTCTATGGAATATATCTCAGAGCAACAGATATAGGGGGAAGGATGTAAAATTTCTATTCTGAAGATGGAGTGTCAGTGGTGCGCCTAGCACTTCTGAACTTTATACCTAGAAATGATGCAGCAACTTCATAGTTGCTGTACTCAGTTTTCACATATAAAAAGGATCAAATAAGAAAATGTAAATAAAAGCATTTTGTAAAATATGAAGCACTTTGTAAATAATGTGTTTGATGTCACAGAAAGCACCTGGACTATAGAGTCAAATCTGTTTTAACACAGATTTCCTTACTGTGCTACCCTTAGCAAGTTACTTAATCTCTCTGGATCTTAACTGCTCATTTGCAAAGTGTAGGTAACACATGACGTCAGGCATTGCCCTAATAAACTTGGGTTCAAAAATCAGACCCCGTGTGGAATCAATGTCATAGACACGACACAACCTATGAAGTCTTTGAACTGCTTTTTTTTGGCATTCTCCTTTTAATAAGATTTAACATCTTAATAAGAAGAAATAGCTAGACTATTTCTATTTATAAATGCTAAATTTAACCTAGAGAACAAGGAACAAGATACCTTTCACAGTGCCCAGGCTTTTTTTTTTTTTTTTCACAGATGAAAACACATTTTATTTTATATCAAATTGTGTTGCAATGCTATAACCAGTAGCTATTTTTTAAATGTGCAATAATAATATAAACATGTGCAATATCTGGTTGAATATGAACAAAGTATGTAATGATCTTTTCGGATTTCTGTCTGTATAAGTTGGTGGGTTTTGTCTCTAATTACATGTGTTTTTTTTTTTTAAAAGAAAACATGTATTTTTTTCTAGGTATACATATAAATACTATTAGAATTGGATACAAGGAGGTTCAGAAGCCAGAACACATTCTAACTTTAAACCAGTATTTTACCTGAAGAAAAGATGCAACACGAAATATAATTAGATATGACTAAAATACATAACTCAGTTATCAAGGCTGTTTCGCATGGTCCTCAAATGTAGAGAGAAATCACTTCTTGTCCACCTTACAAAAAATTTTCACGTGCAATGGTAGAGACTGCAATTTTCTAATTCTATCGTAGTTGTGTCAGTTACTCCTTAATACGTGAAGTCTCCCTTCTTCCAACCCATTCTCCACATTGCTGTCAGAGTGATCTTTATCAAATATATCCCCCTCTTAAATCCTTCAATGGTTCTCCACTACTCTCCAGATAAAATTAATATTTCATATCAGGGCTCCTGTCTTCCTCTCTACTTTGATCTTCTCTCTGGGTTCTATTAATGTTCCTGCAGTCGTAATAGCATACCGCATCTTCCCCACAGCTTTGTTCCTTTACACCCGCTTCTCCTCTACCAACCTTGCCTCACCCTTCAAAACTTCTGAAAGTCCTTCCCTGACCTTTTGCTGTTCGAGTAACTTTCATTCCCTTACATTCCCATGAATCATGTGCTTATCTTGATCATGCAGTTTAGCTTATCGTGTCATATTTATTAGATATTTCATGTAATAGAAAATAAATGTCTTAGGTGAAGAAAGCTTATCCCCTGTGTAGATCCCTGATGTCAAACACAGCATAGAAAACACAGTAGGTTCTGGGTAAACTTTTCCCAAATAAATGAGTAAAGGCAATGGGCATTACCCAAGCAGAGACATTGAGGAAGTTTCTTTGGAGAGGTTGATACTGACAACGCTGAGTTTATCAAGTCCCTACTTAATTATTTGGAGATTTAGAAAGGGAATACAAATTTTCCTTTGTAGAGAGGATTTAGAAAAGTATCAGTAGGAAAATCGGTGGGAGTTCTCACTGAAACACTCTGTCTAAGGTTGGAGAGTGGCTTGAGAGTTAATCAAGGTCATATACTTGGGGACAGAGCTAACTCTGGAGTGAAGTTCCTGCCAGTCTTTCCTTTCAGCAAAACATGAATTTAGTTTTCTTATTTCTTCTTTCTCCCCAAGGCATTGGCTGGCCACCCCTGAGATTAAACCAAATACCAGGTGGCCGTGATGTAGCCCATGAGGAGATAAGCACAGCTTTTCAGGGATAGATGATTTTCTCCAACTTCAGCCATTTGTACACGGGATAATAGTATAGCCTGCCTCACAGAGCTATTGGGAGGATTAGGAGCTCAGAGAGATAATCAACAAAAAAGAGCATTGAGCAGCTGCTTCAGGATTCAGTCTGAGAAGCAGAGGGAGATGTCCTGTAAATGTTCCTTCCCATTTACTCATCCTTCATCTACAGACCATGTTCTGAATGCCCAGACTCTAAAGGGCAGATGGAAGAAATGGGGGGCAAGCTCAGAGACTTTATTTTCAGACCTAATCTATACTGTGATGGTCAATTTTTGTAGATTATTGCAGCCAATGACATTTCCTGAGCCCCGACTTCACTAGGCCCCACAGATGTATAAGCCAGATAAGAAGCCCAGACGCTCCTCTAAAAAAAAACATTTGTTGGACCACGGATTCCATGATAACTCCCGCAGCAAAGGACACGAAGCTGCCCCACTTTTGGTAATCTGAGTTAGGATTATCCAGTTTGTGGCCTTTTAGGGCCACATTAAAAAAAAAAAAAATCAAAGTATCTTGCACTAAATAGACACTGGAAAATAACCACTGAATCCGTTTAAATAAAACTGAAGTACTGTGTTTTTCCTCAAATAGCCAGACATTTTCAGTGATCTTTCTCACACTGCATGTAGAGGCGTGTTTCCAGGCTGCTTGTTAATATCCACACCGTTGTACTGTGGTAATCAATGAGAGCAAACAATGCACATTTACCTAAAGAACAGCACCAACAACATAGAAAATCTATATTAGTTTTGGAGAGTGTTTTGGGGAAGCTAAAGTGTAACAGTCAGCTCAGTAGTTAGACAAGTTTCCATAGATACAATATGTGTGAAATAGTTTTATCTAGGTATAAAGGCTGATGGGTAAAATGAGAATTCTGATGAGATCTCAAGAAATTACAAAAATAATTTAGAAAATAAATAAGTTCCTAATTTGTTGATTTTTTTTTTTTTATATCTTAATAAAAGGTGTCTCTTGCAACAGTAAACAGAAACCAATCTGCATTTGCAGGTGCAGAAAAGGTGCTTTCAAATATATTATCAGCAGAGAATGACATACACTTATTGGAATCAGCATTACTCAACATTCTTTGTGCCTCGGCAAGATACAAAACGATCTGTTTCTTCTCTTGGCTAAAAGGAAATGAAGAGCAAAGTCCATAGGATACAAAATAAACCAACGAAGGCTGTGGTACTGTTGTTTCTATTGCTATTGTTAGTAATCATAACACCATACACAGCGCTTTATAGGTTTCTTTTCTTTTTTTAAATAATTTAGAAAATTATTGATTTTTGTTGATTTTTTTTGTTGTTGATTTTTTTTTTTTTACATTGGAATAGATTTAGTCACTGTTCCTTTTTCTGTACATAAAAGCTGTAGTAACTATCTGGATACAACAATGGGACTCTTATGACCTATACTTTCCCTTCTCTTTTTGCGAATCAAAAAGTAATACTTCTGATCATATTATAGGACCGCTAGCCTCTTTGAGACACAAGTCTTACAGAACTCCCCTATTTTCATGATTTGGATGCAAATGAAGGAAAATTAACAATATTTTAGGCTCTATACTTGAGGCAATGCGTTTTCTCTTTGGCTAAGGATTTTCTCAATAAATTCTCATTCATACAAGTGGTAGATTGGGGTTAGCAAGACAGCTCTTTTCATCTATTGTTAGGTGTCTGAATGTTAGAGACCTTGAATTAATGTTAGGTCTCTGAATGTTAGGTCTCAGAAACCTTGACTTACAGACAGAGCCATGTCTGCAAGAAAACAGCAGAATGTCTGCTGGCCTGCCCCTGCAGACAGAGCCAAACTTGCAATAACAGAAAACGCCACAAAACAGCTACTGGTTTGCAAGCAGTAAACATTTTCTGTTCAAACAATGCTACCCTGTCAGGACAGCCCTTATAAAACCCTCCTCACCCCCTCCTTTGGGACTGCAAGTCTCCTTTAGACATGCACCCCGGACTGTTGCAGTCTTTGCTCAATCCGATACACTTTTATCTCTTACAATAAAAACTTTCTTAAATTGCCTGACCATGCGCGCTCCTTTACCAGCCGACCTATCATTTGGTGCAGAAACCTGGGATGGTGTAGGCCAGAGAATGCAGGATCGCCCCTTCTCTTTGTCTTCCCCCTGGCTTGATGTGCTCTCTGGCTACCCTCCCGGACCTGCCATAAGGACACACCTCGGGCCTTTCTCCCTTCCGTTGCTGACATCCCAGGCAACATCAGACCAAATTCTTGCGGGGAGAGTGAAACCTCCTATTCTCCTCTCGGACCTTCTGACTCTCTCTCACTGTTCTATGGTTCCACGAAAGTCCTCACACTCGGCCAGATGGTTCCTCTCGGAGGCCCAGATCCTCCCAGTCTTGGGGTGCCCAGTTGGCGAGTGATCTCTCGTACTCATGGGAGTTGAACACCGGGATTTGGGACGCCTCATCCCTTTTTCTCCCTTTAATAGGAGGCTCTCTCCTCACCCTTCTCACTCCATCTATTCGAACTATGGGGACCTCATATTCGGTCCCTGCCGAATCCACCCCTCTTGGTTGTCTCCTCCACAACTTACAAGCCCTCAGGCTCAACTTACAGGAGATCCAACCCACATAACTTATCTTTTACTGCCTGACCCCAACACTGCCTGACCCCAATATAACTTCTGTGACCACAATGGAAAGTGGTCAGAAATTCCCTATGTCAAGGCCTTCTTTACTCTTCGAGCTCGACCCTCCCTCTTCCAAACCTACAGCACTTTCCAAATTCTCCTAGCCCACTCTCAACCTTCTCCTTTTCCAGATAAAACTCCCTTTGACCCAGCTGATGATCGGGTCCCTTTTCCTCCACCCCACGTCCTACTATCCCCTCAGCCTAAACCTTCTCCCCTGAACTCCAGCTCCTCATTTCAGGAGGATTTGGTTCTGGTTTATGTAAGTTATTTGTTTTATTTGCCTCTGGCCTGTGTTTATTTCTTTTCCTTTTATATTTTTGTCTTAGACACCAAGCTAATTGGGAGCTCTGAATCTATATCTTCTGTGAGCTCCCTAAGTCGTATATTTAAAATTGTTTGCTACACCAACTCTATATTCAGGAACTTGACAAAAAGTAAGTCTTAAAAGATTTGTCTAACTCTCAGTAACTTTCAAGGTCTCACAGATAACCTCAAATGTGAACAAAGGGCTGCGGCTGCCTCTGCTTGAGGCTGAGGTAACTGAAGAGCAAAAAAAGAGGCACTTTTAAACCCAGGCGACAAGCCGCCCCCTCCCCCCCACTCCTTATTACAGTCTTCTGGAGTTATAAGGGCAACTATAAGATCTTAGGTCCTCTCTACAATTGTGGGTGGTTCTGTTTATATATGTAGTCTCTAAGGCCTATACTTGTCTATGTTTTATATAAATTATAATAGTTTTGCCTCTGGATGGTATTGCCAGTTTATAATATTTAATTGGCTAAAAATAAGAGATTAGGTGGTTATATTAATTAAGATAATAAAAACTAATTCAACTACTTCTCAGGATCATGTGATCTAAGGAAATATTTGATACTAAGGCTGGTTTCTTGGTTTTACTAAGTTGTGTTAAATGATAAAAGCTATTAACTATCTAGGTATTTCAAAATAACAAAATCCTGAAATATCAATTATTAGATAGGGCTGAGTTTATCTATTTCTGGCTTCTTGTCACAGGAAAATTAAGAGATAAATTAAGAGCTGTTAATGAATATATCATATATTGCATTACAAAAGCCTATGCTTTTGAAGGTTACAAAATATATTCCTCTATTTACCGGGAAAAGTGCTCATTACTTGCTTTTGGTTATCACTAAAATTTAAGGTTGCAAAGCTAATACAAAATTCAAGTTCATTTTACCTCTCTGACAATTAAGACAAAGTTTACTAGACTACTGGTCTAGAATATAAAAAAGTTTTCTACCTAATAAACAAGATTATATATGTTATCACCATAATTTCTATATTCTAGAACTACTGGTGTTCATGTGCCCTTTTTATGTCAGATATAAACAACTATAAAAAAATAATTTAACTGCTTTTACCAAAAACCTAGATAAGTTAGGGTAAATTCATTAAGCTTGGCCGAATATTTTCCTTCACCTGACACCAAATTATAGTAATTCTGATCCATTGTTACATCTTAATAAAAAGCCACAGAATTTAGAAAAGGCCAGGAAATTTGTTTAAATATCTGTCGCACAGGGGACCCTGCTCGCTGCGCCATTTGTCGTGCAGGGTCTCCGCTCCTGCTCCCCACATAAGAACGCAGGACACGGTGAGACCAAAAAGGAACACCCACGGAGCCATAGGTAGGGGAGTCATATCACTATATTCTCACCGGCGGCATCCGCCTCTCTACAATCCGCTCTTGCTAGCCCCCAATCTTCTTCTAGCGTAGCCACAGCCGTTATATTAGTGGCCAATGGCTTACGGGTTACAGCTGACGGCCAACTAGCCACAGCTGATGGCCATCTGATCACAGTTGATGGCCATTTACTACCCGAGCCAGCACCTTTCTATTGTGAGGCCGAGAGCCTGGAAACTGTTTTTTGGGGCTTTGTCCCCACAATATCTTTAACAACCAAGGCAGGAAAAACAAGTAATAAAGAAACAGTGAGACCAGAGCCAAGGCCAGAGACAGGCCAGATTTTTGGCCGCAGTTACAGACAACCTAAGGCTGAAGCCACCTCAGGGCACCCCAGAAACCCCAGAAGAGGAAACGACAGTCCACTGGAGTAAGGAATGTCCTAATCCTCCAAACCAGCTGTGCCCCCTGCACAAACTAAAAGGGCACTGGAGGAGAGTTTGCCCCCTGTTCTGAAGGGAACAGGGACCAACTCCCTCACCACAAATGGCTGTGATCACTGTTGGGCCTGAAGTTCCCAGCGGCTCCCAAGCTGTTCTCATCACAGGAATGGAAAATGGAACTGTGGGTGAGCCTTGACGTGACAGGTAAGCCTGTTAATTTCCTGATTAATATAGAAGCCATTTATTCTTTCTTGACCGCTCACTCTGGACCTATTTATTTCCTCTAAAACCTACTCGGTTGTAAAGATAAAAGCCCTAAATTTGGGCTCATTTTACTCAGCCTATTCCTTACCATTGGCCTATGTCTCAGGAAAAATATAAAATAAACAAATCAGACTTTAAAAGGACTCTAGGAAAAGTTTTGTCAGGAGACCGCTAAGCCCTAGCTCTAACTGCTGCCCATGGCTTTGGATTCTGACCTCAATTCTGTTATTTTCTATATTATTAACTTGGGAAAAGGACAGCAGGCACTCAAAATGTAAGGACTGGCACCTCCCCCATGTTGACTCCTCTACACATTACAGCCCCTTAAAGTCGTAAAGTTGTACAGTGGGAACCAAGTACTGTCAAAAGCCTAGAGGGGGAAGGATCTCTAATAGCCCAGTTAACTCCTAAGTGGAAGAGACTCTTAATGGTTCCCCCAACCGCCCCAACGACTATCAGGCTGCAGAGAGACAGCAGCTGCGTCCCCTTTCCCTTCAAATCAAACCTGATTTATTAAAGTCTCCACAGGACTACCCCAGAAAAAAGACTATTGCTTCTGTTCCTGTGAGCCAGCTGAAGACCTTAAGCTCCTCTTGGAACAGAGAGACAAGTCACTCTCCCAGGCCTGATAACCACTAATAACTAACCCCAGACTCCTGGAGCTGCTCTTAATTCCTTTATCTTATGAGCTCCAGTTTTCCTCTTTACTTACACCCCCCTGGGATGCCCTTCTCACTCTGAGGGACCCTAGTTATAGTCCCTTCTCTCCCCTTTACGTGTTCCTCTTCTCTTTATCCTTGGGCTACTCCTATTTAAGTATACTCCTTTGCCTTTTTCAACCTTCTTGTCAAGTTTATCTCTTCCAGAATCAAGTCTATTAAGCTATAGATGATTCTTGTGCAAGGCTTCCGGCCCATACCTGTGAGTGACTCTGTAACCACATTCAGCCCCTTGGATCAGAACTTTAACTTCCAGCTAACGCCCCTAACTTAGGTCATTCCATAGACGAGGCTGCCCCAATTTTGGGGGCCTAGTCATTCCACCATCTCCCATTCCTCAGGAGGATCTGACCTCAACCTTCCTTGCCTTCTTGGCTTAGCCACGGAGGACTGATGGAGCCCAGGGCCCCCGGCTCCCTCCTGCATCACAACAGCGGAGCCCAAGGTATCTCTTCATGTGACAAGTAAGCCAATCTCCTTCTTAATAGACATGGGGGCCATTACTCTGTCTTCCCTGAATTTTCAGGGCCTACTCATCCCTCCCATATCTCCATTGTTGGGATTGACGGCCTTATCACACAATCTCTAACTACCACAGCCCTCACTTGCTCCCTTCATAACTCGGTTTTTACCACTCATTTGTAGCACTCCTCCAGTGTCCCACTCTCCAAATTCAGAGTCTCCTTTCAATTTTGTCCACCCTACCCTGAACCCATCCTTCTCCTTATGCTCTCCCCCTCCGACACTCCAGTACGGATGCTCTCCCCTCTGTCCTTCATCGATCCTATTGTTTGGGACACATCTACCCCACTGTCAAGATCAAGCTGCATTTCCAAACCAACCCCAATACCCCATCTCTCTCACTCACCTAAAGGGCCTGCAACTCCTGGCTAGCGGTCTTTTCAGGCCTACCCTCTCCCCAATCTGTAACATACCTGGTTTGTCGATGACAGCTCCACCCTTATGGTGGTTCCCGTATATCTGGCTATGCCATTGTCACCCCGCCATTACCATCAAGACACATCCCCTTTCATTGGGGACGAACTTACAAAATGCAGAACTCATTGTGCTCACCGGGGCCTTAACATCCTCCTCACACAAATCAGTCTTTGATTTGGCCCCCTTATGTTCATCCAATCTCCTAACAGCCAGCCTTCATCTCCTGGATCACACAACAGGTCTCACAAGCCCTCGATATATACTGGAAACTCCATATCCCCTACAGACCCCAATCCTCGAGTAAAATAAAAGAGCCAACTCCATCATTAAATCTCACCTCACCAAACTCTCTCTAGAGGTCCAACAACCTTGGATGAACTGTCCTACCCCTCGTCCTCTACCCAATCCGTTCCACCCTTTAGACCCCCACCTTCCTTAGTCCTTTTGAGTTCATGTCTAGCAGACCCTTCTTACTAGACAACCTCCCTCCTAATAGCTCACCAATGAGAGACTGCTTCCCAGCTCTTAGCCTCGTTCAGCAGATCCTTAGGGAACATGCAGACCGCATTCTTCCCCAACCCCAAGACACTTCTTCTCTTTCTCTCTCATTCCCTAACCCCAGGAGACTGGGTCCTTCTCAAAGACCTCACCCCTCAGACATACAACAATAGGGGAAAGGGCCCTTCCAGCTCCTTCGCACCATCCCCACTGCAGCCAAGCTGCTGGGTCACCCCTCCTGGTTTCACTTCTCTAGGCTGAAAAAACAGCTAAACCACCTGTTCTGCCACTGCACAGGACCACCCAAGCTCCACGATATCGCTGCTCAGTCCTGAGCCCCACCTGGCTTCAACTTCACAAGATCCCTGAGGAAAAACCGGGAGACTCATGAAAGGTGACCCCTACCCCTGCCCTTGTCCTCGCTGCATGAACCAAACACCCCCAACCTCACTCACTCCTGGCTCCTTCACTCCCCCTCTAAATCCTCTCGGTTATCCCCACCTTTCCCCTTAACCTCCACAGGTCCATTTTAGAGCTCTTTTCCGATGATTCTATCACCTGTCTTCTCAACCTCAAAGGAGACATAAGACCCCCATGGTAACACTTACCCCTTATCACCTCCAGACCCTCAACCTAATTCATCATTTTCCACATACGCCTGCCTCTCCACCAACTGGACAGACACCTGCACCCTCATTTTACTTTCTCCAGATATTCAGATCACCCCCAATAATCAATCTCTACCTGTCCCCACATACACTTTCATGTGTTAAAAAAGGGCCATCTCCCTTATTCTACTCCTAGTGTCACTGAACATCTCTGCGGGGGTAGCAACAGGGACAATAGGGCTAGGAGTCTCCTTACACCACTTTCAGGCCCTATCACAGGACCTCGTCCAGGCCCAGAAAAACAGAGACCGCCACAAGAACCAGTAGAGCTCCTAGTTTATAGGTAGCTGGGACCCTTGGCTTCTCCCCCTCGTAGGGCCTCTAATCATTACCTTTTTGGTCCTAGCCTTCGTTCCCTGCCTCCTCCGCCTTTTCAGTCAATTCCTGCAGAGCCAATTCCAGGTGTTCGCAAATGGAGCTGTCCGTAAAATGCTTCTCCTACAACATTACCAGCCCCTTCCACAATGTCCCCTTCCTCTCACTGCCCCACTTCAGCCTGAAGAAGCTACAGAAGAGAGATACGATGGCCCCTCTCCTTTTTTATTAACAAACAAGGCTGGAATGGTAGGTCTCTGAATGTTAGAGACCCTTGACTTAATGTTAAGTCTCTGAATGTTGGGTCTCAGAGACTTTGACTTACAGAGTCATGACTGCAAGAAAACAGCAGAATGTCTGCTGGCCTGCACCTGCAGACAGAGCCAAACTTGCAATAACAGAAAACTCTCGGAAACAACTACTGGTTTGCAGACAGTCAACATTTTCTGTTCAAACAATGCTACCCTGTCAGCACAGGCCCTTATAAAACCCTCCTCACCCCCTCCTTCGGGGCTGCAAGTTTCCTTGAGGCACGCAGCCCGGACTGTAGCAGTCTTTGCTCGGTCCTGCATACTTTTCTCTCTTATAATAAAAACTTTCTTAACTTGCCTGACCATGCAGTTCCTTTACCAGCTGACCTATCATCTATAAACTTAAAATGTATCAGTGTCGTTTCAAAAACTGAAAAACTAATAGTTAATTTGTTTCCATTGATTTTCCTACTGTGGTGTGATTTGTTTCATTCAGGATTCTGTAGTCCTCGCTTGGAAAGTATTTAATTGTATCTTTGTTTCACCAGTTATCTTGATTCAAGATATTTTAAAACACATCCACATTTATATAATTGTGTAAAATAAATTTTACAATTCTTTTCCCTTTTTCCAATGTTGAAACACTATCTCTTTACTTTTTAGTTTGTTTCTAGTGTAATTATTTTACCATTCCTAGAGATAATTTTATCTTTCAGTTTCATAGAACATGTTTTGAACTTCAGAGTTATTTTGGACCTAGCAGGTGCAAAATATCAACTATTTTGATATCTTGATTTAAAAACAAGGTGACTAGTGCTCTGTATTTTCTATGAGTAAATATTTATTATAGTAATTCTATCTTTGATTTGCAATACTTTTTATTTTTTTAGTAATTTAACTGGGTGTCTCTGTAATTCAACGTTGGGCTAAAGGCTAAATGGATACAATTTTGCAGCAACTTCTCAAACATGTTTCTAATCAGTATGCTGCAGCACCTTTCCATTAAGCAGATATTTCCAATTCCATATTCTTTACTCCAAAGCTTATTATTTTGCATTTACCTATAGTGAACTACATTTGCCATGTATTAGCAGACACTTAAATGTTCTCAGTCTTGATGTACCCCTCACAATATTATTCTTCCTTGTTTTTCTGGTCATTTAAAAATAACCTGAAAACAAACAGATTATAAAAACATAGTGAATCCTAACTGGTCTGGTGTATAATTTTATATCTATATCTAATATATCTATATCTATATCTACCAAAGACAAAGGAACTCAGAAGAAATTTAATAGAAGGAAAGGAAATAATGATGAGACTAATTTGATATCTTGGCCCTTTGGTCTGACATGAGTATCACTGTTTTACTACATATCTACATATGTATTTACTACATATCATGATAACAGCTATAAAAAATGTATGACAGTAGCTAATAGTAGTTGTTCATCATTCTTATAATGACCCTCCCAATAAACATGTGCTTATTATCTTATTGCCTCAAAACTACAGGAGAGGAGCAATATGTTTATACATTTCAGTGAATGGGTTCAAAGTCTTTGATATGGTTTTGCATTGTATTGATAGGGGTGACATGTAGGAAATTGTTGAATCAAATAATTGATTGGTGGAGATTTACTGCTATTACATACCATTATATCCAGGGAATCCAGAATGTGTACTTCCTTCCATGTCAATAGTCCTTTCTAGAGAAAATATCCCCACAAGAAGCAGCAGCAGAATAAGTATCAAAGTAGCTTTTCATGGCTTCATATATATATATATATATATATATATATATATATATATATATATATATATCTAATAATTTAACAAAGAGTTTCCATTAAAATTGACTTAGAGGGTATTTCTTGATCCTAAGTGGGGATTGTTAGTAAAAAGATTTCTTATCGCTTTACTCTGACTTTTGGAGCCAATCTCTGGAAGCAGAGAAGGAGTGAGGGAGAAAAAGAGAAAAGACTTTGTGTTTAAAAACCCATCCCACTCCATGTAGAGGGAGAGAGAGTTTCCTGGATGGCCCCCAGGAACTAAGTCCTTCTAGGTTCCAGTTACCACACGGAGGTAGACAAAAAGCACATCAAGTGCATTTTTCTGTGTTTTAAAGCATGGTAACCCCATATGGTCCAATGAATATCTTGGAAATCAGAATAATTAACTCCTTATTTTTCTCCCAGAAGAACACTCAGAGGTAAAGCTTCCTGGTGTGGGGTTGTGATAGGATATTCCCTAGTTAAGTGACGTATGGAAATGGTACCGTATTCCAGTTCCAGGAAGAGACAGGTAAGGCATTCAAACGGAGCTAACGCTTGAGTTGTCTTGAAAGACAGGTAGGAGCTAGCCAGATGATAAAAAATGGGCAGGAGACATTTCAGAGCCAAAGAACAAATGTACACGATTATCAGGTATTTTTCTATGGAACTGTAAGCGGTCTGATTTGGCTGGACCATCTAGTAGAACAGTCATGTGTTGACAATGCCCTGTGTGATCTAGAGAGCATCCTCTCAGACTGATTTCCAAAGCCCCAGGATCAGAGAATATACATACCCCTGTCAGAATTCTTGGGATATTCTCAACAACCTCACTACTTTCATGACCCAGGCGTTTTCATCCTAGGTATAATTTTTGGAAAAATTATTGAAACTTTGTGTCTTAGTCCACACATATATAAATAAGGAACATGTAATACCTACTCCACAGGCCTGTTGGACCACACATGAGATCATGTCTACAAAAAGTGCTTTGCAACCTGGGAAGTGCAATACAAAAGTGTTCATTTTTAAGCTGATGAGATTTCTACCATGCCTTGTGTGGTATACCATATAGCAACAACAAAATTTAAATATCTTTAAGATGCAATATTCAATATGCACAAATAATTTAATCTTATTGTGTGCATCTATCTATCTATCTATCTATCTATCTATCTATCTATCTATCTATCTATGTATATACATATTTCAACTCAATAAATTGATTATGTTTAAGAAAAGCCTTAAAGCACAGATGACAAATATATGGCATATTGGATCTCATTCTTCACTTGTGCTCCCGAGGCAGACACCACTAATTGATGACACTTTTTTCCACTGAGCCTAGATGGAGCCTCAAGATTGTTCTCAATACCCCAAGTAGCTAAAACCAATATTAACAGTTGACCCTTGAAATCTATTATTTTTGATTGGATTAAAGCCAGAAGAAGGCAGACGGCATTTTTCTTCCCTGCAAGCCCTCACTGCAAACAACTATTTTAATTCAGAGAGGAAAATCTCTGTCTTTAACCTTTTTTTAGGAATAAGAATGTGAGATGGATGAATTGTAAAGTGATTCTTAATGCAACAGGAGGAATAGATCAGACAAATATTTTTGGAATCTCAGATTATTGATTGCTTAATTTCCTTCAAATCTAACATGGTTTCATATCAATTGTGTTAGTTTAAAGTGATGATTATGAAATGACTAGGTTTGTGCCAAATAATAAATGTAAATTCAAGTAAAAATATCCCTAAGTAGATCAGAACAATTTTGTGAATGGGGTCTAGAATACAGGCAAATGTGTTCAAGTCCTATAACCATATATACACACAGGTTCCAAGTCATTGTCATATACCATTTTCATGCACATTTTGCTGTTTCTTCATGTAGAATATCCTGAAAAGCTATTTAGTCTTTTCAAAAGTACCTAGTAAGTAACCTTCTGCCCAATTATACTTTTCTTTAAAATTAAAAAACTAAGGTCTTAAAGATATATAATGTGTGTGTGTGTGTATATATATATATACACACACATATGTACACATATGTGTATAATGTACACATATACATTATATATGTATGTATAAATATATATGTATATATATATTTATATATGTATATATAAATATATATATATATATACATATATGTACATATGTATATGTTAGTCACTTCCCCACAGTAACAAAAGGAAAGCAGTTGAAATCACAGTTAAATATTTGAGCATCGGAGTTGGACAGATATATATATATATATATATATATATATATATATATATATATATATATATATATATGTAAGTATATATAAAACCCTTGCTTTCAACTGGTACGTATACTTGATAACCAACCCACTTTGAATGGATAGAGGTACACCAGGGCCAAGGAGACACAGCATGAGAAGGAGAGTTCTTAGCTTTATGCAAAGTTCTGCTATGAAAGGGATAAAGATGAGGCAGAGAGTAAAGTGGACATTTTTGTTCATTCTGACTGGGGGCCAACCTTCCTGTAAGACCAGCACAAATGTGCCCAGTGAGCAAAGCGCAGCATTAAGAGTATTGAGTGATGGGGAATGACAGCCATAGGTCACTCCCTCAGTCCCTCAGTCCCACTAAGACCTGGCCTCATGGATTTTCTCTGTCTTCATAATGGAAGTTCTTCCCACTCTGCTGTACCTCCTGAGGGATAGTCACTTGTGTTGAGCCAGGTGACAGAATTATGGCACTAAGATATAAAGAAAAGGATTGCTTTCAGATCAACATAGAGACAAAAATCTTACTTACTGCTACCTTGAGTGTGAAAGCAGTTTTGATCAGAAGCTGTATGTGTATGACCGTGGGGTGAAAAGGACTGTTCTGTCTGTGATTTCAGCCAGTATGTGACCTAACACTGGATTCAGATACATTCCATAATGAAGGGCACATTTTAGATGTCCTTTCATCTGTGGCCCAATAAATGGATACACTTGCTCCAATGACCTAATTCTTTTGGTTTTATTCATTTAATATATGCAGTACAGAGAGCTAGAGAGCCATCCCAGCAAGATGCCAGTTTTTCCTTGGCTAGTCAATAGGAAACAGACAGAGAACTGATAACTCTGCACACTCAGGTGTCCTGGGGGGAGATGTCAGATCAGATCCGATGTAAAAGGCAACCTCATAGAAATAGAAGAGAAAAATACACTTATCCCAATCTCTGTCAAGCATTCATCACATCTCTCAATTTTGGAGCAAGAATACTGATATATTATATCTCACATATAGCATTTATTGCTTTCAAGTATATAAATAAATGAAGAATGAGCAGGCGTGGGCACTAAAAGGAAATTTACAGGTAAATTACCCCAGGTTTTGGGGATATAATTTTAATTCTAGTTAGTCACTTCCCCACGGTAACAAAAGGAAAGCAGTTGAACATCACAGTTAAACATTTGAGCATCTGAGTTGGACAGATAGACGTGATCCAGCCCCATTTCTTATACTTCATAGTGACATAATATCAAGTTCCTCATCTAGCAAAAGAGGATGATAAAACCGATCTCTCTGGCACTATTGGGAAACCAATTAAGATCATGCTTGCAATGTATTATGTTTCCGTATGTATACATTTTCTGAAAATAGCCTATGGATAATGTAAGGTATGGTGACTAAGACTCATTTATATTCAATCGTTCAATCAAACACACACACATACATAAATTGAGTATCTACTATGATCTATTTCCTGTGTTATGCACAGGGATATGAAAATAGGACATTTTTTTCTAACATCTTACTTATCAAGACCTTTACGACACCAGCAGCTTGACTTCAATGGATAAAGAGTAATATATATAAACACTGGCACAAGGCATCAACACCATGACAATTAGGTAATCTAGAACTTCTCAACACACAATCAGTGAAGTGTCCCATCCATGTTCAAGGAGAAAGTAAGTCTTCTAGGTATCAGCTTCTTGAGGGCTGTTGCTCCAAAGGAGGTCATAGCCCAGAGGAATGAGAACAGTTGGGAATCTCTCTCATTCTCTGTTGCCTGAGGTCAACAGCCATCTGGCCCAACTCATGCTGATTTTCCAATTGAGAGTGAAACCAGATTTCCTATCATGTCCAAGAACAAAGGGCATGGCTGAATTGTGGAAAATGTAGATGACACAGTTGCCTTTGTTCATACAGGATGTATATCTCAATTTTCTGTAAATGCATTGTTGAGCAAAGTGTCCTGTGATTAAGAGGCAGAGTATGGGGGACATTAGCAAGAGGGGAAAGATGAGCCCTGCACCAGAATCCCCTCGGAATGATAGAGCAATTACAACAATGAGAAGGTTCTCTTTGGGCAACCAAGTGCTGTCTGTCAAACACAGAGAATAAATTCTCCAGTCAATGAGCTGTCTGCTCTTTACAAATCATGATACAGAAGTTATATACCTCACTCCTGTGTGTGATGAACCTTTTCCTTTGCATTTTCATAAAAAAAAAAAATTGATATCCTGAAAAGGACACTGACCAACAACAGATTAAAATCATTTACTGTGAGTGTCATTTTATTGTGCTGGCCGGCCACATGCTGATCCGGCAATCTTCTATCTTTTTCCCCTTCCCAGACAACGGGTTAAGAAATATTACCTGGCAATAAAACTGTCCAATTTTCTTATAACAAAATTTACAAACATTGGGGTAAAAATGCTGAGCTTGGGTAAGATACCTTATCTGTGTTAAATATTTCAGACATATTACAGAGCTTCATGCACTTGGTGAAATGTTTAAAATAAATATCCACCTGCCAAATACCTTGCTCTTTCCAATTTATTTGAAGGATATTAAACATGTTACAATTAATTTCATATGCTGTATTAAGAGATTCCGTTTATATGCTCGAAACGACAGGGGCCTCCACAACAGCCCTAAGTAATTCCATTTTGCGGTACAAGAGACATTGTTAATGTTCAAAGATTACAAAATGCATCCTCTTTGATCTTTGCTCCTCATTGAAAGGCAGCGTTCAGATACCAGGAATGTGTTTTTCTGCAAATAGTTGATTTCTCCTAGAGGAAGCTATGAGTAAATAGAATATTCCAGACTTAATTAGGCAACAAAAGAATGGCAATTTCTTTTTAGCTATTTTCATTCTAGCATCTCAAAGCTGTTTGCTTTGGGATATAGAAATCGAGGGAGAACAAGTTGCTATCCCTGGTGTTGAACAACCACATTAGCTGTTTTGGTTATGCCAGTACTGAAATGCAACATGTGCCAGAGGCAGGCCCACTTTGCAGAGTGGGCGTTTTGTACAGTTTATTTTAACTGATAGCTCAGCGTATAGATTGGGCATCTGTATAAATATTACTGGATTCTTATGTACAAATAGTTCTGGAAACTAGAGGTTTAGAAAAGAAAGTGGTTTTCTTTGCTACTTCCAATGTGTTTCTTAGAGTTGCTCATTTTTTGTAACTACTGATTCACTGAGTCATGCATTCAGCAAGTATCTATTAACTGCTATTGCCAGGTGTCATGGCAGGCACTAGAGTTTTGCTTATGTTCACGAGCTCTCTTAATGGGGATTACAATTCATCGATAAGGCTTCGTTGCCAGATATTTAGAGCCCCAACCCAAAGTCTCAAGTGTCATCTGTTATTCTCTTTAAAATCAGCTTTTGCTAATTTCAGAACGTATTCCTATTTATTCCTGTGAAAAAGAAAGAGCAGATAGCTGTGGCCAGGCTCCGTCCCACAAGCCCTGTCAAGCATTGCTGAATCATTGCAGTAGCCTCACCCTCTCTGCTTTGCTGTGCATCTTCCACATGACAGAGTGATTATTGCTCAGAAAACATGCAGTAGCTTCCCATTGTATCTAGGATGAGCACAAACACCTTTAATATGACCTTCTGAGTTAGGCATGACCTGGCCCCTGTGGACCACTATCGCCTCATCTCAGGCTCCATGCGGTCCAGCTTCACTCGCTTTCTCTCAGTTACTCTTATGTGGCAGGACTGTCCTGAATGCTCTCTCTACATTGAATTCCCCAGCAGAAGCAAACCTTCCAAATTTGTGTACAAGACTTCCTGAAGTTCACCAAACAGCATTTTCATAATTTGTCCTGTATTTATTCCCAAATAGCTCAGAATCTAAGCATGATTTCAACATCTGTGGATACAGTCTGCTTCCAGATTCTTTTATTCTAGATTTGGTTTTGTGGTTTGGTGCTATGGATGGCATGACAGGATTGGCAAAGAATGATCAATGATGGGAATCACTTGTTACTGGAATTCTATTCAATAGAAAAATCCTGCAAAATCTTAATAGTATATTAATCTAGAACTTGTGGTTTCAGAACAGAAATATAATTTTCTAAATGTTTTCTTGGAAGCAATTTGTCAATTTAATTGAAAAAATACCGGGGGTCCCCAAAAATTCTATACACATGACTTATATTCATTTTTTGTTATCGGTGTATATTGAGTATTACAATTTCAATACAGTTTTTTCCTTTCTTAAAATGTGTATACATTTTTTTGGCACCCTCTGTATTTATTGAAAACTTTCCTTAAGTAAGGAAGTTTAAAACTTCTTTGGTACTCATCAGACAATTTTTTAGATATTTTATTTCAGCAGTATTTTATTTCATCTGAGATTTCTTTCTCTCAATGACATCTATTAATAAATGGGGAAGACACACAATCGATACTATTTGGCCACTGCCATGATTTCCAACAATTATTTATTGTGTTCTAATCTGTGTTGTATATTATCCTTGATTCTAAGAATATAATACTGAGCTAAATAGACATGTTACTCTCATGGAGTCAGAATCTGATTCAGGAGACTAAACATTAATCACACACATTTCTAATCACGCATTGTGGGTTATATTGTAAAGAAAAACAGAAGGTAGTATGAGAGAGCATAGGAAGCCCTGGAGGGTAAGGCTGGGAGGGGCATGGAAAGGTTGTCCTCCTCCTCCCATCCACCATTCAATGGAGCTGATGTTTGTATTAGAAATAAAAATAAAGCTGAACTAGATAAAGGCAGAGTGGGAGAATGGATATTTGTTCAGACAAAGGGGACAGAATGGAAAGTGATGTTTGGCATCACATAGGCTCCAAAGAGTAGTTTTTCCTGTATTTTTATTTATTTTCCTGTATTTTTACTGATATTATTCTCAGTCTTCTTTTTCTAAATACACCCTCATCACCTCCAGTTTTCTTCCGTTTACAGCCTTAAGCTAGAGTCATGAGGACAGCATAGGACCAACCACTCGTATGGGTGGGTTAGTGGTCACCTGTACCTAATGAAATTTGAGATGCTGCAGGAAGGCCTTAAAAATATCCCCCCCTCTGCCACATTTCCTTTACTGGCTTAGCACTCTTTCTCTTCTGTTTCAGGCAATATTTCTGAAGAAATGTGAACTCAAAGAATAGTAAACCCGTTAGACCATAACGAATCATATGTTAGATGCTAGCTAGCTCAGGAAACCACTTAGAAATTCAAGCATATTAAGCCTGAGAAGGTCATCCTCGTGAAAGATGGGTAATGATCTTGAGAGACCCTCTGTAGGAAAGCACTTGTTTATATGTGTTTAATTCTAGACTTTTTATTCATTTAAGAGATATTTATTGATCACCTACAACATTCCAGGCATTGTTCTGCCACTTGAAATATATCAGTGAACAAAACATTTGTATCAGTTTTTTTATTGCCACAAAAACATGTAATAGCCACAAAATTGGAACACTTTTTGACAATTAACACAAATTTTCAGGGTTCAGTGGCATCGGACAGGCTTGGCCAATCATGCCTGGTTCAGCAGAATTTGTAGCAGATAGTAATTGTTCAATAAATGCTATCTATTATAGCTTTAATTGTATTACTTCATATAGGCCGGACAAGTTGGTTGACGGTTACCTTGCCAGCATTCAGGCCTTCTGGCTTTTTATTCTACTGTTTATTCTACCTGAATGAGCTTCTTCTGACTGATATGCCTATGTACCAATTTGGTGTATATCTTCAAACCGAGTTTTTCTCAGCTACATATTAATAGATATACGAACAGTTTTTAGAAATTTGATCTTGTGCACACTACTGTTCAGATATGGATTTGGGGATTATTTCCAGTTAAATCATGTCTCTCAGGTTATAAATCATGACCCAGAAATGTTTCTTATCGATTTTTATATAAATTTTTATGTTGTTCAAGGGATATCTCGTAATAAGATAAGTCTACCAAGGAAAAATTCTACTATCTTGTCACTCACTTTACTTCGTATCAGGTGGCAACCTCACTGTAATTTCTTATAGAAGATTAAAAATATTAATGGTTTCTAGTGAAAATGTTCGTTAGAAACATTTTCCTGTTATAATCAATAATCATTAACTCATTCGTTTCAGTCACTAAATAATTTGTATTTGAATCAATAATGTTCTATACTGTCCTTGTGAGCTAAGTTTTTAATGCTTTTTGCGAATGTTTACAAAGTATAGCTACCCTTGTTTAAATAAGGAGAAATTAGAAATTAAAGAACAGTTGGATATTCATTATGTTACATCGTTCATCAGCTATGTTTCAGCCACAAGAGATGTGGTGGTGAGATAAACATATTGGGTTTCTGTTCTCATAGAACTTACAGGAGAGATGGATAAAAAATGAGTAGAGAAGTAAGTAGATCAATAAGGCAGACAACTTTAGGTGGTAAGTACAATGAAGAAAATACCACAGAGCGATGAGATCAAAGCTGACTTTCAGAAATGTTATATAAGGTGTTGGAAGCTCCCTTTGAAGAAGAACATTTAAGCTGAGACCTGAATAATAAAGAACTTACCATGTGAAGATCTGAAGGGAAAGAGCAGAAGGGGTCAGTGCAAAGGCCACGGAGGTGGAAAAAGTTTTGGTGGGAGTGAACAATGGAAGGTACAACACAGGGAGGGTGGGGGAAGGTAGGAGGAAATGAAGACGGAGAGGTTGACAGGAACCAAATCACGTGATACTGAATAGGCCTGGCAAAGAAATTGCATATTATTTTGTTTCACTACAATGGAAAGCCATCAAAGTGTTTTGAACGTGGGGAAAATGTAAACTGATTTAAAGAGACTTGTTAGGAAGCTATTGAAGTTGCCCAATTAAAGAATGACAATGGCTTAGACATAGAAGTGGGCTACTTTGAGATGTATTTATGAGGACCTCTTGTTGAAGTGGGTGTGAGTGGTAAAGGAATTAAGGAGGATTCCTATGTTTTTGACTTCCTCTGTAAGTGGATGATGGGGCTATTTACTGAAATATAAAATATAAGAAATACCCATTTACTGATATAGGGAGCAGGCTCGGGAAAGAAGGTAAATCAGACATCTTAGTTTGGGCCTGTTAAATTGTAGATGCCTTTGAAATAACTTTGGGAGTTGGATTTATCACCTTATGGCTCAGAGGAGAAGCCAGGGCTGGACATGTATGTTTGTCATGTTTGTGGGTCATTGAGGGTCCTGACAATATAGTCACCTTGTTGCCTTGTGCAATTTGGGAGAACCCCAACTTTAAGACTCTGAAAGGCCAGGACACCAGAAAATTATAACATCCTCCAAGAACTGAATCACATATCCTTTTATTGTCCCATTTCCTTTTCCTTCCAAACTCACAGTAACACACTTCATAGGAAAAATCCTTTCCCTTGCAGTGATGCATTGCTAATTTTTGATGGTTCTACATCTTTTTTTACTCATCTGAAAGCTTATTGTGCTTTTATACAAAAATAACTGTACAAATCTGTGAAATAGTCTCATGCTCCAAACTCCAGCCACTACTGTATTGGTACCACCTGACTCCATATTTGAACTCTGCTGCCCCCTCAGATTTTTTCACTGTGTGCGGCTTGTCCCAGATTCTGTTCTTGTGTGAGTTGGTGAAGGAATGGTGAGCAGCATAAGGAAGGATTTGGTTTTCTTCCTTCTGTGTAATACAAACAAGGAAATTAGGAACAGTCAGATTTGTGTCAAGCTAGTTATATTGATTCCCACAATTACCTAAACTCCTTTCCGTAGACAGTAGTAGTCAGGACACAAGGCCAAGTTCCTAGGGCTTGGCCTGGAGGTGAGGTGTGTGGAGTGATTCAGTGTGGTGCCTACTTTAGCAGAGCTGAGGTCAGAAGCTGACCAGAGCTTCAGGAGAAAGATTTTGAAATAACCATTTTGAAATAGACTTTTAATGCCTTGGGTGTTTTTCTGATTCTAAAAAGAAAATGCTCATGGAAACAAATCATTACCAAGTAATAATTGCCCCATACCTAATCTTTACTGCATCTCCCATGGCCAGAGCCACAAAATATCCACAGCATCAAAATAGCCTCTCAAAATATCATCTCAAAGGTCCAAGAAACAACTTCTAGCATGAAGCTGACATTAAACTTCAAGGAAAGCTTGAAGGAGTTCAAGAAAAGCTTAGCAGTTCAAGGAAAGCTTCATATGAGGGGGTGAGTTAAATGGGTCAAGACTAGTCATAGGGTATTCGGTTGAAAATTGGGAATACCAGAACAGAAACAAGGGTTCTGAATGAAGAGAAGGTGGTAGGGCAATATGGACCCAGAAGGGGTTGTCACAGCCTCTGGGGCAGAGTCAGGAGGTCTTTTGTTTATCACCCATGGCCTTGGTGCATGGCTGCGGAGCAGTTGGTGAGCTCTTAGCTCAGTCAGGACCCAGAATCATCTTCTGCCTTTTTTATATCTCAACCTGCTTTGTCTTCTACTCTTTTCTCTTCAGCCATTTGAGCTGCTGCCAAACTAGAGCAGAATTCCTACTGCAAAGAGAAGAGTCAGCCAAGCAGCCGACATGCTGACATGTTGGAAGCAGGAGACCTCCTGGAAAAGACATCCTCAGGGACAGAGGCCTTATCCAGAGTCAGCAAATCCATTAGCCCCTTCCCATTTCTGCAAATGCATGTAAAGCAATGATACAGATATTTAAAACAAAAACCAGTTTTCGAAGGACTTGAGGTTGTAGATGATGTCATTCAATACTTCATTTGTATTGAATGTTGTGACTTTTAAGCAGGCCAAAGAGGAGGTGTTAAATGATAGAACTTGGCTTCCTGGATTATAGGTTGTGATACTGAAACCTGGGTTCTTGATGAGAGACTGGAAGTATGATGATCAGGAAGAATGCATCTGGCAAGAGATGGCCTTACATTAGCAGGAAGCTTCTAAATTGAGGTAGAAAAATGCCCAGATAAGATTATTAACATAATTCCTATGGAGGAAGATAGTGGGGTCAGAAAAGTGCTGGTAAGAAGAAATGCCCAGTAAAGCTAAGGAGTAAATGGAAAGAAACAATATTGGAAGCAACACAGGTACAGCCGTCTCATCTTTCCTTTCTTTCCATATACACATAAAACAGTGCATGAAAAACAGAGTACTCCTTAATTTGAAGAAACAATCATACAACTCTTTCACAGTTTCCCCTACTAGATCAAATTGAGAAATGTGATCTGATAGCATAGCTAGGTGTATTCAGTTGAATAAACATCAGATAAAGTATGTTCTTGTTACTCCGAGAAGTCGCTAATAGCAGCCCACACACCCTGTCTTCATTTGGGCCTGTGTAAAATGTTACTGATGACTTAGATTGAGTCGTGGATCACATCCTGTCCAACTTAGTGACTGACTCAAAACCCAAGATGAACAGCAAGTACTAAAATCATAGAACTAACATAGAAAATGATGTGGACAGGCTAAAAGAAAGGCTTAAACCTGTGGGATGAATTGCAACAGTGATAAACATAATGATCTGAAGTTTGCTCCAGAAAGTCGGCTGCCAGACTTCAAGCAGTAAAAAGATCTAGGAGTGTTAAGGTAACTACAAGTTCACTGAGAGCTGGCAGCGTGGCCTGGCTGTGAAAATAAGGCCACCTCTGGTCTTCCACTGAACCAATGAAAGCACACTTGCTAATAAATGAAAACAGAGTCTTGGCACTCTCAACTATGTAAATGACACTCATATCTGGAGTACTGTATCCAGTTTGGGTACCAAATTGGCTTAAGTATGTCAACCGAGAATAGGGTTCCCAGAGCCATATCTTGGGAGAAACAAGCAAGGCAAAGGAAAAAGGGCGAGGGAACCAATTAGCTCAAGAAAAAAGGGGAGGGAACCAATTATGTTAAACGTATTTGAGGACTGTCAGCCTAAGGAAAAAAAAAATATCATCTTACTTTATTTGGTGCCAGAGTACAATACCAGAATTTTTTTTAAAAAGCAGATACAAGATTGGTATAAAGGACACCTTTGTAATAACTTATGCTATCCCACAATAGCTCTGGGTTGGCTCACATCATAGAGAGTTTGCCTTCCTAGAGCATTTAAGCCTCTGTGGAGTTATCCCCACACAGCACTGCTATAAGGGGATTCCACACGGTGAGAGAGATTTCACGGGGAGTTCTCAAACCTTCTTCCATCTCCATGAGTCCATGATTTCTTGCCCTCATTGTAGAGCTGCCACTTTCAGCTAAAATGCAGTTATTCATCTACAAGAAAAAGTGTGTGTATGTCCAAGTGTGAATATGTTTGTGTATGTGCAAATGCTCACACAAATGTAGCAGCAGGGCCACACCATGGAGAAGGGTCACAAACAGAGAGAACACGGTGTTTGCATCCCAGTTTTCTCTCTGACTTATGGCACCTCCTGTCCACCATTCTGTGTCTAAAGCCACTGGCCTGGGTGTAGTTGGAATCATTCTTCTCACCTTGTCTGACTATGGGAGAAAACTGAGCTTAATGACAGGGTGACACGTGACTGTAACAGGAGAGAAACAAAGGGAGCCTGAGAACTAGCAAACCTGGACTGAAACCTAAGCGGACCCCCACAAAAATCTATATTTCTCTCATGTCACTTTTTTGCCAATAATATTTTCATAGGAAGTAGAAAAGATTTTCTCTCAAAATACAAAACAGCTAGAAATAAGCATGTTCAGAGATGGAAATTCCGACCATTGCTGTATTTTTAAGTCAAGCTATTTCATTGTGTCTTCTGGGGGGGGGGGGAAGCTGCTTTTTTTGTTGTTGTTTTGTTCCTAAAGCCACAAAATATTTTCACAGAAAGCAGTTCGGAAAAAAGGGATATTTCCATCATTTCCCATTTCTGTAGAATTTCCATGAGGTTTTATCTTTTCTGATTTTGTCAGAGGTAAAGACTTTTTTTCTATATACGTAGCTGCAATTTCAACCTTCTGAACATTAAGCAGATATAAATTATCTAGAAGGCTAGAAAGTCTTTGATTAACAAGCTAGGGAATTGCAGGTATTAAAATTGCCCCCCAAAGGGAGCGCACATCGTTCCATGAATGCATTAGACATCTACTTTGAATTACAAAGAAATTAATTAAAAAGTATATGTTTATAAGTAATGTGTGTTCCCCTGAGTTCCTTCTAAAAGCCACATATATGCAGAATCTAATAAAAATGAAATTACATTAGCTGCATATTTTTTTTTTAGCAACATGAAGAAAAAGATAAAAGCGGGTGCTCCCTAATGTTTCCTTCTAGAACTTCCGGAGTGCCCCATCTGGTCTGAATGGATTTTAGTGCTGGACGCCTGCTGGAGAATTCTGTGTGTGGCCGAAGGAAGGACTGTAGCTACCTTAGGAAGGGGGATTTGGTGTTCCTGTGCACGGCTCTGCTTCCAATCTATTTGCTGTACGCTGAATTAGTCCAGCAATGCCTACATGGGTTCTGCAGACGTGGTGGCAAAAGAAAGATTCAGCAGGCTCCATTTACAAGATGTTGTCTACGCTGGGAAACAGCAGGCAGCCCTGCAGGCTGTCAGCCATTTTAACAAGTCCAGTCTCAGGCACGGTCTTTCCTTCGCATCTGATCTGTGAGACAGTATGGCCTTAGCGGCTCTAGAAGTATGTGTGTCTAGAAGCAATAAAAGTGTTATGACATCCAACACTTGCCCGTATTTTGTTTATTCCATAGATACCTCGTTGCGTTAGCTTTTTGAGTCTTTTTTTTCCTCCATGTGCTTTTTCCCCTTTCTGTTACCATGGAAACAATTTCTCTGGTAGGGGAGGAGCCTAATGGCATCCAGGAGTGTGCAGTAAAGTCAATTTATATCATGGTTTGTGAAATATTGGGAGTTTGTAATGGCTGTTATCACCACATATGGTAAATCAATCTCTCTCTAGAGCAAATTTCTAAATATTGATATGAGTATGGGAGTGATAGAATGATATAGAATCATGCATCTCAGCAACTAGCACGGCAACTTTTAAGATGCACATTTCTATTTAGTTTTGTTTGTACAAATAGAAAATGAAATACAAAGAGACAAAATGTACTCGTTAGGGTTTGTTATCTATTTAAAATTTTCCAAAGGCATTAACTGGTCTGTAAAACAAAGCCTGTGGTTGTTTTAATCATACTAAGTAAGAAGTCCTGCCAGATCACTTATTAAGTTTATGTATAGATGTATGCACAAATGTGTAATTTTTTACATAGAGCTCATGTATAGCAGAACAGCTATCCCATCTTCATTCTTACTTTAAGTCAACTGGTATTTGGACAACCATCTTAATTCAGAAAATGCAGGCTTTAAAAGTTTGTCAAAATATGTGCACTTCACACAAGCAAGTAAGGTGATTACATTTTCAGGGTTTAAAATAGGCTGGTTTCTCCTCGTTGTCTAAACCAAAATTTGTTTATTTGGTTTCACTTGTAGCTAGTTCTGCTTTCTGTTTTCTCTCAAAGAGCCGTGAATGATGAGACGACAAAATATTGGATTATTTGTGCTCCTGAAACAGATGTCACCTGAGTTGTGACAGGTATTTTAAGTATAATCTTTTGCATTCACTTAACACTCTGATTTGAAAATTTTCAAACCTTGGGCATTTTCTTTTTCATTTACCACCGAAATGAGTCATCTCTTGGGTATGAAGAGAGAGCTGGGAATAAAATGAGAACACAATGCAGGCATAAGGGGGAACGGTAAGAGAGAGGAGTGAGAAGTATCTGAAAGTTTGGCTGCCTCCAAACATAGATGCAAAACAACCAGGGAGATCGTGAATGTTTTGAAAAACATTTTTTTTTTCCAAAAGAGCACTCTATGTTAATTTTAATGAACATAGAAATTGTGGCTTAGCTGACATTTTTGAAAAGCAACCATTCTTCTTCATCCATTTCTGCATGGTAATCTACTGTGGAACGTGGTCAGAGGTAAACTGGAACTCTGAAATGTTGTGTAATCTCATGTCCTTTTTGGATTGGGGGAAAAGGTTTAATATTTTATGATCTCTTGAGACAAAGATTCTGAAACTTCAAAAGGGAGGATATAAACATTCCTGAAGATGGTTTGAGATTTTTATACAATTTACACAAAAAATTAGAAAATGGAATTCTATGCAATTCCAGAGGGAGACAAAGCCTGGAGAGGGGGTGGAAGGAAGCTCGGGACAGTTATTGGACTTATTTTTAAATGTGTCTCTGATTTCAGCAGAAATCCAGCCACGTAGGACACTGACCCTGGGGTGTGTGTTTCTTCTTCTCTCCTTGTTCTCTTCTGCCCAGAGACATGCTGTCGAAAGGACCACCATTTCTCCCATGCTTTCTTGGTACCACAGGAGCTGGTTTACAATTATTTTCTACCAAAGAGTAAATTCAGTGATGCATTTGCTATTAACACATTAGGACATAGAGCATGCCCAGACAGCAGGTCAGAACAGCATCCACCTCCAGAATAGGCTGGAGAAGTGAATGCCAGCAAGAGATGGCCGGCGGCCCCAGACACAGAGGCAGGAGCCGGAGCAGGGCTGAGCAGACGAAGCCACCTTTTCCTCTGGGATTGGCTAGTTAGCAATTCAGGGCTCTGTGAGCCGTTCTCCTCCCTGAAGTCTTGTTCCAGGGCCATTCGAGGGCTCCCAGGGCCTGAGGGAGGGAGGTCCTCCCCTGTGACTGAAATGGGAGCAGGCAAAGGACGTGCAGTCTTGTCCTTCCTAGATTTTACAATGCAAAGTCTAAAGACAAAGAACCAGTTTGCTGCATCACTAGTCTTCCCCTGCCCTGTTTTCACTATTGAACTAAAACACACACACCCTCTTTCTTCTCATTTTCAATTTTTTCTCAGCCTGAATGTGTGCCTGGGGCAGGGTAGGGCCAAGGTGTGTGGTTGAACTATTTATCTACTTCGGAGGTAAACAAAGGCAGGCGTCAGTTTCCTCAGCTCTTCCCTCTGAAAACACAGGCCATCAAGTAAACTTCTGGAAGCCAAGAACATTCGTTCAGTTCTCTCCAGTGAGAATCTTTGTTGTTACCAGCTGATATCATAGCACACGTGCTATTGTTCTCTGTGTTATTGTTTTATATAAGGCCAATGAAAGAGGATATTTGCGCCTCCTCTCTGCACCATAGCCAATGAGGCAGGAGATCAGGGAGTCAGTTTGGTGAGTATCTGGATGTTGCATTCAAGGTTAATGAAAGGGAGAATGTAAAGGTTTTCGTTGATTTTTTAAAAGGAGAAACTAACTTCTTTACAATAGGACATGTAATAGATAAAATCGGAAAGACTCCAAAGTTCTCTCCCTATGTTTATTATTTGTTTGTTTGGCTTTGGTTTTAAATGGAAAAGGTCATGGATGATTTGAGGAAAAAGAAATGTTCAGGAGCCCGGATCTGGTACAGAGCTTAGCCATTGTCTTTTTCAAAAACCCTTCTCGTGACCACAGAACTGGGTAGATTTATGAACAGAAAACAGGGAGAAAATATCTCAGTCACCCTTTCAGTTACTAAGTCTTAGTGACTTACACCTAATTCACCTCAGCTTCAGTCGTATGCCTCGTCTCCTAGGACATCCAGCCCTATCTATTAGATGGAGCACTGGAGACCCTTTCTCTCCCCACAGCGAGAGGGACAGAAACAGCCACATGTAGGGAGTAGGAGAAAGAACTTGTCAAGGAAATCTGTGACTGACTGGAGTTAGAGACGAGGGGGAGGTGGTAAGTGCAGATATAAAGAAATGATTTGAAATTATAAACAGGTAGACAAATCATAAAACTAGATGCCAGACAAGTCTCGGGTATATAGGGTGAGAGGCATTATGACCAAATGTGTGAGCCTAACGGCCACAAGTGCTATGAGGGTGTCAGAGCTGCAGTAGATGGCTGTTTGCTGGGTGACACCTGGGCAGAGAGCAGCACTTCAGGTCGCATAAGGTGCTCTCATAATTTAATTATGTCTGACTCTTTTACCTGAAACTTTGAAATTTTGAGGTAACTGTAGATCTACCCTGTTTTATGGAAGAATACTGAAAGAGTTCACCTATCCTTTCTCTAGGTCACCCTAGTGATAGCTTGCAAACCAATAGCACAATATCACAACCAAAATATCAGCACTGATCCAGTTAAGACACAGAATATTTCCATCATCATGAGAGTCTTCAGGTTGCCATTTTATAGCCACACCTATTTCCTCCAGATCCCACTCTTTCCTTATTCCCAGTAACCACTAAACTGTTCTCTGTTTCTATAATTTTGTCATCTTAATTATGTTATATAATGGACTCCTACAGTATGTACCCTTTGGAGGTTGGCTCTTTTATCTCAGCATAATTCTCTGGAGTTGCGTCGAGATCCTTGTACGTATAGCTTGTTCCTGTGTATTGCTAAATCTTATCTATGGCAGGAAATGACCGTGGACTCTTTAATCATTCACTCATTGAAAGATATCTCACTTGTTTACAGTTTTTAGCTATTATGAATTAAGCTTCTATAAATGTTCACGTACAGGTATTTGGGTGAAGCTGAGTCATGGTTTCTGTAGGATAAATGCCCAGGGGTGCAATTGTTAGGTTGTATAGTAGTTGCATGTTCAATTTATAAAGAAACAGCCATACTGTTTTCCAGAAGAGCTGTATCATACCTTCCCATCAATGATGAATGAGTAATCCAGTTTTCTTGCAGCCTCATCCACTTGTGGTGTTATCACTATCTTTTAAAAAAAATTTTATTGGGGAATATTGGGGAACAGTGTGTCTCTCCAGGGCCCATCAGCTCCAAGCGGTCGTCCTTCAGTCTGTCTGTGAAGTGTGCAGTCCAGCCCCAAGTCCAATCGTCGTTTTCAATCTTTAGTTGCAGGAGGTACATACAGCCCACCATCCCATGCAGGATTTGAACTGGCAACCTTGTTGTCAAGAGCCCAAGCTCCAACCAACTGAGCCATCAGTCCAGTTGTGGAGGGCGCAGGCCACCAGCCCCTGTGGGAACCAAACCGGCAACCCTGCTGTCCAGAGCCCACGTTCCAACCAACTGAGCCATCCGGCCGCCCTCTCACTACTTTTTCACTTTTTTATTTTTTATTTTATTTTTTATTTTTAACCATTCTGGTAGGTGTGTGGTGATATCTCATTGTAGTTCCAATTTGCATTTCCCTACTGGCTAATGATGTTGATCATGTTTTCATGGACTTGTTTTCAGTGAGATGTCTCTTCAAATCTTTTCTTCATTTTCTAAGTGGATTACTTTTACTGTTGAGTTCTGAGAGTTCTTCATATATTCTAGATACTAGCCTTTTATTATATAAATGGTTTGCAAACAATTGGCCCTCACAAATTATGTGCCAGCTCCCGACACCATTGCAAGTGGTAGTGACTGAGGAAGTTCTTTGAGAACAGGTCTGCAGTACCCTCTCATTCCACTATTTAGCTTCAAGAGGAAATTGTCAGTAGAACACCCACTAAATTTGAATATCTAGAAGTAAAATAGACCAAGTCTGTTTTACTCTTGGATAATCAAACTTGTTTCTGAGAACTTGATCCCATAACTATAATGACATGGGAGAGGTAAAAATGAGTGGGTAGATTAGTGTCAGACAGGCCTCAGGAACTTTCACCAAGTCTCCTACACAGATGGAGGACAGAAGCTACACTTCCCTTCCGTTTCTGAGGAGGGCAAAGTATTTGGTTGACTGTTAGAACCAGGAGACCAAAGCAATTTTAGTCATGATGGCAGAATTCAGCAGGGATTTTTTATATGACAATCAAAAATGGTCATGGATGTGTCAGTGAGTGCCAAAGTAGAGGTCGAGAAGCACAAAGAATACACAGCAATTGAAGAGCTCATTATAAACTAGCTCAGGGCTGATCATAAGCAAGGAAGAAATTCTGTCTTTACTTGCTGTGTGACTTTGGGCAAGTTATTACCCTTACTTGTCTTAGTTCCTCCATTAGTAAAATGCAGATAATGATGTTGTCTGTCTCCACTAGTGTGTAATGATGATTAAATAAGTATATAGTTCCTAAAACACAGCAAGAATTTTAAAAGGTATGTAAGTTGAATACATTTTAAAAAGAGACAAGCATATCCTGTAACTTCATCTTATTACTGAACCATTTGCTTTTAAGTATATCCTTCTGGTTTCAAAAAGGAAGAGGACTGAGGATGTTGAAGGGCAGGCATACCCTTTTTTCTATGGATCCCTAGAGACTGAGACTAGAAGCTTTGTTAGAATGTGGACTTCTGGGGAGGCAGGAGGAGAGAAGATGTGACTTGAAAATAAAAGACACCTAGAAAAGTCAAACGCCCAACTGCTCATAACTCAAGTCAGATGTAAGGTAATTTTTCTTTATTTTTCATTCTGCTTTTCATTAAATTTCAGTGTCCTTAAGTAAGTCCATTAAACTGTTTGTTGGGAATTAGGGACCATTATGCTTTTGACATTAATGACAATTCATAGAATGAACAAATTCGATGGGAGACATGTGCTTCTGCACAAGTGCCAGTGCACCTACATTCATAGCCTTAAAGCGAGATGGTGGAGCGTGAAGTCCACGCTGGGGAAAGCGGGGTGAGGGAAGGGTCGTTGTGAGGGAGACAAAACATCTATTCTAAATTCTGTAACCACAACACTTGTGTTTGGTGAGAATTTCGGACTAAATTGCATTGTTGTAAAAGGAATGAAGTAGACTTAATTCCTTCAGTGCTTTCCCTGGTAGATTGGTGTCAGAGGAATCTTTCTGTATAGTACTTTGCATATTTTGGTAGTTCTCTGCAATCTGTGGATGTCTTCTAAGCCAATCATTTCTTTAAACTGTGAGAGAAATTATTTATTTAGAGAAAAACACACCATTGGTTTCGGGCCTCCAATGATGTGTACAAAATACAAATTCAACAATTAAATTATGTTAAATTAAATTAACTCTGACACTGTAATTTCCCATAAAAAGCGCAGCAGAGTATTGAGCATGAGAGAATGCCACGCGAAGCATATTATTTTTTTCTGAGGTTTTTAGTTACAGTCATGTGTCACATGCTGATGGGATAAGTTCTGAGAAATGCAGCATTAGGCAGTTTCATCATTGTGTGTACATTATACAGTACACTTACTCCTAGGCTACGTGGTGTGGCCTAGTGCTGCTAGGCCACAAACCTGTACAACATGTTACTGGACTGAATATTGCAGGTACTTAACAGTGAAATGATAAGTATTTGTATGTCTAAACACACAAAAAATACAGTAAAAATATGGTGTAAAAGATGAAAAACGGGACATCTGTATAGGGTACTTACCATGAATGGAGCTTGTAGGACTGAAAGATGCTCTGTGTGAGTCAGTTGAATGAGTGCTGAATGAATGTCAAAGCCTAGGATCTGATGTACCCTACTGTAGACTTCATAAACACGGTCCTACCAGACCTCCCCCAGCTTCATTCTGAGGGTCACAAATAAAACATCAAAGCTGTCAACGCTGCTCCATGAATAGGGATGTGGGCTGGACTGATGGAAACTATCAAGGAGAAACCGGCTGAGTAAGGCATCCTCACTAATATAGCGACTGTCAGGAGGAAGGGAAAGGTGGCCTGAGCATCAGTAGGAATGAGAAACCAAGATGGAGAGATAAAGGAACATGGGATTGTCATGGCAATGTGGTTTTGGCTATTGCATGTTGGAGCAGTGGTCAGATTAAGGAACTTTGTGGTATTCATTAACAACAAAAAAAAAGAGGGTGTTTAACATGAAGAGGGTGTAGAACTGAGGACTTAATACTCTGATTTTGGAAATTTGTTTTTTGGTTCTGCTGACCCTATCTGGCACAAAGGGCTCTCTCTGGCACTGGACTGATGGAGAAAAGAAACTTATCTATGCTTTACATCATTACAACCTGAAAATATTCTCAAAGTAAAAGGGCAGTCTGGGTCCACATCACACAGAAAGCTTTTATAAGGTGACAGTGAGATTTTTTAATTGTTGGGGTCCCCTATCCTGTGGACCTTGTATAGGATCAAGGGTCCTCAACAAAGAGTTTACAGCACTGTTCTCTGAAGACCATCAGGCTAGCTCTGGGAGGGCTGTAGCACCCTCTGAATATGTAGCACTAAGGGGACAGTCTCCTCTGCTGAAACAGGTCTATGGCTGACTCATTAGGATGAATCTGTGAGTTCAGAATTGAGGCGCTCTGAGTGAGAGGAATCTATCGCCAAGCCCTACAACACTGCTCCCGTCAGAGAAAGATAAATTCTTCCTGAGCCACATATCCCTCCATTCCTTATAGGAAATTCAGCTCCAGTGTAATCTCATGGGACCACCTCTGTATATGTGGTCCATCATTGACTGAAACATGATGAGGTGCACGGCTGTTTAATCTTTTGATTCCCAAAAGAATGAAGATGTTTACATGTACTTCCTATATGACTCACATCTTTTATATTAAATTCACCTATTTTATTTATCTACGAAATTTTCTCTTTGGCAGTGTCTATATCAATACCTTGTCTATTTCAACTGAAACTTTAAAAAAATCATTAACAATGTATTAGAAACACTTAATAATCTAATAACTATCAGTATGAACTGATAAGTACCACAAAAAACAAATCTTTATTATGTAATATTGATTGTAGCTTGTTTAAAATATGTATGTGCATACTTTCATTTCTATTAATATTCATTTCATATTAGGAGCTCTTTGCAGTCTGGAACTATTTTATTGTCTGTATCTAGCAGAGGCTGATATATTTGTAGTCTGAGATAAATTAAATGAATACATGGCACTTGGGATGGTGATTTCTTAGTCGTAGTTCTTACCCTCCTGTCATATTCAGGAGGATGTCCTTATGATCCTTCTCCTCCTTCCTTTTCTTCCTCTTCCTCTCCCCTCCTCCTCCCCCTTCTTGTACACATGTGTATTTTACTTGTCTGAATTTCTGAATTTTATTTTTGATTTAGTCATATAGGATGTAATTGACTGCAGGAATTAAAGATTGTCTGGAACTATCGAAGTTACAATCAGAGCAGTATAAGTACTAAAAGTCTTTATTTAATTGGCTAGTTTGCTTGGATAATGACGTTGAAAATGGGAGCCAGGGAACCCAGGTTATAGTCCTGGTTCTGGCGCTAGCTTCTTTTCTAAACTTGGAAAATTCACCTAATCCCTTTTTACTTTACTGATATGTAAAGTGGTAATAAAAGTAACTTACTTGTGAGGTTCAAAATGAAATATGTATATAAAAATTCTTTTAAAGTAGAAACATTATATAAATGTTAGCTTCTTTAATTGTCAAGCTTGTACATAAATTGATTAATAAAACATGGTTAAAATTTGTAATTGGAAGCGTTATACTTCTCATTTTGTCATGTAAATATTGTCACGTATCTGCTAGAAACCAATAACCATGTAAATATGATTTCATGCATGTAGTACTCAATATCTAGAGTACTGATAGATATTGAGGCTGATAGAAAGTCTTGAAAGATATCAATGCCATGTTTTCATAAAAAAAGCAAGTTTTACCAGATATCCAAACAGACTCAGGTGTTTCCTCTTCCCATGAACTTGCAGAATTGAGAATTCGTCTGCCCTCAAAGCAATCAGTGTCTCAATTGATCACAAGGTATCTTGCAAGCTTTCACAATCTCTGAGGAAGTTTTCCCACCATTTCCATTGCCTTAAAACTGTTTAGAATTAAATTTAGTCTTGTGAGGAGAAAGTAATTGATAGTTTTTCCTTTTAGTGATGTCTGTGTGTGAGAAAGTGTGTGTGTGTATGTGTGTGTGTGTGTGTGTGTGTGTGTGTGTGTGAGAGAGAGAGAGAAGAGAGAGAGAGAGAGGAACAGAGAGAGAGATTTGGTCATTAAAACTCGTAACGGTGGGGGCAAATATATATTTTAAAGGAAGTCTGGTATCATAGTTTTAATACTATCTAACGGTTTTGATCTCTATGCTGGAATTCTGAGGGACTTTCTGCAGAATTCTCACTGTGTTTGTTACACAGTACTTCAATGGCAAAGGGAGAACAATAGTTTTTCATTTTTCTGACCTATACCGCTATTGTTTTTTGGTGACTGAGCTATGTCAGGTCTTTGCTAATTGAGAAGAAAAAGGCAATGTGTACAGGATAATTTCTATAAAGCTAAAAGATTTTTCTAAAGACGGCCCAAATTGTGTAGGCTCTCAAAACAAACACCAGATGTAATCTGGTTCACAAAGTGCAATGGTTTTTTTTTATGAGATGTTTTTCAGAAAAAAGAAGGAAACTATTGTCAAAATTTTTTCTAAGTAGCAGGAAAACTTAGCAGAGTTGCTTTTCCTATCCAAGACCTCATTGATTAAACCTCACCAGTAGGAAGTGGAATCTTTGTTTATATAAGAATGTGTGAACTGTGATTGACGAATCCCCTGAAAATAAAGTTTCATTTAGTAACATTTACCTGGGTGGCCGCAGAATCTAGGGAAGTTCTGGTATCTCAGCCTTTGGTCACAGGACATGAGATCTGAAAAGGACTTTGTGAGGTCTGTTTCACAGGCCTGTTTTGGTTCTCCGACCTCCTCCTGAGGCTGAGGAGAAGGCCCCTGTAATCCATAAATCCTGGAGGAAGGGAAGCCATGCAGCCAGGATGGTGCAGAACAGAGCAGAATGTGTCTGAGTATCACCTGGAGAACTGGCTGTGACACATGTTTTTGAGCCCTATTCCCAGAGATTCTGATCCAGCCGGTCAGCATAGGGCCCCAGAAGTCGAATTTCCAGCCCATTCACAGGGACACCAGGGTTGCTGGTCCAAGAATCACACTGAGAAGCTCCCTGTTTCAGGGAGGGTGAGCACGTGACTTCCATCTGCCCAGACGTCAGGGAATCATTTTTCTCACAAGGAAAAACCCTTTTCCTCCAGGAAAGAAAAGAAAGAACAAAATCAAGGGAAGTAGCAAACACCTTCCCCCATGGCCTTACACAGGGCATTTTAGCATTCTTTAGTCTGTGTGGTCTTTGCAGCTCCATTCTGTGAAGGAAGAAAGCACTGTCCAGATTTTGATAGAACATGAAACCGGGTCCCAGAGAGGGAAAATAAATACCATCCAAGTAACATGGCTTAACTGAGACCAGAGTTTCAAACTGAAGCTCTGACTCCATTTCCAGTATTTTTTACCATAGAGGGCAGCCTCTCACGGATACCTTTCTTAGGCTACTCATATTCAATTTGAACAATTCAGTCAAAAAAGTGTATTATTGCAATTCACTCAATTCATTAACAGTCATTATGCAACATGCTTGAATGAGAGCAGGTTCATGGGAGTTTAGTGAGAAGCATCTTTTGAGTGAGGGTGGCCGGTACCCACAGGCCATCTTCAGGGAAGAATTGTTTCCCCCTCCACCACCTGTATTCTCCTTCCTTTCCCAGCAGTCAGACCCTCTCTTATTTGACTTCTCCAACACATTTCACTCTGATGACGACTCTTAGCTTCTGTGACCTGCAGGAGCCACTGTCCTCTTCACAGGGTGGTCCACAGACCAGCAGCCTTTTCCTCATTATGTGAAAGCATCAGAAATGCAGAACTTCAGGCCCCACCCCAGACCTGGTATGGATTCAGAGACTTCATCTTAACAAAATCCCCAGGTGATTTTGAATGCACATTGAAGCATTAGAAAGACGTATGTAAAAAATAAGAAGTTGAGAAAAAACATCTTTCACTACCCTTCAGTGGTCTTTCACATTTTTCTGGCTTTGCGATCTTCAAAATTTCATGGCTGTAAGTTTCCGAGGGTAGGGACACAGTCAGTATCTTTCAGCAGCATTTCTAGCACTTAGTTTGACATGTAGTAAAAGACAAACGGCTACTTTAATAAATGATTCCAAACTCTCTACAGCAGGCTCCTATTTTTCCTGTGTTCTAGAATCATGCATCTATCTGAGCATTTTCTGCAAATTTCTTTCTTTGCTTTCTTAGCAAATTTCAATTTCATGCTACGGTGTTATCAACTATAGTCACCATGCTATACAGTAGGTCCTCAGACCTTATTCAACTTATAGCTGAATATTTGTACACTTTTAATAACCTCCCCCTATTTGCCCTCATTTCTCAGACCTTGGCTACCACTTTGCTACTCTCTGTTTCTATTAGTTTTACTGTTCATTTAGATTCCACAAAAAAGTGAAACCATTCAGTATTTGTCTTTCTCTCTGTCTTATTTCACTTAGCATAATGCTCTCAAGGTTCATCCACGTTGTCAGCAATGGTAGGATTTCCTTCCTTCTCAAGGCTTGATAATATTCCATTGTGTGCATAAGGGAATATTATTAATCTAGTCAACCATTGACAAACACTTATGTTATTTCCATATCTTGGTTAAGATGAATAAGGCTGCAATGAGTATGGGAATGCAGATATCTCTTTGAGATCCTGTTTTCAGTTTCTTTGGCTATATACCCAGAAGTCTTGCCTGATTTATTTTAATAGCATCTTGTAATTGCCATCTTGTCTATTGTTTTATATCCCTCATAACTATTCTTTACACTGCCTCCAAATTGATCGTTCAAAATCTCAACTGATTGAGTTAACTTTTTTGCTTAAATAGCTTCTTATGGCCTTCAGGATAGAATTTAAACTCTGTAGAATATTTTCCAAGGTGCTTCATTATCTAGTTCCAGCCTGCTTCTCTATTCTCATCTTTCACTTCTTTCCTTTTTGAACTCTATCACCCAGCCTCACTCTATGACTTGCATTTCTATAATGAACGACCTTTGCTGCCTCTTGCATCCAGAATTGCCATCCTCTCTACACCTACTTATCTCAAAAAACGTCATGTTCCCTTCATGACTCAGGCCAGTGCCTTGGCTGTTAAGAAAGTTTTGATGCTTCTGGTCTAAGTTAGGAGCCTCTTCTACCTGTTATAACAGACCTTGTGCACATCTCCCTTGCACCACTTATCACGCCATATTGTGATTGTGTTGATCAGGTCTACTTATAAGCTCCTTTAGAACAAGCACAGAGACTTTTATCTGTATATCTCCATAACGTCGCATGTTGCAGAAATCACTGTAGAGCTTCCTTGTATATTTTTAAATTGATGAATGAATAAATTCAAGGCAGCAATTCTCAAACAGGGGCTTAGAGGAAAATTGAAGAATATAAATACCTCTTTAGAGCAGGGATGACCTCCTGTTTACCTTTGAGCTCCCAGAGCTTAGCACAATGCCTGGAATACAGTATGCACGCCATACATATTTATTGAAGACATAAAGGGATATATAGAATAATGGCTGAATCGATGCTGTCTATTGCTATAAAACTTTGATTTTCTGTTTGACAGAGGCACCACGGCCATCTATTTATCCGCTTCATTTCTCCTGCCTCTGTCTCCTTCTCATCCCTGCAACTGGGTACGTTGGCAGCCATATCTATAGGTCCAGGAATGCCAGTTCTGAGCTAGGTCTGGCATAGACAGGAATTATATCAGCACCCTCCGTTCTACACTCCTGTGAGTCAGTTTTGTTGATTACCAAGGTCTGGTGCATCAGGAATAAGTTCTGGGACTGTGTCAGCAACTTATTAATAACAGCCTTGGGTGAGCAAGGCGCATTTGGCAGGGTTATTTCATCATCCCTCCTATCAGTTTCAATTTCCTCTGCTATATGCCAGTACATCCCACTTCCCAGACTTGAATTCTTCCATAGACAGCTTGTAGGCAATTTTTTTTCTTTCTTTCTTTCTATTATCACACCCTGCTACCTGCTCTGTTTCTGAATTATTAGAATTAGAAACTACTTAATCATTTCCAATACTGAGTCTATATGCCTCTGTTTTAGCTCTCACTAACCTTACATTTCATGAGGTAAGATACAGGAGTAACGATCTCTTTTATTTTAAATCCAATGAGGCAAATCTGGTAGTTGCTGGGGGCAGTCCTCATGAGCCATTTTATCCATCCGACAAGACTATTTACGCTGCATACCTCTCTAGGCATATTTTTCTAGACTTATTTTTACTGCGTGGACACTGCCAATGCTTTCACTCAACATTAGCAATATATTTTTATATTGATGAATTCTTTGGAGGCCCTTTTACACATCATCCTGAAAATGAAATACATATCCATGAGTTGATACTGACATAGATACATAATTGAATAAATAAATAACTAGGGAGCAAAGAATGCCCTTTCTTCCAGAAGAATTCCAATTCATAAAGGTGGGAGAAGTGAGGGAAGTTGAAAATCACCAACAGATTAATAGTTGTTATAGGTAAGTTACAGCGATGGATGCTAAAATTAGTGGGCAGAAGTTTGAGGAGAAACATGGTATCTGCATAGTTTCAAAGTATTCCTTCTAAAATGTTTATTAAATACAAACGGAAAAATAGTATCTTCGCTATGAAGAAACCTGGCAGGCACCATCTTATTAAATAATCAAGATTAGCACCATCCCCTGATCTGATTCACTGAGAAGGGCACATAATTTCTGTGGCATTATTGTCAAAAAATGCATACTCTTAAGGCAATCATTAGACAATATCAGGAAAATAAAACTAATTGGAGAACATTCTACAAAATACGTGACCGGTACTCTTCAAATACGTCAAGTCATGAGAAATAAGAAAAGACCATCATAGACCAGACAAGGAGAGATAAGAAACTGCCATAGGTTGAAGACTAAGAAGACACAACAATTTAGTGCAGAAAAAGATCAGAGGAAAATCGGTAAAAATGTTAGCAGTCTGTAGTTTAGTTAACAGCAGTATACCCGTGTTAATTTCTAAGTCTTGATCACCATCCCATGATTATGCAAAATGCTAACACTAGGCGAAGCTGGGTGAAAGGTATATAGGAATTTCTGTACTACTTTAACAACTTTTCTGTAAGTCAATGTTTATTTCAAAATAATTTACTTAGGTAAAAAGAATGCAAGTGGCTTAGAACAGTGGCTGGCATATAGTAAATGCTAAATAAATTCTAGACAGTCATTGCCAACATCATTGTAGCTTCAATCTGCCCAGACTGCCTTGCCACACCAGACCCAGCAGGTACATGAATGCTTACACTGTACATGCGTGTACTCTGCCCCAACTCTGAGCCCAATGTGACAACATATTACCGACATATAGTGAAAAGGCATGGGGAAAAAAAATTGGGCTCTAGTCCTCTGTCCCTAAACAAATAGCAAAATAGGAAATAGTTTTGCTTACTTTATCTGTCTGTCTATTTCAAGAGACTGCTTGGATTTCTCTGAATGTAAGTAGAGAATCCTAACAAGATTGCTTTGAGATAGTCAAGATGGACTCATCCATGGGAGGTTGTATTTCTCTAATTGTCCAGAGCTCTTGGCCGGCACAATTGTCTCAATAGATTAGAAAAACAAAATGTTTTCAAAAGCATCTGACAAGGTTTCACATTGAAGATTTATATCTAAAGCAGACCCAGGGAATGGGAGGTAAAATAGTCTATTGTAGCAAAAAAAAAATAATTTAAGAGTAGTAGACAGAAGGCAGTCATAGATGGTGAGCTCAGCATCGAAGGGGGCTAGAAATAGCATGCTTTCCAGAGCTCTGGGAATAAGGCATACATATCTGGGGACGTGTGCAGAGGAGAGAAGATCGTTGAATTTGCTGGTGATACTAAAATTGAAGTCTTAGCAAATAATAAGGTGCAATATTATCAGATCGAAGAGGATTTGAATTGTGGGTGATTAAGGCAGAGGGTGCCAAATGCAGTTCAGGTATGAAGATACAAACTAATAAGTACAGGATCAAGGAGCCAATTATGCAGAACATACACCCAGAAAGGGATTTGGAGGATATTGTGGGAAAATCTGCAAAACCATCAGCACAGAGCACACTGCATTACAAAAAGCAACCCGGGTTTACTAGGTTATATCATTAAAGGGGAAGGAGATGAGAAGACAGAGTGATACTGCACCTTTGAAAGGCATTCACTGGATTCCCACTTTGAATACAGTGTCCGCTATTGAACAGAAAATAAAAGAGACTAGGCTTAGGGGTAGGGGTTGCAGTTAAGGGAAACCTTTAATTGGGAACCTATTTCCATTTTAGTCTCATTGGGAAATAAGGGATTTAATAGTGGAGGTTTTAAAAGTTGGCTTTTTGTAGGAAAATTTTTTAAATACAGAAAATAGTGGACAAATGATTGTTTAGAAGCATGCACCATTCTAATTATAGGCTCAAATCTCCTTCAAAGGATCTAACTAAAAGTTTACTGTACCACTGATGTGTTGGTACGTGCATATAAAGGCAAAATTCAGCCCCAGGGTTAATACAGGGGAACCAGAGCAGAACTATTTAATGCCACATGTAAGAAAAAGCTGTCAGGAAAAGCTGGGAAAGTAAAAGTGCAAATGAATTGAAGAGACACTTAAACTTATTTTTGGTGAAGGAGGTGATTAAAAATCACTGCTAAAAAAAAAATCACAGGGAAATGAAAGTGAGAACAAATTTTAAATGTCCAGTTTTGACAAGCAAAGTTTTCCTAATTGCAACATCTTTATATAGGCTTACTAGAATGTAGTTATGTAAACAAAATGAAGTTTTCCATTTGTTTATATTGGTGTGAATTGCTTTGTGATTCTGCCATAGGGAATGTACATCTATTTCAATGTAAGTACAGTGTATGTCAATTTCACATAGCTCAATCTCGTGTTCTGTTTAACATGATCTTCTAGGCTCATTATGTATGAGTGAAGCATGGAGTTCTGGCCGTATCAGCACATAGAATAAAGTAAAAGCAGAAGCAATTTTATTTGTGATTTAAGATTCAAAAATAATTTTCATCGGAAATATGCAGACAAGTGAAGCAAAGCATTGAGCCTTGTTTACCCTTTCATACAACTATGTGGTTATCTCAGTGCTCCACTTTGCATGATAAAGAATTACAGAAATTTCTAGCTGGAAGGAACCTCAAGAATCATTTGGTACAATCCTCTTAAATTCCAGATAAGGCAAATGAGAACCAGAGGGATTAAGAAATTTACCCAAACCCTCAAAGGTACTTAGAAGCAAGCCCAAAACTAAATTCTTGATTTTTAATCCAGCAGTCTGACATTCAGAATGTCTCCAAATTTATAAACCAAACAATATTATCCTGAATTTCTGCAAACTATGTTTAATTTATGTCTTATTTTTTATGTTCTTTCAAAGTAGGGAATCTAGAATTTCTTGAAGCATTACAGTACAGAAACCAATTGGATAGCAACACGAAGGTCAAGCGGTGCATGTCATCTCTAGGATAAGAGGGACCCCTGACTATTATGCTGGGAGGGGATGTACCAGTCCTCGAGAAGGCATAGGCCTTAGTGAAGCATAAGATGCCATAGGGTGCAACATTGACTTGCGAGTCAAACTACTTTGTATGTCATGACAGCTTTACTGTAACCCAAGACAACTTGAGCAAATCAAGTGTTCTTAGGTCTTGTTTCTCCTTAAATGAGACAATAGAATTAAATGATCTACAAAGTCCCTAAAGATTTCAGATTCTAACATAATTACAGTAAGATTGGTTCTGAAGCAAAGGGTGAGGAGGTGAAAGATGTAGTGAATTGTAGAAGTGAGGGTGACATCAGTGTGTGATCAAAGATACACTTGGACGTTCTTTGGAGAGCACCAAGTTGGAAATCAACATGTAGTTTCTTGGGAAATCCAGCATTGCTGGTTTCTCCTTCTGAAGCAGGCTACATTTTACGGGGTAAGGGATGGTGAGCATTACTTAAAAGAGATGTCTTGCAGTTAGGGACGATAACGTGGAAAATATGTACTAAGGCATTTAAAGTACAATCACACTCACTGTAGTAAGATGCTCAGTAAGCATCAGTAAGCATCAGTAAGATGCTTACTAAGATGTAGTAAGATGCACTGTAGTAAGATGATGAGAAAAATCCATGCTCCTGAGACTAATCTCATCTCCTGCTTTCCAGGATGTAGGAAGAAGTGTGGAATCCAATGTACCTTACAAAGGGTGGAATGTTTGTATAACTCCTAATTAGGAAAGGTTTTCTTTATTTATCCTTCAAGTGTACCTTCCTTTGACCCAAGTGGTTTACCTTAAGACTTGCTCACCTACTAATCTGTCCTTGTCTCCTGCTAAAACATCTTTATCTTATTAAAATTTCTAGAGACAAAGTATTAATATCAACATAACATGATATCACATGCAGATTTACATAATTACTCTTACAACAGAAGTACTCTGTACCTATGGAAATCTTTTCACGCATATTCTTTCAATGCTAGGCAGGAGAACTTTGCTTTTACTAATGAAGATCTGTTCAATTATTCAAATAACATACTGGGTTATATGTTCAAAGCAGGGTGAGAGAAGTGGAATCTTTTAAGTGGCATTTCATTATTTAGTACAGGGATGTGAGCAGTCACAATCTATGCCTGACTTTGAACTTCACACTGTTATCTTAAGTCCTCCTTGGGAGCTGAGATTGTCTACAATACCTGTTTTCTGAGTGTAATCTGAGTATATGGTGCTGTAATATTGAATTATTTTGTACCAGTAACTCATTGACATTTTGGAGTATGTCTACCACCAGGCAGGTGATGGTGGGATCCATAATTTATTCTGTAACATTTTGGGAAATGCCAAAGGATTTTTATAAAATGTTTGATTCTTTGTGCTTTCCAAACAAAGTAACCAAAAATTAAATACATTATGTAATAATCCCCTAAAATAAAACCTTTGTTTTATTTCCTTGTTCAAGAGTTTAGAAGCCAAAACTTTAAGAACTACCTGCTATTAATAATGGTGTAATAGTTTCCATATCATCTCCTTTGTTTTCTTGTTATTTCTTCTTATAATCTATTAATAAGAGGTGATGGTTTGATATTGCCTAAGGGAGATTGTTATTCATTTATATGTAGCCAGATTCATATTACAAAACTAATGTTATACAATAATTTTGGTGATTTAATTAAATATCATTTAATAACGAGCAGGATCAGAAAGTATTTTGGTGATTATATGACTAAAAAGGAATCCTTCTTGTGTTTAATCATGATATTTAATATTTTAGCTATATTTTTGTATTCAAGAGATAGGTCCATTCATATGATAAAGTAGATATATTTGTAAAATGATAAAATCTGATCAATTTTAATTTTAACTAAATGATATGAATACACACCACTGATATTTGAATAACTATCCACGAATGCTTTCTTAGTATATTAACATGTGGAATGTTAATATGAAAGAGTAAATTTGACTAAATTCAACAATATTCAGTTATTTAGCATTAACCAGAACACTTTGCCACCTTTAAAAGTTAGAAAACTACAAACATCTATGAAATTGTTATTCATTAAATTAAAGGTAATGCAGTCCATATATTTTTCATCACCTTAACAATGAGGTAATAGATTTCCAAGACTATTAGTTGTGGGATTCACTCAGTTCCAGATTATCTGGTCAGTGCTGAAATTAACCAAAACCTGGGCTTTAAATGAAAAGTATAAATTAAACCTCAAACATTATTTTACAATATGCATTTGGGATATAAGTACCCAATGATTAATGATATTCACACTGATAAGACAGAAAAGAAACTATGAAAATTCCCGGCAGAAACTTTTCACTTATCTAGGCACCCTCATCCATTTCACTCAATATTATTTTTACTAGAAACGACCATACCAAATATAACTCACACACACACACAAAAATAGTTTTGCTTCACTTGCTTCGCCTACAGTGCCAGGGGGATGGATTTAATGATCTTATAGGCCTTTTCAATCTCTCTAATATTTGTGAAATGGCAACTGTCAATGTTGAACAAGAAATTGCTGAAATAGCACAACTTTTTGAAATGGATAATATCTCATAGGACAAGAGCCCAGAAATGGAAAGAACAACCATAAACCTCACTGAAACTCATCTCAACAGGATGCCAACTTTACTCTTCAGCTAATAAAAACAACCAACTTAAAAAATGCTATCTGTCAGTGAGTCAAAACCAGCCATTTTGAAAATCTCAGTTTGCTATTGTGTATGCCAGAGTATAGTGATGCTTTCTTAGTGTGTTTTTTTCTTCATTTTGAGTTCTGCTATTGCCTATCGTTTAGTTTCTATTTATGTCAGAGTAAGAATTATGGTTATTATGTATATCCTAGGTGTAATTAAGTATAGTGTTAGTTATTACTTAAACTATGGATACCTGTTGATAAAGAGAACTATAAATATTTTTTGTGACAAAATTTAAATAGACTCCTATATAGTAGAAACAAAAATTAAACTAAAGCTCTTTCAAATTTTTCTGGTACATTAAGCAATTAAAAGCTGTCTCCTTATTTTCTAAACTATAGTCTACATTCCTAAACATTATCAATATTTGACAATTGATTTTTTAATGGTGGTTCTGCAATACAAAGGGAAGATCCTGGAGAGAAACAATACATGCAGAAAAGAGTCCAAGATACTTTCATTTCTGCCTAGAAATATTTGACAAATTCTAATCTTGTGCCAGATAACAGGCAAAAAAACCAAGCAAAAGTCACTGCAAAGGATTTGAATTTTCAGTAGTTTTATAGTGTGGATAATATATAAACTAGAGTTCAGACCTTACCAAAAAGGAAGGATTCTAGACAATCAGTTAGGACCCAGAAGTGTCAATCTTGGTAAAAGGGGAGAACCTAAAGTGGAAAGAGACTCATAAAATTTTAGTTCAGTTGATTCATTCCTTGATTAGATTAAGGTGATCTGACTCAGCTCAGGCTCCATATCAGAAAAGGCATTTATCTTCCAGAGCCTTCTCTATTTTTTTTGAAAAAAACAATATATGTCATTAAGTTAAACAAAATTATAGGCAGAAGAAAGGGTCAAGAGAAAAATAAAGAGTGATATAAATTTTCACATGGTCCAATAATTAGAATTATCAAATGCAAACTAAAATAACTGTAAGGGTGGCCGGTTAACTCAGTTGGTTAGAGCTAATAACACCAAGGTTGCCGGTTCGATCCCCACATGGGCCACTGCGAGATGCAACTTCCTTAAAAAAACATAAAACAATCAAACAAAAAACTCTCATTTAATAAAATAACTGTAATTATCATGTTCAAAAAAATATATGATAGATTGAAATATTTCACTGGAAAACTGAAATCCATAAAAATAATCAAATAGATATTATAGAATCACAAAACACAATAATGAAAATTAAAAATCAGTAAATGGGTTTGACTACACACTTGACACAGAAGAAGAATGGTTTTATAAACTTAAAGACAGGATATTAGATAATATACAGACTCAAATATGAAGATCAAAAAGAATAAACAGTTTGTAAAAGCGAATAAAAACATATTGGAAATTGTTTGAAAATGTGAAAAATTCTAATATATACGTAACTGAAATCTCAGAAAATCAGCAAAGAGAAAATATGACAGAAGCCATATTTGAAAAGATAGTGGCTGTATCTACAGAGGGTGTCAAAAAATGTATACACATTTTTAGAAAGGAAAACTATATTAAAATTGTAATACTCAATATATACCAATAATAGAAGATGAATACAAGTCACATTTGACTTCTGCAATTATAAGAGGTGCTCAAAGTTACTACCATCAACATCCAGAGACTCCTGATTTCAACAAACTACCGCTTGAGAAACGTTGACCAAAGTGTCCACTTGCATACATTTTTTTTGGCACCCCTGGTATGTATATATATATTTCCCAAACTGAGCAAAACACATCAATTCAGAAATTCAAGTAGAAAAATGAACCCTAAGTAGGTAAAACACAAAATATTCCTGGAAAGATCATAACAAAATTTCTGAAAAAGAAAGACAAATTTAAAAGTTAAAAGAAGGCAAAGAGGAACAAAGCACATTACCTCAGAAAGGCAACATAAGAAACAGAGATAATTTATTATAGAAACAGTAGATGCCAGTTGGCAACAAAATGACAATTTTAGAAAGCAGGAAAACTAGACGACAACCTAAAATTTTATACCCTCGAAAATTATTCTCCAATAGTGCCTGTAAAATATAGACATTCTCAGACAAACACTGACATAATTTAATTGATTGCCAGTAAGTCTGAATTAAAGGGAAAAATTTAAGGAACTTTTCATGCAGAAGAAATATTATTCTAGACAGAAACACAAAACTGTAGGAAGTAATGAAAAACAAGGGAAAGGTAAATAGGGGGGTAAAACTAAATGAATATTGACTAAAAATATATAGGATTAGTATTTTGAGACTTAAATACATAGAAAGGCATGATAACAATAAAAAAGTGTGCTGATGGGGAGATATAAATGTGCATATGAACCTTTTACTAAAATTGACCGCATACTGATGACATATAACCATTCCCAGAAATTTTCAAAGGATGAAAATCATTGAGAATACATTTTCTGATTACAGAAGAATCAATCTTAAAAGTAATTAAAAAAAAATTAACCTAAAAATATCCAACTGTTGGAGATTAGGGAAATTAAACATAGCAATTGACCAAAGTATCAAAGAAGAATTCTCAGTGGATAACAGAATTTTTTTTTGTATAATAATAGTAGTAGCTATGGCATATTTGTAATATGCAACTGAACTGGCAATTAGAATGAAATTTGTGGTTTTAAATGCACTATGTTTGAAGAGTAGGCAGGATGAAAATTCAATCATTGAAATATTGTCTAAAAAAGATAGAAAAATAACACTAAAGAAACCAAAGAGGGAAGTAAAGACAATACAGAAATCAATGTGAAATAGAAAAGTAATAAATGGAGAAAATTAACCACATCACAACTCAGTTATTTAAAAAAAATAAATGTAATTTGATAAACACCTTGAACATCTACTCCTGTTTACAGACACATCAAAGTCTGTAGATGATAAGCTGCTGACAGCAGAGGTAGATATCGATAGAGTCTGTATACGTATGGATTGATATTGAACTCAGAATCCACTTTGTTTGATTGTCTTTACCTGTCTGCTAGTGATATTAGTCATAATAATAGTTATACTTGTTCCTTGGATTTTTTCTATATAGTCCAACTGTGTATGATTACTGAACATGTATAAAATGTTAATACTCTTTTCATGGCTTATGTAAATGTTATAGTAGATACCAAATACAGAAAAATGAGACAGAAGGCAAAACTTGGATCATGATAGTTCATAAAGTAGAAATAATCCATTTTCCACGATGAAGGCCATAGAACCTGACTGCTTTCCATTTAAATGCCCTTCCCTTCTTGGGAAAAAATCAGTTTCAACTCAGATCCCATCGTTATAGTATGGCCCCATCCTCAGTGATCAACAAGATGATCACATTGATACTGAGACTTCCTAGGATCGAACCTTCCTAGTTCTGAAACCACACTATTGAAAAAGGGTTCTCATCAATACATCCTTTGGATTGAATTATGACTAAAAACGGGAACTGTAGCTGAAAAAAAGGGGGTTCTATGGAAAGTAACATCACAGGGTGATCTCATCATAAATTCTAAACTGGGCAGGTCAGGGTGGGTAGTCATGCCCCCGGCTTATAACTTCTTTACTAAAAGGCTCTCTTTGCCTTGAGCAAGCCCTTTCCATTGTTTCTGTGCATCTAGGTGAACACACCTTTGAAATAAGCCATGACTACGCTCAAGAAAGCACATAATTTCATCAATTATCCTGTAATCCAATCCCTGCCTTGCTTTTCCCCACCTGCATATAATCTTCTTTATGTTCCCTCCTTAATTTCAAATGCATAAAAGAAGTTGCAAAACTATTATTCTCTGGAGCATTTGAGATCTGCTCCCCAGCAGATGTAGTCAGTTTGGCTCAAATAAACACTTATAAAAGTCAAAAAATATATGTTTATGACATGGGTGCGCAAATTTTCTTGAATTAAACAAAAACACACTTGCCCATAAAAAAAAAAAAGATTGAAAAATTCTACTTCAATAAAATTAAGAATTCTCAAGATCCATCCATGTTGTCACAAATTGTCCTATTTCATCTTTTCTTCCCACTGAATAGTATTCCATTGTGTACATATACCACAACTTCTTTATCCATTCATCTATCGAAGGACATTTTGGTTGTTTCCATGTCTTGAGAGTATAATGCTAAGCGAAATAAGTCAGACAGAAAAAGCAGAGAACCATATGATTTCATTGATATGTGGTATATAAACCAAAAACAACAAAAGAACAAGACAAACAAATGAGAAACAAAAACAGACAATAGTTTAGTGGTTACCAGAGGGTAAGGGGGAGGGGAATGGGACACCAGGGTAAGGGGGATCAAATATATGGTGATGGAAGGAGAACTGACTCTGGGTGGTGAACACACAACGGGATTTATAGATGATGTAATACAGAATTGTACACTGGCATCTATGTAATTTTACTAACAATTGTCACCCCAATAAACTTAAAAAAATATAAAGAAGAATAAAATTAAATTAAGAGCTTTTGTTTATCAAAAGAACACTATTAGGGAACTGAAAATGCAAACCACAGAGTGAGAAATATGTTTGGAATTCATATGTACACCAAAGGTCTCCTATCCAGAAGAAACCCCTACAAATTGATAAGAAATAACTAACACTCTAATAAATAAAATAGAAAAAAATTGAATAATCATTTCACAAAAGTCAATATTGAAATGGCGGAATATGAGAAAGTGTTCAACCACAGGCAGTCATCAAGAAAATGCTGATTATACCAATATGTGATACTAGCATAAATCCACTAAAATGACTGAAGTTAAAGACTCTCAATAGCACTATCTTTTGAGAATATTGAACAAGAACTATCATACGTTACTGGTGGGAGTAGAAATGAATTTAAACAACTTTAAAATACGTTTAGCAATAACTACTAAAATTGTAGGTATACATACTCTCAATAATTCAGTTATTCTTCTCCCTAAGTATATGCTCAACAGCAATATATACTGTGTGTATCAAAAAACATGCATAAGAACATGCATAGCAGTATTTCCAATAGGCCCAAACAGAAAATAACTCAATTGCTCTTTGATAAATGGCTAAATAAACCGTAGTATATTATACAATAAAATATTGTCCAGTACTGAAAAATAACACTCTTAATAAAACGTGCAACATCATGAATAAATTCAAGCACTGTTTTGTTTTTAAAGAACCCAGATACAAATAGTTCATATTATGTCATTCATGTATGTAAAAGTAGCCAGGCAAAACTCAATTACTGTTAGAGAAATCAAAGTATTGGTTACCTTTTTTTATCGAAAAATTACTTAGGCCAGTTGGGAGGGTTTGGGGTGTGATAATATTTGGGTGGTGCTATACTGAAATATTAATTTTAAAAATCATCATTCATCAAGGTGGGCATTATGATTTCTTTACCTTTTTTATAGGCATTCTCTTCTGTAATTAAAAATAGTTCACCAAAAAAAAATAAAAGGCTCCTGAGAAAAAGTATTTGCCAATACATAAAACTGACAAATGATTAATACTCAGGTTATGTAGATAACTTTTACAAATTAAAAAGCAAAAATCAAAACAAACAAACAAACAAAACAACACAAAAAAGAGAGAAAAGAATCCAACCCAAAAGATAATAGGAGTACATGTATTTCACATAGAAGGAAACAGAAAATACCATTAAATATATGAAAGTCTTTACTGGTAATTAAAGAAAAGATGAAAATAACAGTGAGGTGCCATTCCACATCTACCAGACCCAAAAGATAGTAGGAGTACATGTATTTCACATAGAAGGAAACAGAAAATACCATTAAATATATGAAAGTCTTTACTGGTAATTAAAGAAAAGATGAAAATAACAGTGAGGTGCCATTCCACATCTACCAGACCCAAAAGATAGTAGGAGTACATGTATTTCACACAGAAGGAAACAGAAAATACCATTAAATATATGAAAGTCTTTACTGGTAATTAAAGAAAAGATGAAAATAACAGTGAGGTGCCATTCCACATCTACCAGACTGGCAAAAATTATATGGTCTGACAATAGCAAGTGTTGATGGGGATATGGCTCAATAGTAATTATGAGTACAAAATATAAATACAATTACTTTAGAAATAATTTGACATGATTTAATAAAGATAAGAATGTATGATTTCACTCTTAGTTATATTTCCTAGAGAAATCAACCTCTCTCTCTCTCTCTCTCTCTTTCTCTCTCTCCTTCTTCCTTCACTAACTAAGTGATAAGTGTAAAACATTTGATGACAAGATTCTTTTATAAGAGCATGCAATAATTAATAACTCAGATATTCATAAACAGAAATTGATAAATATATTGTGATATATTTACAAATGGAATACTATAAAATTAAAATAGTAACTTGCATCAACATTTTCACAAACATAATGTTGAGCAAAGATAGCAAGTTGAAAAATAATATATGTAGCATGATTATATATATTATTTTTCAACTATGTATATATGTATATATATATATATACACATACATATACATTATATATATATATATATATATATATATATATATATATATATATATAAAGTTTAAAATGACACTAAAGTGATATTTTATTTAGGGATACCTAAAGGTATAGTCATGTATAGAGAAAAGTATAGAAATAGTAAACACAGAAGTTAGGATCATGATTAACTCTGGGGGGAAAGGGAAGGTGTGCACATGTAGAGGAATACACAAGCATGCCAAAAGATTTTGTATCTTAAGTTGTGTGGTTGATACATAGTTGTTAGTGTTATGCTGTTATAGTCTTATTATGTATAATTTCTCATGTATGCAACAGTTTAGAATAATTTTTGAAAACAAAATGTAACAATTCCCAGAAGTGGTAAATACAGTGTTTAGGGCACCTACATGTGTATAAATTTATAGCAGAATTGAATGAAGACCAAGGAAGGAAAGAAGGGAAAGAAGGAAGGAGGGAGGGAGGAAAGGAGGGAGGGAGGGAGGGAAAGAGAGGGGACAATGAAGAGGAGATGAGGGGGAGAGGGAGGGAAGATAAAGACCCTTAACTCTCTGTTTTGCCCTAACTAGTGTCTGATTTCTTCCTTATTCTTGATGGTCAAATCCACAAAGGATAGTCTGTTACTGTGCTGTGCAATATGGGAACCACTGGGTACATGTGGCTGCTGAGCTCGTGAAAGATTTCAGTCAGAACTGAGACTTGCTATTCATGTAAATTATGCATTGATATCAAATAATTGGCGTAAAAATGTAAAAGGTCTCATAAAAACTTTTAATATTGATATGTATCGAAATAATAACTTTTGGGGTTTATTGGGTTAAATAAAATATATTATTAAAATCAATTTCACCTGTTTGTTTTAATTTTTTTTAAAGTGGCTGCTAAAAATCTTAAATTATATACGTGGATCACGTTATATTTCAATTGGACAGTCTTAGTTTAGAAACATTTTCTTCATTTTCTCCTTTTTAATTAATTCTTCGATTTACTTCTATCACTGCACTTGAAAAAGTCATGAGTAATCTATTAATTGCCGGATTCACAATATTTTATTCCACATTACCTGAACTCTTCTAAACATTTGATACCCACTTCTTTTTGGACTTCTCAACAATATGACATTCTGTCTCCTCTAACACTCTGACTCTCTTCCTTCTCATCTGTTTTATCATCCAGCCCTTCTCCCACGTTAGGCATTCAAATGGAAGTCCTCTTTCACATGTCCCTCTTCTCCTCTCCCTTTTTACTAATTCACTTAACAAGTGTTTACTGAGCACCCATTTAAGGCCAGGCATTCTTCTTTATTCTTACCTTGTGCTCTCATTATATTCTGATAACTCCCAAATCTACATCTTCAGTTCTAGCTACACTTCTCAGCCCCAGAGAGATACATTCAGCTCATTGCTAGTTATTTCTGCCTCCTAACGGATACAAAACATTTTTTTTTCCTATGCAGTGTTCTCTAAATGTGGTTCTGGCACTCATCGAATCAGCATCACCTGGGAACTTGTTAGTAAGCAAATTCCCAGGCCGCACCCCAGCCTCCCAGGCCTCAGGAACCAGATGCTGTGGGAGTTACAGCAATCGGGGCCATCCCGGGGATTCTGGTGCTCACTTAAATTTTGATAGCCATTGATCTACAGCAGGGGTGTCCAAACTTTTGTCAACCCTTTTCACCAAAGGCCATACGTGGTAAAACACACAAACAACCGGGCCACTCACTTGAGGTGAAGTACGTATTGCCTCACCTGGTTTATTTAAGTAAACTAAATATATTTTTGGAATTTGCTGCGGGCCAATTAACAATGGATCGCGGGCCGCAGTTGGCCCGGGGGCCACAGTTTGGACAGCCCTGATCTAGACTGTTCTCTGTTTCCTTTATTACCTACGCTCATCAGTTACACACTCCTATGGGTTGCATGGGTCTCTCCCTCCAGTCCTAGCTGTCTGCATTCCTGATCCAATTGCTGCAAAGCATCCTCATTGGCCTCCGTGTCTCCAGTCTCACTGTTCTTCTGCCATTTGAAATCAAATTGGATCCTATTACCCTTCACAACATCTGTTGAATGGTTTCTCTTTGCTTGTAAAAGTCCCAACTCTTAAACGTATATATTATACACAGGGTGCCAAAAAAATGTATACACATTTTAAGAAAGGAAAACTTTTAAAATTGTAATACTCAATATATACCGATAACAAAAGATGAATACAGGTCATATTTGACTTCTGCAATTACAAGAGGTGCTCAAAGTGGTAATCATCAGCGTCCAGACATCTGATTATGGTGAAGTACTGCTTGAGCAACGTTGACCAAAGTGTCCGCATGTATTCATTTTTTTGGCACCCCTGCTGCATATCTCCAGCTTTACTTGGAGTTATAATTTTAGAGTCAGGAGGACATAATTTTCAATTGTAGTTATTTTTATTTTTACCACCACATTTCTTTGTACATGTTACCTGACCTCTCTGAGTCTGTTTCCCTTTTCATAAAGTAGGAATTACAATAAATCTACCTCAGGAGGGTTTTGTAAGCACTTACCACTGTAGGTACAGTGGCTAGCATGATGAGGGGCATATGTAACCTGAGCTACCTACCATGTCTTGTAAGAGAATTATTCTGTAATCATACTTCTCATGTTCTCTTGCACAATGTGCTTCACCTCTAACAAACTGCTTGAAGTTCAAACTCGCAGTTTCTCTTCTTCATGCACATTGCTCCCTTAGCTTAGACTGTGCCCTTTGTCTCAGACGGGATACTCACTTAGAGATCCAAGCCTCCTCCATTTTGTCCTTCTCTACGTAGTTAATGCTGAGAGTGGTGTCACCTTCCCCTTTCAGCTTAGAGAAAAAGGAAAGAATTGAAGTTTCGTAAAAGCTATTTTCTACTAAGGAAATGAAGCTCATCAATTAATTGCAGGCCCAACCCCAGCTGCAAGAAAGGCTGGGAAATGTAATTTCTATCTGAATTGCCATCTCTGTGTTTTCACTCTATTACTATGGACAAATGGGAGAAGAACAAAACAGGTTTTGATAGATAACTAGAAGACCCTGTCACAGGTCTGTGAATAACATAGTCAGCAGATATCTAACAAACTAGTGCAAATGGGTGTGAAAAATGGATAGAGCTTAAATTGTGGTGATAACAGCCTTGTATTAGGCCTATCATTAGTGGTGGCTTTATCTTCCTTTCACATTCCCTTTCAGTGGGGAAAAAACTTAAAAAAATTTAGTTGTAAGTTTCTCTGGCAGACTTCCTCTTTTTTCCCCAACAACAGTATCTGTCATGAATTTAATGATATATGAACTAAAATGAAATACAGTAGACTTTACTTAATAGAATGCTAAAGTAAATCCCTTTGGGATATGAAATCTTTTATATTACGACGGCTAACCACTCTCTCATATAGAGTGCTCACAATGTCAGATATTTCAATATTGGTTTTGCAGTAAAATGTAAGTCATTTTGAAATGGGGTGCTATTGACTACACTAGCCTTTGGGCTCAATGGGATACAATTACTGAGTTAGCATACGGAGACGGTAATTGGCCAGAAAATAATAAACACGGAGGGTGTCTACCAATTAGGACTGGGTTCTACCGATAATGAGAATGATCTCAAATAATTGTATCTTTAGCCAGATAGAAATTTGTTTGCTTTCATACAAGAGAAGTCTCCACCATGTTTCAAGGTTGAGTTCTATTCTCAAAGTCACATTATGTTCACTAGATGGCCTCGCGCATTTCAGCAGGAAAGAGAAAGGGGAGAAAGGGCTGTGTCTCAGCTGCCTCAGGAGCCCCATAGAGGGTTCCTCAAAGCCCTAACCAATAAATTTCTCCTTGTACCTCATTGACTACTACATCTGCAAGGCAGACATAAAAAATGTAATTTTATTTTGTCTGGGTATGGCATTGCCTTCATGGGCCTGTTACTCAGAGCAATGGATCTGGACAGTAAGTAGGGACCCAGCCACCCACATGCCTCCTATCTTGGGTCAACTATCTTTGCTGCAATAGCCATGATTGAGATACATGTACAGAGAGTAAAGTAAGGCAAACAATCACTATTTCAGTTATTGACCCCCAAACCATGATCCAGAATTCCAGTGGAGAACTCCTTTACTAAGGCTCGGTCATCCTGAGTGCCTTAGGATGAAAGGAGGATGCCTTAGTTGGATCTTCTGAGAAAGAGATCCAAGGTTAGATGTGAAAGAGATTTGCTGAGAAAAGCACGTGTGAGGGAAAAGGGGTGAGGATACTGGAGGAGGAGGGGGAGCTGCATGTGTTACCTCTCTGAGGGAGGAAGAGAAGGAAGGACGGTTGGATAGGCAGGTGGCAGGCTCTGGCAAGTTTAAAGAATATTTTGTCCAGGTCAATGGCAAGATCTTGAGCCAAGGTTATCCGTTAGAGGAGTCCCCTATCAGCGAGATCCCTTATTTTGTTAGAATGGTCCTGCCTTAACTTCCTACCACGTTTGGTTTTTCAGTAAGAGTACAAGACTTTCTCAGTGAGAGATTCAGAACACAGTAGCTGGGGCTATCCATTAATTAGCTCCCCTGCAGTAGGAGATATGAGTGGCATATTTTGTTGGCCATACCTTCCACTTTGACTTAAAGATCCGTATAACCCAGTCCCATCTCCAACTGGGTGTAATATCAGGGAGAAACATTGGGAAAGATGAGAGATGAAGAACACTAACAAAAAAAAAATATTGTTTATTTTATGGAGTGAAAAAAATCCGTTACAGTGTCATCAGGTCTTTTCAGATGCAAGAAAGACATCCTTTTGTGTAAGCATAACCAAATGGAAGACACATGGGGAGCCAAATAAATAAATAAGTTGCCTAGGCCAGGGAGATCAGACTCAGAGCAGTGTCGTCTTCTTTAAATGTTGGGAGAGAATGAAAAAGGGGCTGAGAAAAAAGAAACAGATACTGTGGGAATAGTTCCCATGTTGCTAGCACTCAAGTTCAGGAGAAGCAAATTAGACCAAAAAGAATACACATGCACTGGGACTTCCCTTTTCCATTAAATTAATTAACTCACTCACTAATTTGTTTATATTTTTAGACTTGTAATTGTGTTATGCTTCTATTGCTGCATAACAAATCACTCCAAGACTAGCAGCTTAAACAACAAACATTTATTATCTCAGATATTCTCAAGGTTTCTCAAGGTCAGCGAACTGAGAGGCCTTAGCTGGATGGTCCTCACTCAGGGTTTCTTCTGAAGTTGCAGTCAAGTCATTGACCTGGGGCTGCTATTTTCTGAAGGGGCCGCAGAAACTTTTCCCAAGCTCTCTTTGAGGCTGTCAAGAAAGGAGTCTTCAGGTGACTGCATGTGAGCCTCTTATCATCCTGCTCACACTCCTGCTTACTCCACAGTGAGTGATTCCAGAAAGAAAGAGTGCTGGACAGGAGCGGCAGGCTTTTTATAACCAAATATGACAAGTGACCGCCCATTCTTCTGTTATAGTTTGATTGATAAAAGCAACTCATGAAGTCTAGTCCACGCTTATGGAGAGGTAAGTATGGCTTATATTTAAAGCCATATTGGCCATACATTCACGTTATGAAATTCAAAAGTACATCAAAATCTCCCCAGGAACCCCAGTTCTGTTCAGTGTGGTTACCAGTTTCTCGTGTGTCTTAGAGATAGTCTATGAAGTTACAAGCAAATACTGCTGACAGCTAACTCCTTTGAAAGCTCTATCCTCAATGGCAATGACCCAGTAATTTTTCTCAGTTTTGGTCAGTTCAAATCAGCATTTCTTTCTGTTCAGGGTGTGAAGAAACACATGACTTTCTCCATTCCTTCAGCTATAAAGTCTTGCCAACTTTGGCCCACTTATAATTATAGTATATGCCTTTTAAAACATTGGTTTAACAAAAGCTATTTACTTGTAGCTGTTTCCCCCCCTTTGGAACATTCTTTGTGGCTTTCTCTCAGCGTTAGCCAGTGCCTTAGGCAGTTACTAGAAAGGACTAAATTGAGTTGCTTTTGTTATTAGCTGTGGTTTGTGAGTCAACTTACTGCTTCTAAAACAATTATGGAAGGAAGCTATTATTTTGCATTGAAATTTGAGTATATTTAGAAGAAAATGAACCATGTATTTTCTTCTGGCTGCCCCTGCTTTCCAATTTCATTTCAAAGATGAAAAGACTAAAACGAATGTGAAGAAGAAGGAAGGAAGGAAAAAAGGGATGGATTGAAAGTAAGAGAAAGTGAGAGCTAAAGATTGAGAGGTGGAGACAAGGACTTGTAAGGGGCACGGAAATGCTGGAAGATTGGGAAAATGACATTTTAAATTTTACAGAGCAAGCAGTTAAATTATTTTATCACCTTGAAATTTCCCAAAAGGATAGCATTTGTGCTGACATACTATGCCAATCCATATTAGTCTACAGAGATCAATTCTGAATAGCTTCATTCTTTTCAAGATACGTAATATGTTCTGTGACTCTTTCTGGGGAAATGATGCAATATAATAAAATCATTGTTTGTGTATATGTGATTGTCCCAGATATGTCACACATGGTTTTGATTCCCTGTTTTTATTTATTTTTTTTAAAAAAAACTGAAATCTAAGCTGAAACTAAAACATGAAGCATATTTTCTTTGACCTACTTTTTATCTAGCTAATAAGAGATTGATTTTCCCCCCCTATGATTCTAGTATTTGAACATTGTGGATATGTCCCGTGTCTCACAAATAGTTCAGAAAGTTTTAATGTAAGTAATACTTATGAACAAACCATACTTCACTTGTTGTTTTACTAAAGCCATATTCCAATTGAAGCCACCTTACATCATTTTTGGTAGTAGGTAGAGTATATTTAAATTGGTAAATAGTTAGTTTAGAATTTCACAGATTTTAGCAGACAAGCTAAGAAAATTGTCTTCAGCAATGTTTATGAAAGAATTTTATATATCTAAATGTTCTAGAGCAATGAGTATAGGTGAGATTATTTTCATTTAAGAAAAATTTGAAAAAATTCTTTCTTAGTCTTTCAATCACATTTTTACTCTGACTCATTTTCAAAAAATTTTAAAAGTTAAATACAAGTATATACAATTAAGTACAATTAAATAATAGCTGCACAATCAGATTGCAAAACTAAACAATTATTCTGAGAATTTTATGAATGTAAAATAAATACCAGTTTATAACTAACATCCATTCTAGATGATTTTTTTCCCCCTAAAACACAGCTTAAGTCATAAATACTCCAAGTTCAAAGACTCCCAATAGCTCATCATTGACTCAATCTGACATTCTTGGTGCTCTAAGTTTTGACCTTGACCTAGTTCTTCAGCCTCAGTTACCACAATCTCCCCATACCACCTGTATAGTCCAGGTAAAGTTCGTTTCTGGGGTCCCCTGGCACTGATGCCCACAAAAAGCAAAAGTGTTCTGCTGACCCTTTAGACATCAGTGCGCTTTCAGGTTGTCTAAACCTGGACGCAGGGTAAATGGCTTGCAGATGTTACTGAGGCTTCTATTAGTACGTAGGCCTAAACAGAGGTGACATAGGATATCCCTAAATGAGTTATTGGCTTGATTCTGATGCTAAATATTAGAGGGATCTAAGCATGAGCTAACTGGGTTGACAACATTTTGAGTGGTCCCAAATGCAACTAGAAATCTTCGTTGTGGTAGTTGGTTAGATGATAAATGCTACAGCTACCTAGCGTTTACCAAGAGATGATAAGATTACCTGGTGTGAGCTCTTGGGAACCATCCCCAAATTAGAAATTGAAGGTCAAATTTTCAGCTTCATTCTTCCTGTATCTCATTGAAATTAATTCTGATTATCACAGTAGGTATTTCAGCTGAAAAATTATTATAACACATTTAGGATGATAGGCTTCTATATAAACTGTTATTATAATTTATTCCTTAGAGTGGAATTGGAAAATAACACGATCTACTCCCACACTGCTACTCCCACATTCCGTCAATTTCCCTGAGACTCTGTAAGCCTGGAGGGGCTTTGCCCGCATTCCTTTAACCCAGTGCTTCCAGGACGCATCGCTACACAAAGGTTTTCCTGTGTGCACGCGGAGCTGAAAGACCATTTTAAGTCAGGCCTAGACTCCTCTTCTGGTCATCATTCAGTCAAACATTGTCTTCTTTCTCTCCGGTTTCATAATCTTTTACTATTAACAGGAATCATTTCTAGTGTTATATTTATGGGTGCAGGAAAAACATAAAAGTTACAGCAGAGGGGACATCAATTGGTGTTGAGTTACAGACTTTTAAATCCACTTCACTTTAATATCTCTGGCTGTTAATGCAGAGCATTCCACTTTAGTTCGCCACACCTTATGGAGTCATAGACACACAGCTGAACACACTTGCCTGGCCCACCTGGCCTTAAAGCATTTCAATTGATGGAAACTTCTCTAGAAATTGGCAGCTTTGTTCAGTGAGCCAAATGAAAATATAGATTGAACATAATTCTTTTGTTAATGGGAGTATCAGAGAGGTAGCTATTCCTAAAAGTAAGTACCAGAAAATATCCTATGAGTCATCACCATGGGAGTAAAGGTAAGAGTACCCAGACACACGCACACACTATCATCATGTGATTCTGCTTTGGAAATTAATAGTAATTTGGGAGTCATGAAAGCAGGAAGAAGAGAAAGAATTCAGGGTGGGTGTTGAACTTTTAAATGACTATTTCTTTTTGTAATAGCTAATATTAGGTTGGTGCAAAAGTAATTGCGGTTTAATAGGTTAAAAATAAATGCAAAAACCGCAATTACTTTTGCAACAACCTAATAAAAGTTGTTTGTGTCTTTTCAATGTTATTTACCAAATCTTCAGTCAAATCCGTCTCAAAAACAAATGCATTCCCTGTATGTGTGATGGGAGGGGGGTGGTGTGAGGATGTCTCCCAGAAATTGAATAACATGGCAAGAACATTCCACTTGCAGGTTGATAAGGCACAGAACAGAGATGGTTCTGATCGATGGAATGAGAATCTGCAAACTGGACTAATTCAGCAGAAGCAGTAATCTGAGGAAGCAAGCCTGCTCCCTGCAACTTCTCATCAACTTTTAGGAGTATAAAAGACTTCTGTGGGGTCTTTAATTAATGTGTATCTTAAAAGGCAGGAAAACATTAGCTGACATTTAAGTTAGACATAGTTCCTCTACATAGTGAATCTCAATGGGGACAGTACAACCCACCAGAGAAAATTTTAAATATTTGTGGGGGAATATTTATGTCACAGGGATGAGATGGGACATGCTGCTGATGTTTGTAATGGAGGGAGCCAGGAAAGTCCTACACAAAGTATTGTCCCTCAGCTCTCATGACTTTCGAAAGTCTCGCTGGACATTCAAATAAGATAAATATATAAATTGATGTAATTATTTAAGATATTTATATTATATATTACATTTGTATAAATAGGTTGATATCTATCTAAGCTTAGAACCCAAACCACTTTACCTATAAACACAGACTACGTTTGGAACCATTTTAATAAACATGAACATTTTCAGACTGTGACTATTCAATAGATAGAAGAAACAATGCTTTGTTTTGTTTGGAGATTGACCAACAGTTTTCACTACTTGAGAAAATTATGGCACCTGTAGCAGTGCCCTTTGCTGCATTTGAGTCACTAATACAATGCCCCTGTATGAACCTGCACATGCAGACTATGTGTAGACACAAATGTCTGAGTACTTTATCATGTCTTCTAGGGTGGCTCTGGGAGCATTCCTATATTGAGATATCCTCACTTCCCTTTATGTCACTTCTGTAAATAGAATTAGGGAATTTTATTGATTTTTAAAATTATACATGTGAATTATATTATTTACCAGGAGCATCATGAAATATTTGTTATAAAAAAATGTGAGCAGAGGCTGCTCACTACTCTCCCAAATCCAGTTTCCTCCTTACCCTCCAATGCACACAGATCAACTACATTTCCCAGCCTCCCTTGCAGGAAGTTGTGACCATGTGATAGAATTCTAGACAATGGGATGTGATGAAATTGATGACCAATGTTTCCAGACCTCTCCTATCCCATGTGCACACCTTCTGGCTGACAGGACTGGAGACAATCACCAGAACCAAACAGGAAGGCATGTGTTGAAGACTGTAGAGCTTCCATCAGCCTGAGTTTTAGTAAGGAGACCAGAGTTTTAGTAAGGAGACCAGAAGAGAAATGTACTGTAAACCTATTCACCCCGCTCAGGACTATTCATTGAAAAAGTGACACTTTCATTGTTTTTGAATCATTCCATAATTTGGGGCCTATTTGTTACAGCAAGTAGACTATTCTAATTCAGGAAGCATTGAGTCTAAAAGGGTTCAGACCCATTTCTCTAGTACGTATAATGTGAACTGGATATACAAGGCATCATGTCTGTATTTTTCCTCCCATGTGCTCTGTGTTGATACTGAACCTGTTTGCCTTCCCTTCTCCCAGTCTGTTCCTGTATCTTAGGAAAGCTGTTCCCTGTGGGCTGCAATTCTTAGGTTTGCACACAACTGGCTTCTGGCTGGGTTCAGGTAGTAGGGTGGGGACTGGGGGCTGGTAAGAATTGGAGTGAAGAGCAAGAGGGAAGAAGCCAGAGTACTTCCCCCTCTCTCTTCTGCCATGCTTCAGGGCAAGTCATGTCCTGGCAACAACTCCATCTCTTCCATGGTTTAAGTTGTCTCTGGATGGGTATAATGCATTTCTGGTGTCTGGAAGGTCCCTGACTCAAGGAGTCTATGAATATTGCCTGCTTTCTTTGGCCTCTCTAACAGAGGGGTTTGGCAGCTTCCTACTATTGCTACTCTCTGTATTACCTCCCTGACGCCCCCTCCTTGGGCTTGCTTTCTCAACTTCTATCACCTACATAACTAATTCTCTACATTAAATTCTGTTTTAAATACTTAGAGTAGTTTCTATTTTCTTGATTTAACTCTGACTGACACATCATTCCTCGTCCTTTTTTCTTCAAAATATAGTTCACTATGTAGTAGTAAAAGCCAGTCTCTCATTAAGCACATTTTCCTATGCTCATTTAATTATTTTATGTTATCTAAGCCTTATACAAACTTATCCAATGTATGAGTTTCTTTATAAATATGTTTTCTTTCAGGTCTCATGTAGCTATGTTGTAGCTTCCCAATAGCAGGACTCTTTGTTAACTCCCTATTACCTAGCATACAAGGTTTATTGCACAAAGGTTATTGATTGTTCCTTATTATTTCCAAATAGTATTCACCATATTTACATCATTCAAATTAGCTCTAAATCTGAAGATGCGATGTGAGTATCATCAGGTGGCTCTCAGTCAATTGAAGAATGGATTTCATTCTAAAAGTTTAATCGAAATATAGTTATTTAGCGCTTGGATTTAATTTTCCTATAGCCTCTTGTTCTGATTTTAGAAGTCTTAGAGGGATCAAGTGACAGGTTGCTGTGGAAAAAGGGAGGGAAGGAATTCTCTTAAGCATGGATGGCTTAGAGCAGTCAGAGCTTTTAGAGCTGGAACTGAAACCGTTACAAAGGCCATAATTGCCTCCTGTCAGATCCAGTGAAGAGTTCTTCCTACCAATTGTTGATATTTTTACTACTCTGTTTGTCTAGAAAAAAATTTTTCTTTCCTTGGCTTTACTTTTATTCTCTTTTCTATCAATTCCTATTGTCTGCCCTTTTCGTCTCATCTCCTCTTCTGTCAATCATTTTGAATACTGACTTTCCAAAAATTCTGTCCTAGGTGTTTTTCTCTTTTTCCTCAACTTGCCTTAATAATGTAATGCCCATCTACAACAGAGATGCGTACCACTACGATCCACTGTACATTACATTACAAAAGTTATCAAACATGGCGTTTCTCCCTGCTGAAACTGGAAGTAAATTCAGGCTCAGTATAGCTTCAGGAAGGCACTATGAATTTAACTGAGTTGCTGCACAAAATAAATGTTCTGGTTCTTATTGACAAAAACTGAGGACATGAATAATCTATGTGTTGTCTTGGCTTCAGATCTAACTACTAATTGGAAATCATCAGCAGGCTTTGCAATACATAAAAATCAATCTTTCATCCCTTTTTCTGAATCTTACTAATCATCTTTGATAGCAGATACACAGAAGTCACTTTATTTCAGTTCATGAATTTAGTTTACCTTCTTACTACTTAAGCAAACCAGAAAACTTGAAGTCATCTTTCTTCTCTATCTCTCTTCGCAATACCTAAATTTATGACTTTTTAATTTTACCCCAGAAGTAATCCTAAAACTTGTTTGGATTCTTCTATCTGCTTCATTACCTCTGAGTCAGATCAGACAGCAGTATCTTCTCTCATAGAGTATTACAAGAGCCGTCTGACAGTATTTTTAACACTTTGGGCTTTCCACTCACAACGTTCAGTCTTACAAACTACCAACAAAGTTATCATCATTAATAAAACAATACAAATTAAAAACCAAATAATAACAAATACGAGGTCAGACAATTAAGTTCACAAACTCATCCTAGAAAAAATGCTACAGGAGACGTCATCAAAATAGCAGCGTGAGGTGAGCCTCTGTAAAGCTCCCCTGGGATTTACAACTAATCGGACAACAATAACTCCACAAAGGACTCCCTGCACAGCAGACAGGCAAGACAAAGAGGCCCACTACTGAATTCACCTAAAGGTGGAGAATCACGCGAGCGGGGGAGGAGGGAAGGGAGAAGTGCAAAGACGGAGCCGCTCGGGCGCATGACGCAGACCTAGCTCAGTGCTCTGAGCTCGCTGCTCCCAGAACTACTGAAGCTGCGGGAGAGGGAAGAACTTGGACTGCTAGGGCTCCACTTACGGCCCACAGGGCTGAGGGGGCAGCATATAACACGGCTGAACCCAACGCTGATGGCAGAGACCTCAGAGCAAAGACTGAGGGAAGAAGGCTGAAAATGGTGGTTTAAGCCCTCACTGCCCAGCGGAGAACGGAAGCCTTAGGCACTGAGACTAGCCGCCCCCTCCATACCCTCCCAGAGCTCGCCCCACCACCAACTGCCCGGTGCTAGAAGCGATAAAGTAGCAGTGTCAGATCAAAAGGACAGGATATTTGCTGTTCTGAGAACTGTGGACCGCAGGCACAGATTCGCAGCCCAACTAGTTCCGGCAAAGGGGAGGGAGCTGTGGAAGCAGGGCCAGCTGTGGTGGTGGTCGCTGCCATTGCTCTGGGCCACCTCTCACAACTCACCCCGCCCCTGGCCCCACCTATCTGGGCGGATCCCTGCAGGAGGAAACAGAACTGCTGAAACATACGGGCTCTAAATCTGGTGCAGAAAGAGATTTGGAACTTCAAAAGCTCTCCGCATCCCCACAAAGACATGGCGTCCTATAACCCAGGCGAACTGTTAACAGGAGAAGCCCATTTCCCAGAGAATCCCCTCATTGTGTGAGAAGCTGGAATAGTGCAGAGAAAACATAGCACTACTGTGTGAGAGAGGAAAAAAAAGGCTGCCGTCAGACAGAAAATAAAACATGCTATCAACAAGTATTGGAAAACAAAAGAAAGACCTCTTCCTATCAACCTGTTGCAGAAACCACTCCTGTAGATGTCTAGGAAGAGAAATAATAAATCAGTAATTGCCATGAAAAACCAAGGCAACAAGACAGCTCAGTAAGAAAGTGAAAAGTCTCCACAAAAAGAACTTAAAGAAATGGAAATATGTGACTTAAATGACAGAGAATTCAAGATTGCAGTTCTGAAAAAACTCAACGAGATACAAGAAAACACAGAAAGGCAATTTAATGAACTCAGAAAGGCAATCAAAGAACAACATGAGCATTTTATGAAAGAGATTGAAATTTTAAAAAAGAACCAAATGGAATTTCTGGAGATTAAGAACTCAATAGAAGAAATTAAGAATGAAATAACCAGCTTAGGTAGTAGAGTTGACCAGATGGAGGAAAGAATCAGTGACATTGAAGATAGAAACCTGGAAATTACACAGATGGAAGAAGAAAGAGACTTGAGACTTAAAAGAAATGTAAGAACTCTACAAAAAATTTCTGACTCTCTCAGAAAGAGCAATATAAGAATAATATATTTTTATACCAGGAGAAGAAAGAGAGAAGGGAACAGATAATATATTTAAACAAATTGTTGATGAGAACTTTCCAAACTTGTGGACAGAACTGGATCCTCGAATCCAAGAAGCAAATAGTACACCTAATTACCTCAATCCCAACATCCTTCTCCAAGGCACATTGTATTGAAGCTGTCTAAAATCAACGACAAAGAAAGAATTTTCAAGGCAGCCAGGAAAAAGAAGACGGTAACTTACAAAGGAAAGCCCATTAGATTACCATCAGATTTTTCAGCAGAAACTCTACAAGCCAGGAGGGAGTGGAATCAAATATTCAAACTATTGAAAGAGAGAAATTATGAGCCAAGAATAATAGATCCAGCAAAGATATCCTTTAGATATGAAGGAGGAATAAAGACCTTTCCAGACATACAGAAGCTGAAGGAATTTTCTAATACACGACCTGGACTACATGAAATACTAAAGGAGGCTATTCGACCACCATCAACAGGGACAATTTCTGGCAACATAAAAAGGGGGAGAGTAAAGGCCTGAAACGTAATATGGGGATGGAGAAAGTAAGCGTGCTGAAGAAAATGGAATACTCTAAATATCAAACTTTTTCTTACATAAACTTAATGGTAATCACTCAAAAAAAAATCCAAAACTGAAATATATACTGTAATAAAAAAAGAAACAGAGGGAAACATCATAGTATACCACCACACCGAAATAGTAGACAACAAGAAAATGGCAAAGAAACAATGGAGACACAGCCTTACCAGAAAACTAAAGATAGAAAGACAGGAAATCCTCACGTATCAATAATCATCCTAAATGTAAATGGACTGAACTCACCAATAAAAAGTCACAGAGTAGCAGATTGGATCAAAAAACGAAACCCAACCATATGCTGTCTACAAGAGACACATCTCAGCTACAAGGACAAGCATAGACTCAAAGTGAAAGGGTAGAAAATGACACTCCAAGCAAATGGTACCCAGAGAAAATCAGGTGTAGCCATAATGATATCAGATGAAACAGACTTCAGCGTGAAAAAGGTAACAAGAGACAAACATGGACATTTCATAATGGTAAAGGGGACTATACAACAAGAAGACATAACAGTCATCAATATTTATGCCCCCAATCAGGGAGCACCAAAATACACCAGGCAACTACTAACAGAAATAAAGGAAGAAATCGACCAAAACACAATTATACTAGGAGATAAATACATCATTGACACTATGGATAGATCATCCAAACAGAAAATAAATAACGAAATAGCAGCCCTAAATGACACATTAGATGAAATGGACATCATTGACATATATAGAGCACTTCATCCTAAAACATCAGACTATACATTCTTTTCAAGTGTACATGTAACATTCTCAAGGATAGACCATATATTGGGACAGAAAAGCTGCCTCTGCAAATTTAAGAAGATTAAAATCATACCAAGCATATTCTCTGATCACAAGATTTTGAAATTGGATATCAACTGCGAAAAGAAAGCAAAAAGAAACACAAATACATGGAGATTAAACAACATACTTTTAAAGAACGACTGGGTCAAAGAAGAAATTAGAGGAAAGATCAAAAGATATATAGAAACAAATGACAATGAAAATACATCCTACCAAAATTTTTGGGATGCCGCGAAAGCAGTTTTAAGAGGGAAATTTATATCATTCCCGGCCTATCTCAAGAAACAAGAAAAACATCAAATAAATAACCTCATTACACCTTAAAGAACTGAAAAAAGAAGAACAAGTGAAACCCAAGGTCAGCAGAAGAAAGGAAATAACAAAAATCAGAGCAGAACTAAATGAAATAGAGAACAAAAAGACAATAGAAAAAAATTAATGTGACAAACAGCTGGGTCTTTGAAAAGATTAACAAAATCCACAAACCCTTGGCTAGACTCACTAAGATAAAAAGAGAGAAGATACTAATTAACAAAATCAGAAATGAAAAAGGGGAAGTTATCAGGGACACCACAGAAATACAAAGGATCATGCAAGAATACTATGAAGGACTATATGCCACCAAATTTAATAACAGAAGAAATGGACAAGTTCTTAGAAACATATAGCCTTCCAAGGCTGAACCATGAAGATCTGGAAAATCTAAACAGACTGATCACCAGTAAAGAAATTGAATCAGTCATCCAAAACCTTCCCAAAAGCAAAAGTCTGGGACCAGATGGCTTCACTAATGAATTCTACCAAACCTTCAAACAGGATCTAATACCAATCCTGCTCAAACTCTTCCAAAAAATTGAAGAAGAGACAGTACTCCCTAACTCATTTTATGAGGCCAACATCACCCTGATACCAAAACCTGGTAAGGACAACACAAAAAAAGAAAACTACAGACCTATATCTCTGATAAATACTGATGCAAAAATGCAAAACGAGATTCTAGAAAATCGAGTACAACAATGCATTAAAAAGATTATTCATCACGACCAAGTGGGGTTCATCCCAGGAGCACAAGAATGGTTCAACATCTGCAAGTCGATCAATGTGATACATCACATAAACAAAATAAAGGATAAAATCATATGATTATATCAATTGATACAGAAAAAAGCATTTGACAAGATACACCGTCCATTTATGATTAAAACACTTAATAAATCGGTATAGAAGGAAAATACCTTAACATAATAAAGGCCATATATGACAAGCCCTCAGATAACCTCATAATTAATGGTGAAAAACTGAAGCCCTTTGCTCTACATTCAGGAACATGATAGGTTTGTCCCCTATCACCTCTGCTTTTCAACATAGTGTTGGAAGTCCTTGCCAGAGCAATCAGACAAGAGAAAAAAATAAAAGGCATCCAAATTGGGAATGAAGAAGTTAAATTATCACTCTTTGCAGATGACATGATGCTATATATAGAAAGCCCTAAAGACTCCACCAAAAAGCTGTTAAAAACAATCAACGAATACAGTCAAGTTGCCAGCTACAAAATCAACATATAAAAGTCCATTGCATTCCTATACACTAACAATGAAATCTCAGAAAAAGAAATACAAAAAACAATTCCCTTTGCAATTGCAGCGAAAATAATAAAATACCTGGGAATAAACTTAACCAAGGATGTGAAGAACCTATATGCTGAAAACTATAAGACATTTTTGAAAGAAATTGAAGAAGACACAAAGAAATGGAAAGACATTCCGTGCTCATGGATTGGAAGAATCAACATAGTTAAAATGGCCATATTACCCAAAGCAATATACAGATTTAATGCAATCCCCATCAAAATCCCAATGGCATTTTTTTCAAGAAATAGAACAAAAAATCATCAGATTTGTTTGGGGCCACAAAAGACCCTGAATAGCCAAAGCAATCTTAAGAAAAAAAGAATAATACTGGGGGTATCACACTCCCTGACTTTAGCTCATACTACAGGGCTACAATAATCAAAACAGCATGGTATTGGCAGAAAAACAGACACATAGACCAGTGGAATAGAATTGAGAACCCAGAAATAAAACCACATAAATATGGACAGATAATTTTTGACAAAGAAGCTAAAAACATGCAATGGACGACAGACAGCCTCTTCAATAAATGGTGCTGGGAGAATTGGATAGCCACGTGCAAAAGAATGAAACTGGACTGCTATCTGTCACCATGTACTAAAATTAATTCAAAATAGATCAAAGACTTAAGCATAAGACCTGACACTATAAACTGCATAGAAGAAAACATAGGCACTAAACTTATGGACCTTGGGTTCAAAGAGCATTTTATGAATTGGACTCCAAAGGCAATGGAAGTAAAACCTAAAATAAACAAATGGGAATATATGAAACTTAAAAGCTTCTGCACAGCAAAAGAAACCATCGACAAAATAAAGAGGCAACCAACTGAATGAGAGAAAATTTCTGCAAACAGTGCCTCTGATAAGGGACTAATATCCAAAATATACAAGGAACTCATGAAGCTCAACAACAAAAAAACAAACAACCCAACTGAAAAATGGGCAGAGGACCTGAAGAGACATTTCTCCAAAGAGGACATACAAATGCCAATAGACATGTGAAGAAATGCTCAACATCACTAACCATCAGAGAATTGCAAATAAAAACCACAATGAGATATCACCTCATCCCAGTCAGAATGGCTATCATCAACAAGACAAATAGCAACAAGTGTTGGAGAGGCTGTGGAGAAAAAGGAACCCTCATACACTGTTGGTGGGAATGCAGACTGGTGCAGCCGCTATGGAAGGCAGTGTGGAGGTTCCTCAAAAAATTACAAATAGAATTACCATATGACCCAGCAATCCCTCTCCTGGGTAGCTACCAAAAAAATCTGAAAACATTTATACATAAAGACACGTGTGCTCCAATGTTCATTGCAGCTTTGTTTATGGTGGCCAAGACATGGAAACAACCAAAATGTCCTTCGATAGATGAATGGATAAAGAAGTTGTGGTATATATACACAATGGAATACTATTTGGCAGTAAGAAAAGATGATATAGGAACATTTGTGACAACATGGATGGATCTTGAGAGTATAATGCTAAGCGAAATAAATCAGACAGAAAAAGCAGAGAACCCTATGATTTCACTGATATGTTGTATATAAACCAAAAACAACAAAAGAACAAGACAAACAAATGAGAAACAAAAACTCATAGACATAGACAATAGTTTAGTGGTTACCAGAGGGTAAGAGGAGTGGGGAGAGGGAGATGAGGGTAAGGGGGATCAAATATATGGTGATGGAAGGAGAACTGACTCTGGAACACCCTCTGTGAACACACAGTGGGATTTATAGATGATGCAATGCAGAATTGTACCCCTGAAATCTATGTAATTTCCCTAACAATTGTCACCCTAATAAAAAAAATGCTACATACCTCATTGCTGAATATCACTATGGTCACCTTCGAAGAACTCCCCTCGGGGAGCTATGCACTGATGCCAGCGCCTAGTCCACCCTTCAAAGAAATTTTGGAGCTCTTTTCCTGGAATGGCCATTAGAGCTGTCATCGTATTACCCTTGATGTCCTGACTGTCATCCAAATGTTTTCCTTTCAACATTTCCTTTATCTTCGGGTAAAGAAAGAAGTCATTGGGGGCCAGATCAGGTGAGTGGGGAGGGTGTTCCAATACAGTTATTTGTTTACTGGCTAAAAACTCCATCACGGACAGTGCCGTGTGAGCTGGTACATTGTCGTGATGCAAGAGCCATGAATTGTTGGCGAAAAGTTCAGGTCATCTAACTTTTTCACATAGCTTTTTCAGCATTTCCAAATAGTAAACTTGGTTAACTGTTTGTCTAGTTGGTACAAATTCATAATGAATAACATCTCTGATATCAAAAAATGTTCGCAACATTGTTGAAAACAAGTTCACAAACTTAATTGTCAGACCTTGTATGGACAAATTCACATCTCCTTTTAAAAAATCTGTTGGTTACATATTGCCTTATCAGAAAATATATCACATCTCATAATATAGCAGTACCCTGGTTTCTTTTTCCTTTTCTGTCTCATTCCTGCCATGCTCCTAGTCTTATATTATTTCATCTGTTCGACGTATTCCTCCCCACATGGGAGTTTACCCTCTTTGAGGACCATAGTCATTTTACAGTGCTGATACACCCCCAAATCATCTCTTTATATTTCCTTACTAGAGTTACCAGTTGCAGGAACTCAGATTTACTCTTTTTTCTTGTCTAAAACTTTCAACACACAATTCATATGTTAAATTTAATCTTCTTACTCATTCTCTTCCCTTAACTGACTACAGAGTCAGCCACACACCTTTTATTTTCATAATCCCTTCTGAACCTAAAACCCTTTTAAAGGCATTATTGGCATCATAAAGTTCCTGCAGTCTCTAACTGTATTTGGTACGATGATAAAGGAGAGGTTTGAGACAAGAATGACCTCTTGGATGAGTGAATGGATGGCCATGGGAACTATCTGATATAGAGGATATTTGAAGAAAAAGGTAGTGAGTTAGTTTTGGACATGATGAGTTTAAAGTGCTCTTGGGATATTCACAGGAGTTGTTTAGTAGGAGATGTGCAGTAGGGCAGCTGAAAAGAGATTTATCCTGGAAACTAGACTGAAAACTGGCCTTCAATCTGCCTCTCCATGCTGCTAGCAGTGATATGTTTATAAAACACAAATTTGAATAATGTCTAAAATTTGTCAGTAAACACCCATAGTTATCAGGATAAAATCACACTACCACTCCTAAATTCACACTATCAAGGAAAATACTATGTTGCTGGGTTTTGCTATCAAAATGTTACTTGTAGAGTTCAGCTTTCAATAATGACAGATTGTCAACTATCCATCAGGAGATAACAGTTAGAAACTCTAGACAAAATATTTAAAAACAACTATTTGAAGGCACTGGAAAATGAACAAAATAGAGTATGTACTACATTATTCCATTTACATGAAACCCTTAAACATGCAAACAAATCTATAGTTACAGGAAGCAGATCAATGATGGCCTGAGGAAGTCAGGAAGGTAGGGGTAGAGAGGTGAAGTTACAAAGGGTCACTCAGAAACTTTTGGAGCCAATAGATATGGTCAATATCTTGATTATAGTCATAGTTTCGTGGATGTCACATGGGACAGTTTAAGTATGTGATATTTATACTGTATCAATAATACTTCAATGAAGTTATTTACCAATAATATAGCTATGGTCATAATATACCCAGAGATATTGCACATCAATAAGAAGAAGATCCCAATAAAAATAGGTAAAAACATTTCATAAAGTACATTATTTTCCCATTGCTGTTGTAACAAATTACCCCAAGCCATAAACCAACGGACATGTGTTATCTTATAGTTAAGGGGTTCAGAAGCCCCAAATCAGCCTCACTGAGCTAACGTCAAAGTGCTGGCAGAGCTGCTCCCTTTTGGAGGTCCTCTTTCAGCTTCTAGTGGCCACCTGTGTTCCTTGGCTCACACCTTCCTCATCCGTCTTCATAGGGTACCACTCCAGTCTCACCCTCCCTTATCACATCATCTTCTCCTCTAACTCTGATTTCTTCTGTATCCCTCTTTTTAGGACAATTGTGATTATGTCAGTCCCAACTCGATAATCTCAGATAATTTCCTCATCTCACCATCTTTAACTCATTCACGCCTGCAAAGTCCCTTTGCTCATGTAAAGTAACAATTGTAGGGTCTGGGAATTTGGACGTGGACATGTTAGTGAAAAGGATCTTTCCTCACTAGTTCTCAAAGAAATATACATTGAAATTAGATGATATTTGTCCTCTGTCAAATTGATGAAGATTTCAAAATTATAAAAACCTGGTAGCAATACTGTAGGGAAACAAATACTCATACATGGATTAGAATGCAAGATATCCAAGACAGGTATTCTTTAATATTAGTGGTTACCGCTTGCTAGTGAGATTATGGGTAATATTAATTATCTTTTGTGGGTTCAAAGTACTTTATTCATTATTTATAAAACTAAGAGAGACATAAAGGAGGTTTTGAAGCTACATCCTTTCCAACACTAAAACCAGCCCACTTGAAGATCAGTGTGTTATTCTCTGCTACTTAACCAGCAAGTATAAACATCTTTTCACTGGAATATTGAAGTTGACCACTAAACTTTGTCACTGTTGTGGATGTCACTTTTCACTACACATTATAGTTTATGAAAGAGACTTCAAATTATATAACTGTGCATATAGGAATATGGCTATTCAGCACCATAAATACCCTCTAGTAAATGTTCAGATTATATATTTTGTATAACATTGTAAATGAATGTACTATTATTTTAAATTATTTACAAATGATTCTAATAGTTTTCAAGAATAAAGGAAAGAGAAAACATCTACAGTATCAACATTTTTAAAATAAATATGTGACTAGTTAAAAAATAAAATCAGACTGCATATGAAAACTTATAAAAATGAGTTATAATATGAGCCACACATTGTACAAATAAGTGTCTAGAGTCACTAATTGCCTTCCTTGAACATAAACCAGCTTTTATTTGACTATGAAAAATATCCATAGATCTACTAGGGACATAAGACCTTGGGATACTGGGTTATTGTTTTGAACTTTGACACTGGCTTGAAAGAATTTAGCTCACAATGGAAGTTTTCCTCTACGATAGAGAACTTGTTTTTCAGTGTTCAATTGCATCTTCATTTTAATTTTATGCATAACGAAAGCTAGTTATAGGAATTTTTTCCAGGCACCTTTTTAAGTATTAGATTTCCCCATTTATTGACAACATAATAAAGGAGAAATTCATTATCCTTTCAATAAAAGTTGAAGACCTGTGAAGCAAAGACTGTGCTTATGCTTGTACTACATTATTTTGTCAGAGGAGTGTTAAGTACTACCCTTGAAATTTTGATTACTGGATAGGAGTTATTATTCCCTGAAGTTTATTGTGATGAGAGTCAAGTTACAGTGGTGGTAAATATTGGAGGTTGTAGCCATACTTCTTTTCCATGTGCAGCATTGTCATGTCCATAATGACATTCATTACATTTGGCTTCAGGCCATTCAGTAGCTGCCTTACAACCAATCACTAATTCATCATTCTCATCTCTGGTCAGCTGAGCGTGTGTATCTCCTGTAATTGTTCCAGTGGAAAGGAGCTATCTCCCATTTTATAGCATCACACCATCTATCTCTAAGCCTTCAGTTTTATGTGACAGAATTGTTTTCTTACAAAACCCAAAACTCATGTGTCCGTTAACTTCCTTCAGTTTCTTGACTAGTGAAAAAGCTGACAGTTTTATCCATGACTGTTCCAGACAATCTGACCTGTCTTTCCTTAGCCTCCCAAACTCTTCTCTAAGTCTCAGAATTGAAATCCAGGAAGGAAATATGCAATGGGCATGATGCATGTTGTGGTTTATTAGGCAAGTCGGAAATAATTTCAATTTAAATTGAAAGTCATAAGTAGTTCAAGAAGAATTCCTATCTAGAAATCAAGAGACCAAAATCTAGAAGACTAGTTTTGTTCTGTAATGATTGTGTTTTCCTTACTGGTTAGAGCCATCATAAGTAATACTCATTGTAGGACCAAGATTTTTGCAGTTGGAAGACATACGCTGGGTAGAATCTGTCTTACAGTGGAGGGTTTCAGCAGTTGCCCTTTTCATTCATTCTCTCAAATCTGCCTCAGGGGGTTCTGGTCTCAGGACACATAGATTGAAAATTGTGTTGCCTAAATAGACCTGGAGAATAAGAATAACAAAGTCTAGATTTTTCTATGGAGGGAGGAATCAGATAGGTGTTTTCAGAGTAGAGAAATGCTATGAATTGTTTTCCTGGAGCTAGTATTAAGTTGGTGTAAAAGTAATTGCAGTTTAAAAAGCTTAAAAATAATTGCAAAAACCGCAATTACTTTTGCACCAACCTATAGTTTACTACTTTCCCATCTATTACATTCTCAGCATATTAGCCTAACTTTCTTCCCTTGAGTGCTAAGCATGGAACCATGGTAATCATTTCTTTTTATAAATACATGAATACATAAATAAACAGAAAGAAAGAAAGAAGGAAAGAAAGAAAGGAAGGAAGGAAGGGAGGAAGAAAGGAAGGAAGGAAGAAGGAAGGAAGGAAGAGAGCCTTCCAGCAGGTGATTATGTCAGAGAAGCAATAAGTTCTGAAGCCAAAATACCCTGAAAGGATGCAATCTAATAAATGTACAAAAACTTCTAGCAAATGCTTGATCTTAAGTTTATTCAGCATTATACTGAAGGCATATGAGATTTGTATAAATTACCTGAGTTATTGTAACTTCTACACGGTAAACAATTTTTTTTTTTTTTAAGAAAGTGAAGGGAATACTGGAAGGACCTTTTACTTTGTTGAAACCCCTACTGAGTCCTCTGAATTCCCAGACACTCATTCTCAGGGACAGCCTGCTGCCGGGACTGATGATGATCCCCGAGCATCGAGCATCGTGTGCATTATCAGTGGTTGAGCCTCAGGGGCATGACTGGCTTGGTTTAGGGGAAAATGAAATCCCTTTCCTGTGTTTTGAAAGGTCCCTTGACCATGTTGCAAAACAAAGGGGAACTCAAAGCCATCAGTTAAGCCCTGAGTGACAAGGTGAAAGTAAAAAAGAAACCTAAACTCTTTCAGGCAGTAGAGGAGATTGAACATAAGCTCCTTCCCCGACTTCCTTCAGACACATACACAACCCCTTGAGTTATATCTCCTGAAATAGTTCACAGCCTATTTTAGTCCAGGATGGTCATAGGACCATCTACTTATCTTCCAGGCTTCCACATTGCCTTCCACCTGATAAGAAGGATCAGAGATGAGACCTAATACATGTCCTTGGTTCTGTCTAGGCATTCTAGCTGACCTTAGCAATTGATCACACTGGCAGTATTTAAGGATTTGTTTAAATTAACAACCAAGAATTACTATAATAATTAAAAGGACACACTGTTGTATGAATTCATTGAGTCAAATTGCTTTCCTTTTTGTTTGTAGGGGGAAAGAAAGAAAGAAAACTTTGTCACCCGTAGAATAAGATTATGTATGCCCACCTAGCATGATAGAAGAGAGGATTAAATGAAATTATGTATAGGAAATGTCAGACTGGCTGGTATATGTATATACTCAAATATGATGGCCATTACCGTACCCCTTACTAGCTAACAAAAGGAAGCTGGGCCAGAAGGTGTTGCTGACTATTCCTTAAGGTTATTTAATGTTCTGATTTTTTTTAAGTTTTAAATTCATAGTGTTGGTTTCACTTAAAATTATGAATGTCTTTTTACTTATAGTCAGCTTTTTTTCTGGGTGACTTCTTTGGGAAGAAATAAAGGGAGGTCATTTAATAGAGCTGAGATGGGAGTCTAGAGTTGAGAAATCAGGCAAATCTCCACAGCCCAGGCAGACAAAGGAAAACCACTTTATTCGTCAAGACAAACAGCGCTTGATGATTTGACAGTTAGCTGAACCTTAAGAGCCAAGCAAGTTTCCAGCACCATGCTGAACTCAAAGCAAGCACGACCCAGAGGACAGGGGACTCTGAGTTCTGAGGCATTGGTCACACCAAAGAAAAATACAGAAAGAATCTCTCATCTTGGGACAGAGGTTGTTTGCCTTTTGCCAGAGTATCATTTCTCATGAGTACCTGATACGCAGGTCAGAGGTGGAGTTGGAAGAGATGGCTGCCATTATGCCACACTGGTTCTAGCAGAGTAGAAAAAGAGGGACTATACGCCTAACAAAGCCCTTGTATGAATACAGACGTGCTAGCAATTGTCACCTCTCAAATCTAGCAGATATTTCGAGAAATTGGACTATATCTGTTCGCCCTCATGTATACTACTTAATAATTCAAAAAATAGCTGCTTGATGTACTGGGAAGACTGAACTCCTCATGTGGTCTGTTAACTTCAAGGTGGCAGATCTTATTATCACAGGAAATTAGCAACATAAGGGACCTTATTTAGTATCTTTAATTTTCCTTGTGAATCATTTGTGATAGAAGATCAAAATCAGGTCACCCAAAGGAAATTATTCAATCCTAAAAAAGAGCCACTTAATGGGCATATATTATCACCATTCAATGGAAATTAATAAAGTGTTAGTGTTTACAGCATTTCTCTTAGTGCAAGGCAAATGGAAATGGTATTTGTTTGCATTAGAATATGCACTGCACTAGGAATTTTACCCACATCATCTGAAAGGTATGATCAGAGGGAAAAATATATATGTACATATTATCAGATTATGTGAGTACATATATGTACCCATATATATGGAGGGGGGGAGAAAGAGAGAGAGAGAGAGAGAGAGAGAGAGAGAGAGAGAGAGAGAGAGAGAGAGAGAGAGAATATCCCCAGACTTCCCATTTCCAGCGTGAATATCAGCGAGGTCATATGAACATAATTACCAAATCTGGCTTGCTTGTGGCCCCTACCAACATGACTATAGCACACCCGCACCCCTATTACGTTCACACCTGTCATTTCAGGTAGTACCCAGGAGTATGTCACATGTATTCAGAAACGCTTGCTTTTTTTCTTTCATTTGATGTCCTCACTGAAGCCCACTGAATTGAAGTCCTTTGAAGAAGAAACACCTTCTAATTGGCCCTGTTGTCACTGGTTTTCCTTAGCTTGCTGTTGTCTTGGGCGAAGCTCCTTGCAGATTCTCCACACGATGCGGTTAAATTCCATGTGGAAATAGAGAATTCCATCTCCCACTCATCACTGGGGCTCTTAAACTTCATCGTTTGCACCCTAAGTTTCACAGATTCCTCATCCACATGGCCCTTTCATCATTTATTTGCAGCTAGCCTTTTTTATCTATGTAGGGGCTTGGAGATAGTCTATCAGAGTGGCTGACAACCATCTCCCCTAACAGGAACTTTTCCACTTGTTTCATAATCTCCTTCAATCTGCCCTAAATATCATGCACTAACTGCTTCCTTTTTCTTTAACCCCTACCTACTATAACTCAATAATCTCAGTTGAGGTCCAGCTAAGCTTCCCCACCACACGTATGACTTGGCCTTGTGAATTCATATTAAATTAGTTTTGAGTCATTGTAAACATTGTGAATAGAGACCCACAGAGGACATTTACTGGACAAGGTAACAGGTAGCCCTGCCTGATGTTACTCTCCGCTCCGTTGTAAGTTGTGTGATGTAGGATGGGCCATTTCACTTCTCTGGGTTTTAGATTTCTTTTTTTTAATGAAAGATTTGGACCCAATGAATGGTTCTTAAACTATTTGGTGGTCATAGGCCATTTTCAGAATCAAATGATGGTGTGGAACCTCATTTTGGAAAATATAAGTAAATGTGTTATGAATAGAATTGTGTCTTCCCCAAAATTCGTATGTTGAAGCCCTAGACTTCAACATGACTATATTTGGAGAGAAGTCCTTTTAAGAGGTAATTAAGCTTAAATGGGGTAATAAGGGTGGTGCTCTAATCTGATATGGTGGTGTCCTTATAAAGACAGGAAGAGATACCACGGATGTGTGCATATAGAGGAGAGGCCATATGAAGACACAGTGAGAGAAGCCAAGGAGAGGGGACTTAGAAGAAACCACACCTGCCAACACCTTGATCTTGGCCTTCCAAGAACAGTGAGAAAATACATTTTTGTTGCTTAAGCCACCCAGTCCGTGGCATATTATTATGGTACCCCTAGAAGACTCATACAAAACACATAGACACAAATACTTGCATACAAATTTTGATTGCTCACAGACTTCATTAGATCCATGAAACCTTCAAGGTCAAAACCTTCAAGGTCAAAACCTTCAAGATTACATGTCTTCTAAAATCCATTTTTTTCTTTGAAAAGTACTAATTATTTGAACAGTAGTTGGACGTCTTTAGCTTTCTATTTCATATATGATCTTTAGAAATACAGCTAGTGGGTTAAGATCACTATAAATATACACTTATTTTAAGTAAGAAAGCCCAATAAATGGATGAATGAAGAAAATGGATGGCCAAATGTTGGGTACCCAAGAAATATACAGAATATCGTTTAAAAAATGTGCATGCTTTGAGACAGTTAACCTAGTTTTTGTCTCTTTTTATTTATAGTTTTTAATAGAGGGACCTTACAGAAAAATCCCTGAGCTTTCTCAGAATGGATTAGAATTTTACTCCCTGTCTAGGTTATTTCAGTTTGAAATTGTCTATGCTAAGATGTTAAAAAAAGAAAGTAACGGATGGGGACAATACAATCACAATGATTATAATTTATGTTTTGGGGAATTATAAATCCTAGGGTATTTCACACATGGAAAGATAAAGCAATTAGTAAATGAAGTGATTCTGTTTGCTTATGAAGAGCATACAAACAACCAGCACATTTTCAAATAAGCCAAGTATCAACATAACATCACAGCAAACAGTGATACCATGCAGGGTCTATTGGAGTCTTAAACAATTCATCTCTAGGTAAGAATTCTTAGCCTTTAAGAATTGGTCAGAAAAGTTTAAGGAATTTTTTTTTTATTCATCCCCAGTACCAGATTGCATCTCCATTTGCCCATCCCAATAATCCCTAATTCCTTTTGGTAATCCATGTGATTCAGAGAAGGTGTCTCTATTTCTGCTCCAAACAGAAGATTCTGGAAGAAGTAATTGGTTCAGTGGTGGGCATGATGCTTAAGGCAAACCAATTTGAGAGACTGTCAGTATGTTATTGAGAATCTGTAACTGCGTCCTGTCCTTACTGAACATGAATAAAGAAGCAAGAAGCCTCATGAGATGAGAACTAGACTTAGAATGAAGCCTACACAATAAAGAGTGGAAAGATGGAAAGAAACTTAGTCCTTGAAACCTTTTTGACCACTCTATTTCTTTTTTTTTTTTTTTGAAACACAACATGCATTTATTTGTCTACACGTTTTAAGAGTATTTCAAATTAATTACATTCTATTTAGCTAGACACCAAAGGCCCCATGTCTCACTTCTTTCCTCGCCTCTCCTTGGCCTTGCTTCTTCCACCGAGGAGTTCAGCACGGCACATGTTCAGCTCATAGATATGAAAAACCCATAGCCACACAGTCTCTCTCACGTCCACATCAAGCTCATCTCCCTGAGTAGGTTTGACTAGTATAACCGATGACACATTTACTCTGTGTTCTTGTAGTTCTCCCCGACATCCCAGAGGAAGATGAACTTCCTGATGATTGCAATGAGGACATCAAACCTATCACGGTAAGCTTGTTTTCCACCCTCTGAGACAGAAATCCTCTTTAATACACTCAATCAAACTAAGATTGAAAACGTTGGCATGTCCATTCCCAATAATACAGACAATCTTCTGGCCGAGGAGAATGTTGAGTGTGAATTTGTTACCAACTGATACTTGTTTTGAATATGCACTCAACGATGGCAGCATTAGTAACAGAATATATGGTGATCTTTTCCCTATGTAGCATTTTTGTTTGTTTATTTGTTTTGGAATACAAGTGTGTAACTGGCAACCCAATATGCCTGTGTGAGACACTTCCTGCAGCAAAAGTTCATGGCTTTTGACCTGAGTACTTTAGCTTGATTTCTTGTTTTGGGTGCCCTTGAGCCACCACTGTTCCCATTGCTTTTCTATTGTCATTAAGGAAACCAAAGACCTGTGCAAACACAACCCACATGATCTGATCCTTGTCATATTTTCTATCATTTCAGGACAGTCCAGTGGACACAGCCTGTGGTACGTATTCTAGAATTCCTCATTTGGTGACAAAAAGTGGAGAACATGACAAAATAGGGGCTTTCTTGCTGGCTTTAAAATGCTGAGACACTGTAATGTCAGCTTTTTGGTGGCCATGAGAACTGGGGATACGATGATAGAAACTGGCCTCAAGGTACTGAAGTGTTTCCAAGTTGTCCAGTTCCACTTTTGTTGTCCAATGTGCGGTTGTGGGAGTGACTGTCTCCACGTGTTTCCATGAGTGTTATAGTTGTTTTGTGTGTGTGTGTGTGTGTGTGTGTGTGTGTGTGTGTGTTTGGTAAAATTTTTTGACCACTCTATTTCTGAAGGCAGTCTAATTTTTGGATTTTTAGATGCAGGACCCACCCCTCCCCTCCCCCCCAACATACACACATACACCCATACATACATTTCTTTATTATCTCAATTTGATATAAAATTCTCACTATTTGTCATCAAAAATTCTAATTAATGGCTATTCTTACATATTCTTACATTTACGTATTTGTATAAGTATTTCTTTTCCTCCCAAGGTGTGATTCTATAATTAATCAAATGCTTGTTCCACAGTTTAGTGTCTATCTGCAATATTCTTCTACCCTCAGTTAGGTCTAGATATAATTTTTTCAATCTAATTTCCACTTAGTCAACAATTACCTATACTGTGAAAAAATTCCACGTACAAGAACGTATCTGCTTTCCAGAAGCACCCACTCTAGGGTTAAGGAAAGACACATACAGATGGTTGTTGCCTTTTGTTTTTTTTCCCTCAAGTCCTTTCTTTTTTCCTATGAGAATCTGTACTGGAAGGTGGATTATCGCAGAGCCCTTTCTGATAGGAAGTGATGAAGAACTCTAGAACATTGCCCAAGAATGCACATGAGGCTGGGGATTGGGTCTGGGCTCTGTTGCTTCCTTGCTAAGTTTCATTTCCCTTATCTGTAACATGGTACATACCTTACAGAAGGGTCTGGAGGATAAAATGTGAAAAGCTGATGCACATGGTAACAACTGAACAAATTATAAGTTGGGAAAAACTCATTTTATAGGAAAGAATTTGAAACCGTCGGTAATAATGTCAAGTCTAGGTTTTAGAGCAGTTCTTCCTGTACTTCCACCATCTGCAATGTATTTTTCATCTTCTGCAGGGTATTTTGTCACACAAAGTTATGAGCAACAATATCTTAATATCTCCTAAAATCATAGATACAACAGTTATAACGCCTCCCCCATTGTCTTAAAAAGAGAAAAATACTCTGTGGGGACAGAGCTCCAGAGAGCAGTTTCCAGGCTCTCGGCCTCACGTGGAAAGGTGCTGGCTCAGGTAGTAAATGGCCATCAACTGTGATTGGATGGCCATCAGCTGTGGCTAGTTGGCCGTCAGCTGTAACCAGTGAGCCATTGGCCACTAATATAACTGCTGTAGCTTCGCTAGTAGCAAATGGGGACTAGCAAGAAGATGGTGGCTGAGCTAGCAAGCGCAGATTGCAGTTAGAATGGCGGGTTGCGGACAGTGTGGCTCCTGCTTCCTGTGTCTCCAACCCAGCCACCAGCGAAAATATGTGAGGAAATCTGGCTGTGCCCAGAGAGAGTGGCAGTGCCCTGAGAGGCCCTGGCTGAGTCCAGAGAGATTGGTGGTACCCTAAGAAGTCCAGGAAGTCTAGCTGTGCCCAGAAGGACTGGTGGTGCCCTGAGAAACCCGGGCTGTGCCCAGAGAGCCTGGCTGTGTCCAGGAAATTGCATTCACCTCCAGGCTCCTCGCACAGGGCCCCTCGCGAAAGACGCTTGTCGCATATATTGTGAGGCAAGACCCTGTAGAGGTGGAGTGTGGGGACAGAGCCAGGAGTGCTGTTTCCAGGCTCTTGGCCTCATGTGGAAAGGTGCTCACTAGGGTAGTAAATGGCCATCAACTGTGGCTACTTGGCTGTCAGCTGTAACCAGTGAGCCATTGGCCACTAATATAACTGCCGTGGCTACACTAGCAGCAAAATGGGGGCTAACAAGGAGATGGTGGCTGAGCTAGCAAGCGCAGATTGCAGTTAGGACAGCGCGTTGTGGACAGTGTGGCTCCTGCTTCCTGTGTCTCCAACCCAGCCACCAGCGAGAATATAGTGGTATGACTCCCCTATCTATGGCTCTGTGTGTGTTCCTGTTTGGCCTCACCATGTCCTGTGTTCTTATGTGGGGAGCGGGAGCAGAGACCCCACAGGCCGCCCCATGACAAATGGCGCAGTGAGCAGAGTCTCCCGCATGACACCCCGCATGACACCCCGCATGACATACTCCTTCAAGTCTTCCCATAGCAGGCTGTGGGCACCACAGGCCAGGAGGAGGCCAGGGCAGAATGTTGGTGTTACACTTAATTGCAAGTGCAAAGTCATCTGAGTTTTAAAATACTCAATGTGGGAGTTAAGGTCAGAAATGAAGGTTGGGGTAATACAAATAGACAAGTGAAATATTTGAGGTCAAGGATGGGGCTGGGGTTGGACATCCAGAAAGGGCAGGATAGAGGAGAGAGGAGACCACGGAGCCGGGCAATGGTGAAAGTTCACGCTTCAACCCAAGCATGTGGAAATAATGAAAAGATGGAGAGAAAAACAAAAGACTGAAAATTTAGTTTCTGAGCATGAATTTATGATTACAAATAAAGCACTTTATGGTTGTGCATTTTAATTACAAGTCACTGAACATTAATTAGAATCAAATTGTATTTTAAGTCAATCTGTATTTGCTCACTCTTTTTGAAAGAGGTTGTGGGGAATTTCATGTGTTTTCTGAAATCTGACATTGCTATATATAATGTTACAGGTGCTACATTCTAACCAAAACCGTTGGACTGAAACTGGTGTTCTAAATTTATCCTAGGGCAAAAAAAGAATCCTTGGTTAAACGATTATTTTATTGTTTTCATTCTATGGTTTCCGTCTCACCCCAAATATTTGAGAATATTAATAATTCATCACAAAGTAAATAACTTTCTAAACCCAAATGTTTCGTACTTATATCAAAAGCTATCTGGACCTTACCTCCTCAGCTCCCATTTTTCAGTCCTAAGAAAAATGAGAGAGGGCTGATAAAAAAAATAAAAGCTGTATCTCTTTTAAGATGTCTCCAAATTATACAGCTGAGTTACATGTACCACAAGAGAATGTGTGGCTGAAAACAGTATAAGGCATCAGCCCAAACCAAGAACATTTCTTATAGGGAAACAAATTTTAGATTTCAGGAGTGTTTTTAATTGCTTATGTGTCTCATTTCTTAATGATCATACTCTGGGTAAGCTGTCAGTGTTTAGACACCATTGCCTGTCCCTAATGCAAGTAGACCTTTCTTTCTCTTTTTCTCCTTTCCTTCCTTCCTTCCTTCCTTCCTTCCTTTCTTCCTTCCTTCCTTCCTTTCTTTTTTTTTTCATTCACTCCACTTTATTTTTTTTATTTTTTTATTATTTTTTATTAAATTTATTGGGGTGAAATTGGTTAGTAAAATTATACAGGTTTCAGGTGTACATTTGTATAATACATCATTTATACAACACATTGTGTGCTCACCACCCAGGTCAGTTCTCCTTCTGTCACCATATATTTGACCATCTTTTCCCTCCTCCCCCTCCGCCTCCCCCCTTACCCATTGGGAACCACTAAACTGTTGTCTGTGTCTATGAGGTACACTCTTAATGGCCTTCGAGTAAAGATCATTGGCTATTTGCATGCTTCTAAAAGTATCAGTTAAAAAGGTACTTTATGAAATAAACCCAATGTATTGCAGAGTGACTGTATTATGGATACAGATTAACTGTCGTGTAGACCTTAATGAAACCTGGATGCCTTGACTCGAGAACACATGTAGTGAATGTATGTCAAAGTCTCTGATTTAAAAAAAAGAGGGGTGGGGAGAGGACACAAGTTAGGTATACCCAATGCAGTAAACTAGCAGTCCAAAAAGTTGGGAAAGAGGTGAAAGTGAGCTGACACCAATATTTCCTTACAGTGAAGAAGGAGAACTTCAAATAAGCTTTGGGCAATGATTTAGAAGGGGGGGGGGGCACACAAAGGAATTGAATTAGCTATCTCTACATATTGATTAACAGCTTTTAAGGCCATCAGTCATACTTTAATTTCTGTGTGTGGTGTGTTTAACATGAGCTCCCAATCCACCTGATTGGATTACCTCACCACCCATAAAAGGATCAGCAGCTAGTGGTTAAAATTGTAATTAGAATCAGGCAGTAATTTGTGCTGGGAGGAATGGGGTAAGGGCAAAACTTCTTGCCCTTTTTAAATTTTTCAGTACAGATGATGAATAACAATTACATTTTAGCCAATTGCCTTTGAGATAACAGAAAGTATATATGTGAAGGGATAATCAAAGATTTTAGCTATTTGAACTCTATTTCTTCCCTTCTATAAAGTGGTCAGTAAAATACAGAAAATGAATTTATTATTCACACAGTATCTAATTTCAATGGAATTGGAGCATAGTCAAAGGTGGGTCCTGTCTTGAATACTCAATATGTCCCATCATATTTCTATTCTGTGGACTAACAGCCTTAGAGGAAAAAAGAGAGAAAAAAAAAAAGTAGTATCTATACCAGAATATAAATGAACACAAAATTCTATTTTTTTTCACTTTGAGTTATTTAATAGGCAGTCATATTTTCAAATATCTTTCTCTTCATCATATGTTTAATCCCCTTGCGAAACTTTTTGTCTTGAGCTTGAATGTGGAACTTTATTCCATCAATAATATGACTTTCCTGCTGTAGTACATTATGAAGTTCTTCTTCTGAAGAAAAGTGTACTCAACCCATACCTCTGTGAAAGCCAGTCTCTTTGTAAAAAGGCACAATGCATTTCGTACATGGCCAAATTGTGCAAAGTGTTCTCTCAGCTCACTCGAGACCGTGGTCCAGTGAATTTTTCTGACAAAAGTATGGGCCAGCCAGTTGTCCTCAGAGCCATAGCGCCCTGGAGGGACGTTCACAACTTCAAAATTCTATTTTTTAAAAGTTTAAAAGTATATCTATTTTCTTTTTTGTATGATGTTGTTGGAATAGATGTTTTATGTGGGAGTTTTATAACTATGTTTTTTGGTGTTTTATTATAAAATTTAATCCAGGAAAGGGTCACTGTTGCAATCTTTGTTCATAGCATTTAGCTTATTTATAGGTACAACTCTTTAAATTACTTTCTGGTTACAAATATTGATTCAGTTCCAAGAGACAGATGTCTTGAAAAACTTTAATGTTTTTGGATTAGCTGTCCTGTTATAAAATATATGTGGATACTGTCTTAAAGATGTATTTCAAAAAATTAGCTTTTAAAAGCAAACAAATTAATTAAATTGAAGATGTGTGAAGAAAATTTCAGTGTCACATGAAAACTGGAAAACAATACAACTGAGTGGAATGAGATTTGTTCATTTAACACAAAGTGCCACCAGTTGAATTAGTTCCACCAAATTCACACGTGGACACACCGAAATGGGGAAAGCTACATATATTTCAAACCACTAAACAGTTTCACTGCATCTATTTCAGTGTGTGTGTACATGTGCAATTGCACACAGACTAAAACCAAATCAAAACAAAAGCCTTCAGGACAATGATGATAGCCTTTGGTCATAAATCTCAAAGCAGATAAATGATTGATCGTGATTTCACACCTTGCTTGTGCCCCAACACGAACCTCACCTCTCTTGAGAAGGTTTCTGTACTCTCTCTCTCCTTTCCCCCTTCGGTATGTCTGATCATAACCCATACATACCCTGACTTCCAGTCATTGCTAATCTCTGTGGGCCACCTGTTTCTAAAAGTCCACTTCATTTGTGTCTTCATTTTCTGCCCATATTAGTATCTTGGTTCTTTAACTCCTTGTGCAAAGATTAATGCCTATCTTTGTACAGTAGAGAGAGCCCTGGTTTGGACTTTCATATTTGTCAATTAATAAGTTAATTGACAAGATAAGCTAATACCTCTTAATATCTCTAGGCCTCTGGTCCCTGATATGTAAAACAAGGAAGAGCTGGAGAGGAACTTCTAGCTCTAAACCTTGTACAATTCTTTCTACACAAATAACTTAGCATTTTCATGTTTTTTGCTCAGGAGCAATTTCACGTATGGGTGCTCTGTCTCTCTAATTGGACTTTAAGATTTCCAGGAGCATAAACTGGGTCTCTTTTGCCGATGTACCCTATATCTTCTAGCATAGTTCTAAGTATATTATAGATATTTAATAAAGGATTATTTATTAGTTTACTGAAGCCTTCCTGGGCAAATTTTGATATCATTACTACCAACAATATAGTTAGTATACAAGTGGATACATCAAGCAATTATCCAGGAGATAAACAGATAAAAGAAAATCAAAATAGAACAACACAACAAAAATGACTCTGTTACCTGATAATTATTAACATTGATAATTTGCTCATGGCCCTTAATAATTGATAGCAATAATGAAAAAGTACAATTAGGGGAAAAAAAAACTGTGGGGATAAGCCTAAAGATTACTTTGAAGAAATCATTCTTCATTTGGGTAGGGGAAGAAACGGCATACTTTAAGAATCTGATAACAACTATGGGCTTTCTCCAAGGTTGGCAGATTCCTTACAGCTTGTTATGTAAATACTATGTTTTCCTAAAGACCATACATGGATCCCATGCATAATTTTTAAAGGCTTTTCTTTAAAGGGGCTGTGCTGGAAAAGACAGTAATTGCTATTCCACCCAGGGCCCTTTGGAAATGAGAAATTCTCCTTTAGCATGTCTTATTGGACTAAAGGTAGACATGTCTCAATAACCTATGTACGACCTAGTTTACAGAGAGAAAAAAAATACTACCAATTAGTTTCCTTCCATGGGAGTTTGAAATTGAGGCAAAATATTAAATTCAAATTGGTTGGTAATATCTAGAATTAGAAACCCACTTGGTCTTGGGAGATGGGTGGACATTAAATAAACTAAAGAGGAAGCAGAGGAAGGTGTTTGGTAGAGGAACTGAAGAATAGAGAAACACATAAGCAAAAAAATAATAACATGTGCATAGAAACAAAATCAAGGCTCACATAGCTTGTAAGTAAAAGAAAATATGGCTGAGGTTCCTAGTAGCTTTCAAATTCTCATGAGACCTATTTGTACTGCATTTACTCTTCTTGGAAGCTGTCCAGACTCTGAGACTTTGACAACCTCTTCCCATCTCACTCAACCTCCTTACTCTTCACACACACACACTCACTCATTTTCCTGAACTAATTTGAAATTGGTCTGTTTCTCACAGCCAACATCTCTTTGAGCAGCAATCTAGGATGTTTTCCATGTTGTTTATATAAGGTAGAAAAAAAAAGGATTCTTTCTTAAGATGGAAATGTTTATGATATAGTTATTTTTCATAAGATACTTAGAAGATGAAGTTTCTAGGTGACTGTTAAAGCTTTTTGCAATCCAAAATTTTTAATATCTATATTATCACTTTTGAATAATTTGTAATATCTCTTTTTATGGAAATAAAATTATACAATAGCCAGAAGTTTATTAGTGTGTCAAAATTATATAAAAATAAACTTTATATGCTTCAAAAGTAACATTTTTGATACAATTTAAAAAACAAAAAACTTTGAAGCAAGTCATTATAGATAGAAAGAAGTGAAAGATTTTTCTAGCAAACACATTTTACCAAATAAAACATTTATGTTGTAGCAACAATTGTTTTCTATTTGAAGGGATACAATCTTCAATAAGAAGTATTTTATGATTTGAAAGCTTTAGGTTTTTTATTATTGTCCATATTTTTCTGCTTATAATATCTTTATTTCTTTTCCTTTGAAAAGTTCTTTCATTATAGCATTGACACAATTTAAGCCAAAATGTAGACAATTGAGATTACAGCAGGACAATTGAATATTTTTGAGAAACCAACCTATCATATCTACTAGTAAAAGAAATGTAGTAAAGAATTTCAAGGCTCTGATAATCTCAAAAAAGAAAATATGCAGTTCTCAGCATAACTGCAAAGGGTAAGCATTTTAGAGGTGAAAGGATCAGTATTATTTTGGTTCTATCAATAACACTCATGAAATTGGGTTGCTAGATTCCAAATAAGCACTCAGTAAATGTGTAGCATCTTTAGAGCTGATAAAGGATGACAGGTTAAGTACCTCACAAATTTAAGGTCAATTAAAATTACTGAGTATTTTGCTTTTTGAATATGCTTAAATTTGAGAATTGATACTACATTCTGTAGGTACTCTTTTAAATGAAAAGATAGAAGGATTTCTATTTCATTGTTCAGTACAAAGTTTAACAATGTCTCTAAATAAATCCAGTTGACAGATATGTGTGAATTTATGGATGGTAACTTTGAGCTATTGAGATGAGACTTAACATTACAAGGTTTGATATAGGGAGAGAAAAAGTAGTTATGCTGCTGAAGAATTTTGTGACTTTTTCTGGAAAGTAATTTCTGAATACAATTTACTCCATGAATCATTTTACAATGGCTATAACTCTGCTATATAAAGGTGATGCTTGCTAACTATGATCAATCCAGTAAATATTGATGAATCAAATATTTCCAGTTTTAGGAGATGCATCTGCTAAAGCTAAAGGCACTTATATAATAAAATCTTTTAACTGGATACTCAGTTTATAGAGTAGTCAAAAATATCATATTTTCCCTCCTTGTTTATAGAGAATCAGATAATTTATTCCTGAATAAATTATTTCTCACTGATGTTTGGTTATTTTTGTACTTTCAGTCCAAAGGTTGTTTTGCCCAGTTTTAATACTATGAACATTTGAGGAGTAAGACACGCAAGGCACTTCCTCTGGGATGGCAGCTCTGACTCCATTTTCAAGTGGCTTCGTTTATTTTATTTTTTATAATATGTACTGAGAAAAAGATCAATTGATTTTAGTAAGGGAAAAACATTAGGTAAAACTTTATGAGAATAGTGACAATTAAGTTCTACCTTGAAAACTGAGAAGAATTTTGACATAAGTAACATGGAGGAGGGCACCCAGTGCAAGGAGCAGAGGAGACAATGGTGTGGAACTGAGAAAGTTCAAAGCATATTACTTGGGGCAGCCGGATGGCTCAGCTGGTTAGAGCGCGAGCTCTCAACAACAAGGTTGCCGGTTCAATTCCAGCATGGGATGGTGGGCTGTGCCCGCTGCAACGAAAGATTGAAAACGGCGACTGGACTTAGAGCTGAGCTGCGCCCTCCACAACTAGATTGAAGGACAATGACTTGGAGCTGATGCGCCCTGGAGAAATACACTGTTCCCCAATAAAAAATTCTTTAAAAAAAAAGCATATTACATGACTAGTAGAAAACTGAAGTTAACGCAATGTTGGTTTCTTCGGTGCCTAATCCTGCTGTGTATATAAAGTAGCTGCTTATTGCACTAAACTGAAGTGAGCTGAAATTCAACACCTATAAAACAAGAACCATTGACCAATACAGGCATTAAGATAAGCATAGTTCTATAAACACAGGTGTTTAGCGCTCCCAGAAATCAACTGTTCCATTTTTCTCCCTTTAGGCTAGAAGTTACCTAAGGTTTACTCTGCTTAAACAACAAATGGAGAAAGAACTTTCTACAACTTCCTGTGGAGAAACAAGTTAACGTATTTGGCTGGAACGTAAGTTAGGGAAAGTCCTTCCCCATATGCATTTAAATATCCTTCAAATTTGGTATGGAATGACTAAAGACATAATATATGGAATTAATTTTGTCATAATTTGTAATATTTTACTAGCATTAATATTTTGAGAAAGCCATAAAGTAGCACAGTCTTTTATGAGGCACCTAAATGCCAGTAATAAAATACTTTGATCAGATAAAGAATTTATAAAAGTAAAGTAGCAAAACCTGTGAGTCTTGCAATTTGTTTCTTAAAATGTTGCCTTGGTATGGCTGAAACTAGGATAATACTTTCAACGTGGAGTTATGGATAGAGTAATTAAACAAGGTCCATGGGTCAGGGATTTTGACTTTGCAACCCTGGCTATGTAATTTTGGACAAAGGTACCTTAACAACTCTGTACCTCAGTTCGCATAAAATGGCAGTCTCTCAGGTCTTTGAAATTGTGTCTTTTTAAAGCAACAAAATGAACACTAAACCTATTTTGTTGTTGTTGTTCAGTTTAAAACTCCTCCAGATTGTCGAGATTAAAACAAAAGAGCAGAGTCATAAATCTGAAAGAAGATTTAAAAATGAATGTCAAAACAATATTGTTCTCTTAAATCCCTTTTTTAAGGTGTAAATTGCAATCTGACACAACTGCATTTTGGAGTTGCCACACTGAGTTGTTTTGTTTAACAATGGCTTTAATCAGACAAATAGCTCCATAAAACAGGAAAACAGATGGGCCATCAACTTTTAAAATGTGCAAGCCCAGTAAAATAATCTGTTAGCCTCAGGCCAGGCAGTTGTGACCCAATACAAGAGAAATTATGGGGGAGAAATGTTTAGGAAGTTAGTTTATTAGTATGGTCTCATGAACACCATGAATAGAAGTAGACATTACCATCCTGAAATATTTAGTATCATCTAATTTATAACAAAAATCAACTATTTGGACATTGTCAATAAATGTTGAGTGGAATTCCTTCAAATTACAATATCCATGTCATGCAGGCTAGCATGCGAGGTCTCCGGTCCCGCTCCCCACATAAGAATGCAGGGCCAAAAAGGAACACCCACAGAGCCATGGATAGGGGAGTCATACCATTATATTCTTGCTGATGGCTGGGTTGGAGATATAGGAAGCAGGAGCCACATTTTCTGCAACCTGCCGTCCACTTCTCTCTGCCAACCAACCCCACTTGCTAGCTGCAATCCACCGTGCTAACTGCAATCCGCGCTTGCTAGCTCAGCCACCATCTTCTTGCTAGCCCCCATTTGCTGCTAGCGTAGCCACGACAGTTATATTAGTGGCCAATGGCTCACTGGTAACAGCTGACGGCCAAGTAGCCACAGCTGATGGCCATCCAATCACAGTTGATGGCCATTTACTACCTGAGCCAGCACCTTTCCACGTGAGGCCAAGAGCCTGGGAACTGCACTCCTGGCTCTGTCCCCACACTCCATTTACTGATTGACTGTAACATGAACTTCTTCTGATACTATTCTTTAATATCCATGTGTCACGTGGGTCAGCCTGCGGGGAGTCTCTGCTCCCGCTCCCCACATAAGAACACAGGACACGGTGAGGCCAAAAAGGAACACCCACGGAGCCATAGGTAGGGGAGTCATACCACTATAGTCTCACTAGAGGCTGGATTCACACAACGTGCGACCTGCTGTCTGTTTTTCTGCCAGCCAACTGACTCCCCATTTGCTAGCTGCAATCCTCAATCCACACTCTGCCGCTTGCTAGCTCAGCCACCATCTTCTTGCTAGCCCCCATTTTTCTGCTAGCGTAGCCACGGCAGTTATATTAGTGGCCAATGGGTCACTGGTTACAGCTGACGGCCAAATAGCCACAGCTGATGGCCATCCAATCACAGTTGATGGCGATTTACTACCCAAGTGAGCACCTTTCCACATGAGGGCGAGAGCCTGGAAACTGCACTCCTGGCTCTGTCCCCACACCATGAATATGTGGTGATATTGAGATTCATCAATTCGTCCCAGTTAAATTTCCAAAGCCCAGTAATTGTAGCGGTTAAAGACAAAACCACTCGCCAAAATGGCATCAGTGTGCTAAAGCCTGTGATACCAAACCTTGATTTAATGCCTGACCTTAATTGTTGTTTCAGTCTTTCCTAGAAACATAATCTTAATCAACCAGTGTGGAATTTTGTGGTCCATCACCAGTAGGGTAATCTGTCACTTGGGCCTTCTTTATCCCCCATGGAAAAAAGAGGCAACCTGCCTGATAAAAACCTTTGGTGTTCCCATCTCCACAAAGGTAGATGTGCTGGCCTAAAAATAATCCTTTTTTTTCCTGTTAATGTGTTAAATGCTTTACATACATTGCTTTACTGAATCATCACAATAGGTAGGGATTGTTATTCCCATTGTACAGATGAGAAGACCAAGTCTAGAACAGTTAAGTAAGTTACCCAAAGTCACACAGGTAAAAGAAGAGAAGCCAAGATTCAATCCCAGGTCCACCTGACTCAGAAATTTGTGCTTTCCCTTGCCGCACTATTCTTTTGATAAAAGCCTTTCATTTTGTACAACCTCTTCAGAGTACCCTTCTAGTTGTTAAATGGGATACTGCTTGATTCACAAATCACTTAATAAAGCCAATTAGGTCTTCAAATTTACTTGGTTAAATTTTGTTTTTTAACGTAGATCAGCAGTTTTTCTGTGTGGGTTACTTGTATGAGATAAAACAGGGTAGTAAATGAAATAATATTTAAAATGTTTGCTTACCATAAAAGTTAACTTCTTTTGAAATAATGTGATTACTAATTTAAGTAGAGACTTCCAATTCCTATTTCATGCTTAATTTTTGTATGTAAAATTAATGCTGTTTTCTATCCTACTCATAAATTATCTATATTAAAAATTTACATTATTAAATATTTGAACATATTACTTTGAATGATACAAAATTTTTATTTGTTAAGTAAAAAGCGGCTGAATGTTGCCAATTACATATGTAATTTATTGTAAATATACAAGCATATGAATCACTGACAATGATTTCCTTGATGGACAGAAGCTTTATATTTTACTTTTACTTTGCATTTATTTATTTTCCCTACAGCTGAGTCTAGTGCTATTGACAGTTTAGTAAGTGTCTGATAAATACTTGGTGATGAGTTGTTGTCAGATTGATTAAATAGACTGTAAGACTGCCTTCTAAGTGGCTCAACCAAACATGGAATTATAAGAAGCCATCACAGACAGAGAATAAATAGACAGAGGAGCCTGGGTGAGAAATAGAGAAAATAATTGTGTGTGTGTGTGTGTGTGTGTGTGTGTGTTTCAAGAAATATGAGTGGAAAAATGGAATGGATGGTTCTTGACTGTCTAAAATCAAGAAAGAAAACCAAGTGCGAATTTTCCATCCAAAGCAATGCTGGAAGAAATGTGCTGAAATATGTGTTGTCTTCAGGACGATTGTTGTTCTAGTGCTCACCCCTAATTAGTTCTTTCGAAGCTGAAAAAGCTAATTAAAAAACACCTACACGCTGCATGGAACTGATTCTAATGTGTGTTCTATGATGAATTGGCTTGACACACAGGATTGTCATCACATCCTAACCCTTAAGGAGAAAATATTCAAGAACTGTGTGCTCAGTGAAATCCCAAAATTACAAAAAAAAAAAAAAAAAAAAAGAATAAGGTAATATGCACACATCTGTGCAAATTGAGATAAAGATGTCAATTTCACGTAGAAAGAAGAATTCACCATCTCTGACTTGCGTTAGGCAGAAGCAATCAGGGAAGAGCAAGTAGATTTTAAATTTAGACATTTATTTAGGTATTTTTTTTCAAGTAGATTTGCCAAGCTAAGTCCCATGTAAAAATCAAATCTTTTCAAGTGAATGAGATGTGGAAAGAGTGTCCAGACTCATCTTGTTAAGGTAATATGGAATTTCTGATAGACTGGGACAAAAAATCTCTCTTTTCTTCTCTGGTTCTTTCCAAGAGCTAAGTCAAAATTTTGTTTAGGGGATAAATTGCTCTGATCTTTGCCAGTATTTTACTTTTTTGTTCTTGCTGAATATTAATCCCCTCATGTGTATGGGAGAAATGGTTTTGAGTAGAAGCAGTGGGTACCAGTATGTTATGGTGGAATGACTGTAAAGTGGCACTGAGCTGTCAGAAGACAGATGAGCAGCCATGGAGACAAAGCACAAATTTCTGAGTCAGGTGGACCTGGGATTGAATCTTGGCTTCTCTTCTTTTACCTGTGTGACTTTGGGTAACTTACTTAACTTTTCTAGACTTGGTTTTCTCATCTGTACAATGGGAATAACAATCCCTACCTATTGTGATGATTCAGTAAAGCAATGTATGTAAAGCATTTAACACATACTAAGTGCCCAATAAATGGTAATTATGTACAAAAGACCTTTTGGATTGTGACTTTGTTCCCAAACTTCAGGGCAACCAAGAGCCCACAAAGATCAGAGACCAAAATAGACATATTCTATGCAATGGAATTAACCTCAGTGAAAGCTAATTAGAAGAATGCTTTTCAGTTAGAGGAGTGGGAACATAACCAGGAGGAAGTTAAGTGCCAGACACCCAATATTTATTCTTAGCTTCTCGTTTGAGGTCCATCTCAAAGTCTATCCATCCAAGTCTATCTGGAACCAATTCTGACACTTAAGTTTATAAGCAGTGTTGCTTCTATTTTCAACTCAGTCTTTCCCTGAAATTTACTCCTTTTAAGATCTCTCCAGTCTTATGCCAGTCACCAAAATCGGACTGAAATGCATGCCTCACCTCTACATAGTTTGAGGACTTGTCTGATATGGGCCAACATTTACGGTGTTGTCTCCTTCCAATATTAGCCTTAGATCCTCACTGAATTGACTAAATGTAATTCCACATTTGCTGCTTCCAAGGCATTATTATCATGAATGCTATCCAATCAGCTATATTCTTCTTGCGTTTATTATTTGAGGAAAATGGAGAGAATAGTTTTCTCCCTTAACTAATTCCCTGTTTAGAACTAGAAAATGAGGTGACCTTATACTTGAATTTTATGCTTCCCATCCGTCCATTCATCCATCCATCAACAAATATTTATTGATCACCAGCACTGTGTCTAGAATTGTCCCAGCCCCTGAAGCTATAGTGTAGGGTCAGAGTGACAGTCCCTGTTTTCATGGAAATTGTAAGAGATTGGCTACAAAATCTGATTTCACTAAATGTATTGACAGGTATTTTTTGACCATTGCATGTCTAGATGTTGATTATGCTTCCTTGATTTTTTATTGCATTTATTTCCCTTATGTTGTGGAGAAAGCAAGTGTGTATCAATATAGAACATATCATAACATAAAAGTAAACGTTTAAAAAAATCCATTTTGCTTAAATTTCCTGAGACATGAGTTTGGTGATCAGGATCTCTGTCATACAATCTAAATGGCATGAGACGTGTAAAATCTCTCCATCACTTTGTAAATGTATCTTTACTAGAATGTAGGGTCCTTGAGGGCAGGGACTTTATCCGTTTTTTTCACAGTTCTATTTCCAGGACGTTAACAGTGTCTGATGCATAAGGAAGCACTGAATATATTTTGGTGTGTGACCAAATGAATGAATGAACACAATCTGCTGCAAAAACAAACTAACCCTTTTCTAATTTTTTTTTATTCTAAACTATAGAAAATAATATGTCACATATTATATTTCTCTTCTCTTTTCTATCCAGAGTACTGTTTCTATTGGCAATGTGCATTCACCAGCCTTCCCCTTAGTTTTCTCATTCCTGACAGAGAATATATAGTACCTGTATTCTCGGAAAAGGAATTTTTTGATCTACTGATTTTTTTTCTTTGCCAAGATTATACCAAACAACTGGTAGATTGAATGTGTCAAACACTGTGCTACTCCGTCTCCTTGAAAAAGCTGTTCACAGAAGCATAGAATACTGCAGTTGCAATCCAGCTTCTGAGAGGTCATCTCGTGCAGTCTGATGCATAAATTCTCACTTCAACTTCATCAGCATCTTCAGTATCTGAATTTTCTCTTATCCAGGTTAAATATTTCCAGTCCCTTTTTATTCATTTTTCCACATGCTAGTTTTGAATCCCTTCAACACTTTTTATCATTTTCCCACCAATCACGATACTAATGGTTCCTTGTAAAGGCCACTTTCAGATAATGTGATATCAAAACTTTAACCTGAAAAAGAATCACAGCAGTATAAGTGAGACGTTTGAGAGACTTGTGTGTAGGCACAACTTCCAGGGGAGGACTCCAGAGGCCCCAGATGGAGGAAGCTCTGAGTGGATGTGATCATGATATTTAGATTCCTGCCATCTTATCTGCCACTAATTGACACTGGGAAATAGTGTTCATCTCTGCTTGACTTCTCAGGCCATGGGGTCCCGACCTAAGAAAATGTTGATTCGGGAATGGAACACTGTTGACTGCTTTACCTCTCCTTCTCTCTTGTTCTTGGTATTTCAGGACTGTTGAAGCCAGTACCCTGAGGAATGAGTGACAGTAGCAGCTGCTGCCTCAGGTGTTGGGCGACTCCTGGACAATCTTTTCCAGGAGTTGGGTGTCCCTGGGGTGTTGTCACAATGTATCCTGAAAGTGAAAGGATCAAAGACACACAGCTTTTTTCATCGTCCATTTTTCCTTTCACTTCAATGGTGATGATCTAGTTTTAAAACCAACGAAAGTTACAACTGAGTCTTGACATGTAGAATTAAAGCCAGGTGTTTGGGGAGTGTTATGGGGATCCATACAGGAATGTAGGATCTCTCTGTGAAAACTGCCTGAAGATACTCTAAATACTTCTCACTTCCTCCCACAAAACTTCATATAAAACAGAGAAAATAAAACTTTTGTGAGTCAATTCCAAGTTTTTCTTTAAATGAAAGATGGTCTGAGAGCCAGAAGATGATCTGAGAGCCAGATCTATTAGCTCACTTTCAAGCTAATGCTCCCAAAGTATGATGTGATCCCATGTGGTTAAAAAAAGAAAAATTTACTTTAAGGTATAGAAAGGAAGAATAACTATTGAATAGGATATTTAAAATGAAAAACTGGACACAAACTGTGCTGTCCACTTTGAACTCGTATAACAAGTAGTAATGTGAATGGCACTGATGTGCCTTCTCATTGAATATAATGAAAATCCAACTGTGAGTACTTGTTGGGGCCTCTTTGAAAATTCTGCATTTCCTCTGCACACCTTCAAGTGCAGTCATGTCTCATGGCCTTATCTGACACTGTCTCCTTCTTATAGGAAATGCTAGAGGCTCATCATTTATATGACATGACCGTCTATCCTGAGTGCCTATGTATAGCTCAGTAAGCTAGAACTGGGACTTTCCCTTATTGTTGCTGTTGAACATATAGAGGATTAAAGACTTTCCAAAATTAGACCTAGGTAATCCCTTCTATAGGATTAACTCACTGAATGGCTTTCTAGGTATATTTGCTTCTGGAAAGAAAAAAGAAAAAGATTTTACATCCCTAAATCTGGAGGTAACATTTTATTTATTGTGCAGATAACATCGCTTGTGCATGTGTATGTGTGTGTGAACTTGTGCTTTTCACATGTTCACAGCTTATCCCATGAGAAATCTAAATGAAAGTTAAAAAAAAAACAACTCTGGTTTTTCACAAACTATAATTACTTTAATTACAGGATAATTATATAAATAATGCATTTGAATGTAGGTTTCAGTTTTCTTTGTTTTCTAAATATTATCATCTTTCAGTGTTTTCAGATGTGTAAACAGGAAACATTTAAGTTTAGATGAAGAGCAGGTGAACTGCCTATGATCCAAGTAGAGACAATCAAAAGATGATTAGGCTATTGAAAACTGCCTAACTAGGTGCTAATTTTTAAGTGAGCAGGTGTACTTAGTCATTATAACTTTAAAATGAAAATATATTTGAGTTAAACCAGGCCCCCCAACATTAAAATAACATTAGAGGTCTGGCTGGTACTGACTACACACAGCTCAGTCACTCCAGAATGAGGAGGCATTAAACAGGAAGCTCTAGGCTTCTAAAGAAACGTTGAAACAGTTTCACAACACTTTACTGACTTTCTTAAAATATGTCCCAAACATCATAACGTGTTATAAAGGTTAATATTTTGGTTATTGTTAAAGGATGATTGACTTTGCACAGGAATTGCACAAAGTAAGAAAGTGCTTATAATTACCATGGGAAGAAATCAATTGGCAATTTTTTTTCCTTTCTCGATTTAGTTGTTTTTCTTGTTGCCACTGAAATGCATCAATGCACTCTTAGCTGCTCACGTGGAACACACAAAAAACTTGATTCAAAGTCAAAAGGAGACGGTAAACTTGTGACTAAAGAACGAACATTAAATTTCAAGGTGATATGACCTACATAATACTCATTTAGTTCACATATGGCTGCATCTTCAATTGAAAGCCCACTTTTCACCAAAAATGAATGCAACGAAATAAAATAAACTGATATATAGCATTTGGTATTGGGCTATTTTAGATCCATTAAACACTATGGAAGAATGTTAACTATTTCTAAGTATCCAGGTGATATAAAAACATTGATCAGCTTAATAAATTTGTCTTTAGTGTGCAAAATTATACTTCAGTGATTTGAAAGAATCGAAGAGCTTTCAAAAAGAGAAAATATACAGCTATAAATTGGATGAACTTCATGTACACCATTTGAGTAGGTGTATGGTACGATGTAGTCGACTTCCAGCTATGTCTAGTGAGCCTTCAAATGTTGCTAAGGATCTCATCCTTTGACTTCTCCACCCCATCTCTTCTCCCTCACATGTTATGTATTTTCTTCCAGTGTCAAACTACTGATAGGCTCTACTTTGCATGTATTACAACCGGTTGCTGTACTAAATGCTACGTTAATTGTTTCATGTTTTTTTCTGGAATAATATGAGCAGTTTTATGAAACTTCTTGGTGCCCTATCGTACTTTTTTGTCTTATCACAAGAGGAGTAAAGCAGAGTCACATGATTCCATGTGTTTTGTGCTGGCACACTGCATCTGCAGAAAAGTGTCATTGGCAAATATTTCAAAAGCCTAATGCATTGTGTCCATCAGAAGTCGTAAAGAGTTTTCCTGTGGCTACAGAAGACAGGTTGCTGGAGCAACTGATGCTGGCATGATAACTACCATTTCGCATAAACTCAGAGTGAAGAGAAAACTCACCTCGGAGGCTGAAGAAGATGAAACTTACACTGGGCTAGGAGAATCCTTACCATGGACCAAGATTGATGTCATCAATACAGCCAAGGAAGTCATTACAGAGGAGTTCGGTGGGTCTTGATATTAGTGTTAATGATTCTCCAAGTGGCATGAACTGATCACTTTATTTATTCAAATAGCACATCGTGTTATGTGCTGTATGTACACGTAGCGATTAATGTGAACTGACATAAGAGCAGGTCCTGACCTCAATCAATGCTTGTATGTTTCTGATGTACCCAGGATTAACCTGTCACATAGAACCTTAGTGAATATGTATTGTTTGAAAGAGTAAACAATTTGACATCCAACTCAAATGATCCTCTAGCTATAGGAATTTTTATTCCCCCCCACTTTTTTTTTAATTGGGGAATGTTGGGGAACAATGTATTTTTTTCCCCAGGGCCCATCAGCTCCAAGTCAAGTCGTTGTCCTTCAATCTAGTTGTGGAGGACGTAGCTCAGCTCCAAGTCCAGTTGCCGTTTTCAATCTTTAGTTGCAGGGGGCGCAGCCCACCATCCCATGCAGGAATAGAACCAGCAACCCTGTTGTTCAGAGCTCGTGCTCTAACCCTGAGCCTACTGGCCGCCTTATTCCCCCCTACTTTTGACCACCCCCATCCCTTTCACTTTTTCCTACTAAAGTCCTGATGTTGTCTGCTTTAATCTCTTTTTCTCCTTCTCTCTCTTCTCAGACTGGCTCGGTGTAAGGTCCCTGGCACTCCTAATTCCTATAATTAAATTTCCAGGACATTTATCAAAGCAGGGTTTTCTTTAATATATTCATGAATTGTCCTTTAGTCCTTTATGTACTGAAACAGATTCCTGACATTGTCTTTGCCTGTGCAAAGGAAAGCACACGGAAGGGAACATTCTAACTCTTTCTTATTTTGTGACACTTACATATTGGACATTTATGGAATATTTAATCAGAAAGTAAACCAGGCATTCAAACTATCCTTAATTGAAAAACAATAAAACTTAAGCTTAAAGGGATTGAATGATCTGGCAAGAACATACAACTAGTAAGTACTAAATTTGGATGTAAAATGATACCTAGTACCTGGCTGTTTCTACTGTGTCATGCAATCTTCCCACTGCCTTTTTCTTTCTTTCTTTCTTTCTTTCTTTCTTTCTTTCTTTCTTTCTTTCTTTCTTTCTTTCTTTCTTTCTTTCTTTCTTTCTTTCTTTCTTTCTTTCTTTCTTTCTTTCTTTCTTTCTTTCTTTCTTTCTTTCTTTCTTTCTTTCCCTCCCTCCCTCCCTCCCTCCCTCCCTCCCTCCCTCCCTCCCTCCCTCTCTCTCTCTCTCCCCCCCTTCCTTTCTCTCTCTCTCTCTCTCTTCTCTGTCTCTCTTTCTCTCTCTCTCCTTCCTTCCCTCCCTCTCTGCTTCCCTCCCTCCCTCCCTTCTTTCTTTCCTTCTTTTTTTAACAGAAAACTCCAAAACAATTACTGAATACGTTAAAGACATTTAAAAAAAAAGTTGGGGGGCTATTGAGAAGACCTGGAAATGGGCCAGAGACAAAGGTATGGATCCTCTATTACTGATTTTGAAGTTCTATCAGTGGATTGGATAAGACAACCAGAAAGCTATGAACTTATTTTTTGCCTCTATGTGCATGCCTTTCTCAACTTACACTTCCTTTTTTCCTCCAACTTTCATTTTGGTCAAATGAGAGGAATATATCTATTAAAACCACTTTCAACCACACCTTGGTGAAGACATTGTCCTTTGAAAACAGGTATACGTGTATCTTTCTTGGAGCACTAATGAGATTTTTAAATTTCTGATTATAAGCATAATAAACTACTGAATTTTCTCGTCTCATGGCTTACCTTCTTTTTTTATTGGATTTTATTTTTCATGTCCATTATTATAAGGTATCCCAAATCTTATTATGAGAAGTGTGAGGTATAAGTGAATAAATTTATTTGTGTAACCCTGATGTTAACCTGTCCCCCTGTCCCCCATGGGTTGATTCTATTTTGACCTTGGTATATTCAAATCTAGGTCCTTGTTCAGTTTGTATAAGGCATTTACTTATGATTAGAAGATTTAAAGATTTTATTGGTGATGTGGGATGTTTTCAGAATGAGTTTACACTGTGCCCAGAAATACCACTTCCTCTCCTGTTTCATCTTCCCCAGAGGTTCTAACGCACAGGAAGCCTAGATATCCATTCACACTGGTCCAGAGCCTCATCCACTGCCCCAGAGCAGAGTTTTGAGCTTCTCCTCAACAAAGACTGGAGATAGGGTATGGTATCTCACAGAAGGAAATCTGCTACCCACCATTAGAAAATAACATTCATGTTGTTAAACAAATAATCAAGCCAATACCGACATTTTAGGAGAGCTCTTTATTGATTATTATCTGTTAAGGAAATCATACTAATTCTCATGCCTTATTTCGCAATCACCACTTCTGATATGCAATGAGAATTTTTGTTTATAGTCTTTCTTCAAATGGTGTACGTGTAGCATTCTTATTGTCAAGCAGAAATATCTTTTTACCCACACTCAAAATGGAGAGAGCAGGAGTCTGAGTTGGTTGCATAACTGCAATGATTTGGCTTCCCATTTGGAAACATCTTGGGGAAATAACAGAGTTCTTAATAAAACGAGGAAATGGAGCTCCCTTTCAAGCTCCAGGGATCCTCCAAAACCCAATGGCTCTGGGAGGCCTCATGCTGTCACAATTAAGCCTCGGTCACCAAGTGACACCAACATTGGCCAACACAGTATATATAAGATGTTCGCATGCACTTGTATTTTTTCCTGTTTGGGTCCACAGTGCTGTAATGCCTGCATACATAGACACTGGAATGAAGCATGACACAAACTGAAAAATCAGCACTGACAAAAGGCAACATTTTTTTAGAATTGCTTGCTTCCAATCACCTTACTGAGCAAGTTGGCAAGTTGAAAATCAGTCCAATTCTCTCACCGTGGAGGAGTTACTCTGTAATCCCAGACATAGAGAAGAAAAAAGAGAGCTCTTTTCTTTACCAATACAGCCCTGCCACAATGCAGCTGACTTTGACTTTCATTTTCCATGTTGCGAGTTGCAATACTGTTAAGTCTGTGTTGCTGTGTGCTATGACTGCATTCCTCTCCAAGGGAAAAAAAAAAAAAAGGAAAAAAAAAGAGCAGTTGGTACTTTTTTATTGTAGAAAAAAATAAAATAAAACTTTAGCAGTTCCTTCTTAGTGGGCTTTATAAATATGGCAGCAGTTCCCTATACTTTTAGGTGTTCGTGCTCATAATTTGTATTCATTAATAATTTTTTCAAGCACACAATCTGCATTTAAACTCTTTTTGTAGCTAAGCTTCTTAAAAGCGTTTTCTATCCACTTGCTCCACTTCTTCACCCCCAATCATGATTTTACTTGATCTCAGGCACTATTTTTGACCCACATGTCACTTGCTAAAATAAATAAAGAAGTCCACGTGGCCAGAAAGAGTGCACACAGTGTCCTTGATGTCTCAGTGGCTTTCCACATGAATGAATCTTTCTTTTTTTTTTTTTTCATTTTTTAAGAATTTATTAATAGAGAAAATAAATTTTGTCTTTATTATTGTCCTTTTTGTTGAAATGGTTTCTTCAAATGCTCTATAAGAACACTTGTTATGTTTCATTAGTAAATTAGAAATTTTTTTTTTAATTTATTTATTGGGGTGACAATTGTTAATGAAATTACATAATTTCAGGTGTACAATTCCGTAATACACCATCAACAAATCCCATTGTGTGTTCACCACCCAGAGTCAGCTCTCCTTCCATCACCATATATTTGATCCCCCTTACCCTCATCTCCCTACCCCCACCCCCTTACCCTCTGGTAACCACTAAAATATGTCTGTGTCTATGAGTTCTTGTTTCTCATTTGTTTGTCTTGTTTTTGGTTTATATACCACATATCAGTGAAATCATAAGGTTCTCTGCTTTTTCTGTCTGACTTATTTCGCTTAGCATTATGTTCTCAAGATCCATCCATGTTGTCAGAAATGTTCCTATATTATCTTTCCTTAACGCTGAATAGTATTCCATTGTGTATATGTACCACAACTTCTTTATCCATTCATCTATCGAAGGACATTTTGGTTGTTTCCATGTCTTGGCCACTGTAAACAAAGCTGCAATGAACATTGGAGTACATGTGTCTCTATAGAGAAATGCTTTTATATTTTTGGGGTAGATACCCAGGAGAGCGAATCTTTCTCTTTGTGCAACTTCTCATCTCATGCCTTCTTCCTCACCATCAGACTTGCCTGGTGTTTCTTGTTTTACTCTCTGGTCATTCTATTTTAATTGTTTTTGCCATTTCCTTCTCCTCTTATTTCTAAATCTCTGGTGTTCAAAATAGTCACTCATCACATGTGACTGGTGGGCACCTGAAGTGTGGCTAGTTCAAATTAAGATGTGATAGAAGTGGAATATACACACCAGAATTTGAAGACTTAGTATGACACACACATGCAAATGACCTCATTACTAAACAGTCAGCTCTCCTTATCTGTGGTACTTATGTTCTATGAAGTCTCGGGGCACACAAATTAGTGAATACTGAACCATTGTTCCCAGGAAGAACACAGGGTTATGCTCCTGTGATCCTTCAGCCACAATACTTTCATCTATCGATCAATATATAACTACGTGTTGTGTGTTTATGTTTTAGACACCTTATTTAATATATGGTGTTGATTCATTAACACTGAACTCATGGCCAACAGCACTATCACACATGCCTGAATGAAGTTTATCTAATCTAACCCACATATTTTCTCCAGAAGTCACATCACAGCCTCTTGGGCTTAGGAACACTAGACACAACTTCAGCTCTATGCTTGGGGGCCATTTTAAACAGTGAAATCACACACATGAAAAACAAAAAGCACAAAAATGTGAAAAATGTGGCACTGGATATACCACAAAAGGCCACTTGTTTTATGAGAGCTGAAATAGGAAGGCACAGCATTGCCTTGTTTGGCCTCAGCTGGGAAAACGCATGTCAGGTGACTCAGCTTTTCCACTCAGTGTGTGTCTGCGAACGACTGTAAAAGGGCTGCACATGTTGATTTGGGGGTTACAAATAAATTTTAGCTAGCAAGTGAACTTACAAATACACAAATGATAACTATCTATTGTTTTTTACAGTGATTACATGTTGAAATGATAATATTTTGGATGTATTGAGGTAAGTAAAATACATACTAAAATGCACTTCTTTTGTTTCTTTTGACTTCATTTAATGTGGCTACCGAAAGCGTAAGAATATATACGTGGCCCACATCGTTGCACAATGTATTTCTGCAGGTCATAAATGTAGGAGTTTCACAGGACTCAATGTCCATCACAGGTTACCTCTCTCATTCTCATGACTTGGGATAATATGTAGAGGTCAGACTCCCGAAAACTTAGGGTCCCCCTTCACTCTGCTGTCTCTCTTATGCCCCACATCCACAGCATAATTTCTTGGCTTTGGCTTTGGTATATGTGCAGAAGCCCATTAATTCCTCCCACCTTCTCTGCCTCCATGCTGCCGAAAGCAACCACCACTCTTGGCCCCAACTATCTGAAGGCCTCCTGCATCCTCTCACACCCCCACGCACATCCGCCTAAGTGACCTTGTAAAACAAATCAGATCGTAATCACACCTCTGCTCAGAAACCTCCAATGGCTTCCCATTTCACAGAGAAATCCAGTAGCGGGTGAGACCAACAGGATGTGGCCCAGTCAATCCTCTGGGGTGGGTCGCACTGGCCTCCTTAGCCTCCTCGGCTTCCTAGGCTGTCCAAAGCTTCCTAACACAAGGCCTTTCACTTGCTGTCCCTCGCCCAGAATGGTCATTCCCCAGTCGCCTTGTGGCTGTTACATTCCATTACTTCACTGAAATGGCACCTGGTTAGAGATACTTTTGCTGATGACCCTCTAGAAAGGACCACTGCTTCACTCTGTGTCATTTTCTTCTTCGCACTTATCACTACCTGAGTTTTAGTTATTTGTTCCCCTCTCTCCTGCTAAGATATAAATGGAGTAAGAGCAGGGACTTGAACTTAATTTATTCACAGCTATATCTCTGGTGCTAAAATGGTACCTGGCACATAGTAGGTAACCCCAAAATAGTATTTGAATAAATAAAGTTTCTATGTACAATTCAGATTTCTATAGCACCAAAACCCTAGTTGACTGACTTCAATACTTCACACACATTTCTAATAATAATATTTAGATGATCAATATCTTTCTCTGAATATAGCACCGGCTTACATTCAACAGACAAAAAATGTTCATTTGGCCGATTATTTCCTCTATGGCCTTGTGCAAGCTATTTACTGTTCTGTCTTGCCTTTTCAATTTTAATGAGGAACTAGGAACACTTGCCTTACAATATTATTGTGAGGATTACAACAAATAACATCTCATACATAAATTCCCTACATGGTGACTAGTACATATTAGGTACGCAGTTGCCAGTGCTATTCAGCAATCTTTTATTAAAAGCCTACTGTATGCCAAGTGCCTTGCCAGACCCTGGACATGTAAATTCTGTGACGTGCAAATTAAAATTACAAAAAGAAAGCACCAAAACATAAGGTAGTGAGGATGAGAGGAGGACGGGAGGGGATAGACGGTGGGAGGGGGCAGGCATAATTAGATACAAGCTTCAAAATGTTGATGTAATAAAAACACGTAATTATAATAATGTCACAATGGAAGGAGAGTGCAGTGATAATGGGTGGTGAGGTGGGCTCAGGACACATTTCATAAAGGAAATCATGTTTGAACTGAGCCTTAAAAGATGTCTTACATTTGGCAGGCAGGACAATAGTGAAGGGAATGCTGTGCAGACAAAGCAGTGAGGAAAGACCTGAGGGCCGAATGGGAAGCAGCAGGAAGGAAATGGCAGGCAGCTTAGCATGGCTGAGCTAACATCTAAAGGATCCAGGAGAGTCCAGATTTAGATGAAGGGCTTCTGGTGCTACATGAAGGAGTCTGGCTTTTTTCTTAGAAACTGGTACAGTGGTTTCAATGGTGCCCCCCCCCAACATTATACCCATGTCCTACTTCCCAGAGCATGTGATGATTTAGAATAAGGATCTTTGTAGATGTATCAGGATCTTTGCAGATGTATTAGGTTGGTGCAAAAGTAATTGTGGTTTTCGCAATTTTTTAAAAATTAATTTCAGGTGCACAAGACAAGGTAATACTTAGACGTTCATCATTTATATCCCTCACACTGTGGACCCCCCACCCTCATCCCCCCATCCACTATCCCTCCGACATCGCACCGAGCCATCACATTATATATATAAAATTATAGTTGGCATTCATTATTGTTCAGCTTCAGGCGTACCTTTTAAATTGCAGTTACTTTTGCACCCACCTAATAATTAAGTCAAGGGTATTGACATGAAGAGAGCATCCTGGATTTCCCAGGAAGGCTCTTCACCCAATGAGTGTCCGATAAAGGACACACATAGGAGATTTGACAGACAGAAGTCTGTGTGATCATGGAGGCAGAGATTAGAGTGATGGCAGCCACAAAGCATGGTGCACCTGGGGCCACCAATAGCTGGGGAGGGAAGGAAAGGGTCTATCCTGGAGCCTCTGGAGGGAGCAGACTTTTGGCCTCCAGAACACTCACAGAATATATTTCTGTTGTTTTAAGTCACCAAGTTTGTGGTAATTTGTCACACAGCTTCAGGAAACTAACTCAGCAGGGATTTTAAACTTTTTTTTTTTTCTATAAGTGGTATCTTTGAGCAGGGTAGTTCTTAGGAGATCTCTGAAGATAGGTAGAAGACAGATCTTGGCAGAGCATTGATTTCAAAAATCCAGAGAAGAAATGATGGGATTGTAAGTTAAGAGCTACCATTGGCATGGGGTAGGTGGTGGGAATGGGGATGGTAGATACTCAAGACCCTAGAGGCATAGAAGATGCAGATGGCATCAAATGGCTTCAAAGAATAAAGGAAAACATGTTAAAAATGATTCTTTAAATTTAGCTAAGCTACCTCACTGAAATTGCTGCCATTCACTGAGAGAGGAATTCAGAAGGCACTGGCATTTTGCTTCTGAAGTATCTCTGGACATGGAGATGGAAAGAGCCAGTAAATATCAAAGATAAACGCTCGGCACTCCGAAGAGATTGAGGCTATAGATGCTTGTTTGGGACCTACCAGAATAGAGGTGTGCTGAAGCTTCGGGAGAAAATGAAATGGTCCTGAGGAAGTGTGGAGACTGAGGTGAGGAGCAGGGTAATGAAAAAACACTAGAGAGCATTTAGACATGAGCAAACATTGGAATGTGTGAAGAAGATGGGAAAGAAGTAATTGGGAGACAGTAAGAATAATTGAGAAATAATTGAAATAAATGTTAAGAAGAGAAGGGTAGGTGATCAATGGTGTTAAGGGCCACACAGCAATCGGGGACAGGGACAGGTGTAAAGTGGCTTGGATTAAGCCACTTAGTGCATTAGAGATATTTTCCAGAGTAGTTTCTATGGTGTGGTACATGATGGAGCTGGGCTGATTGGGCTGAACAAAGTAATTGAAGCAGTAAAATGTGGAGGAAATACAGAGACCTGCAGAAGAATATTCTTTAAAGAGCTACTCATGAAGAGAAATAGGACATTAATTAGAGAAAACACACAGGCAGTGGAGAAATTCTGTCATACAGATAAAAAAAAAGGGAGATACTTAGGCATGTTTATATACAACAGAGAAATACTCAGAAGAAGCTAGTAAACAGGGAAAGGCTAAAAATATAGGGAAGAGGGGAAATAAATGATATAGCTATAGCGATTATGGAAGAGCTAAGAAGGGGATTGACGTGAAAGCCCTGCTTGGAGAAGTCATGAACTAAAGAGACAGATTTTTCAACGGACTGAAAGGTGACGAGTCTGAGTGTAGATTATATCTTTGTAGTTAGGGAGAAGAAAGCGGAGGAATTTCCCTTCTTATGACCTGCTGTTTTCTTTCTGCAATAAGAGCTAGTTCTTCACATTGGGATGGGGACAGTGACAACACCCTTGAAAAAAAATTGGTAAGGATTTAAAATTTTTGCAAAGGAACCTGAGCAGAAACCAACATAACTTTATTTCTCTTCTTTGTTGACACTCATCTAAAATCCATCTGTCTGCCAATTCACGGCCACTATTCTCTCAGGATTTGACTCAAGGATTACTTTCTGCCTTCTCCAATAGAACTAGACTCTTTGCCACCAAACTACATATGTCTACAGATTAGATGGTATATCATATTTCAGTTTACAATTTTTACTCTGTCATATTTGTTAAACTCTCCAAGGATTAGAACTTTGCTTTATACCATTTTTCATCCGTCCCATGGCTCACAAATACTGCTGAAACTAAACATACTTTAGTTGATCTGTCAGGGCCCACGGTCTCTACGTAGAGTGTCTACAGGTCTCAGTTTGCTTAGGTATAGTTCTGGTTCATGTGTTTAGTATGGGCATGATTATTAATAGTGCCATCCTTCACTCCCCAAAGTGTCCTTGCTTGGATGAGAATTTACATGAAGCACCCAAGGAAATTATTTCCAAGAAAGAAAATAGACACTAGGACACTAGAGACTGGGAAAGGGTAGTGTTACCAAACCAAGGGACTGATAGCCAAAGAGGATGAAGGCAAGTGACGTTAAGGTGCTTCTGAAGCTTCCAGCATGATAGGATCCAAGTTTTGCTCATAGCCCAGTCTATTCCAGAGTTGTTAGAGAGCTATGGACACCATTACAGTAGTACCCAAGGCTACAGGCTCTTCCACACAAGGGTGTCTGACATTATTCCAACCAGTGAACAAAGTAATCAAAGCAGAAAAATACTAACCATGAGATACAAGCCTTTCTAGTGTCTTGTCTCCCCATTCCCTGCACTCCTTTATCCAGCTTACTCAAGTTCACTTCCTCGTGTTCTCTTAATAGAATATTCTTTTCTTGGAAGAAGAGAATTCCTGCATCTGCCACTAAGGTTAATAAAGACAACCAAAAAAACTATTATTATCTTTAGGAATGATTAGCCTTAGGAACCGTGGCTGAGAAGATGAACTACAATTTATTGAGCCAAATACTATATGTACGACTTTATATATATATATATATATATATATATATGTATGTTCATATGTGTGCATTCTGCTTGGTGTAATAAAAACCTGTGAAGTAGGTAACATAATCTGCATTCTATAAAAGAGGAAACCAAGAGTCAGAGTGGTCAAGCAACATGCAAAGTCACCCAACTTGTTAGTAAAAGAAAAAGATTTGGGCCAACATTCATAGACCTCAAGCCTTTCTCTTTCAAATACAAAGGACATAAGGAACTCAGCTGTGATCCATCAAAGGTGTCTGATATCAAAATGAATAGTCACCAGACTAACCTAGAATTCATTCATATTTGGATTTTGCCACTGCCATGTGCAGACACCCAGTGCTATAAGACTACGGTGAAGAAGCAATTTCAAGGCACTTAAGATAACTGAGGTATGAACAAAGACTGTGTACCGATCCTTGTAGAGCAGTGGATTCTCTTTGTTTTGTTTTGTTTTGTTTAATTATGGATGCTCTGAGTTATGGGCCACTATAAGGAGTGTGACGTGTTTCTGGCACAGCCTCTGTCCCTTTGCACACACAGCTTTTCTTAGACTCCAAGTCACACTATAATTAACAACCCAAGTAGCTATAACCCTAAAACTACTCATTCGTAATAAATGGAAATGCTCAAAATCTCCCAAGTACAAAAATAAAGGGGAAAAACCTTAGACATACCTCCATTAGGCATGTTTATGCTTTATTGACAAATAAGATTCATTTGGGAGTGACGTGAATTCACTGGTGAACATTATGTTTTCCACCCAGAATCTTTTTTTTTAAGGTACTCAGAAAGTGTCCATTTTCCTGTAGTGTTAACGTTGAAAACTATGGCAGTGACACCACAATAATGCCCATCATTGTGATGTATAATATAGATGTTATTGCACATAATAGAAAGCATTCTTTGGGCGTAATGCATTTTTGTTGCCTACATGCTGACACCAAGCAGATATAAATGTGCTTTAATGTATTTCCCTTTAAAGGGCTAGTGTAGACGCACCCTCGAGTATGTGTTTTGTATAAGGTTTGGTGAGCAGCTAGCTTTTAGTAGCTGCTTTCTGTGTTCACTTTAGCCCTCCTAATAGCTCTAATTATAAACTGCATAGTTTTCTATTCCTTCATAGCTGTTCTTTGTCATTGCACCACTCAGAGACATTTAAACAGTGGAAGCTGTTTATAGTTCATTAAACACTTTAAGCTGTTGTTCTAAAGTTTTATACTTTTTTTTTTGTATTTTCCAAGTCATTTCCCTCTGCTGTCATATGAAACCATGCAACGCTATTCAATAGAAGACATCAAATAGGCACGTTTTGTGGGTAATCAGCAGGGCTAACAGCTATAAATGAATCAGAGACTGTGGCTATCTATATGCTGTTGTGTTTGGTGTGGCATTTTGCACAGACTGTTTAGATCATTTTTAAAAATGATTCTCTCTAATTCTTCTTAAAGTAGTGATGTTGCTTCTTAAATAAAAACCCTAGCCAAAAGGGAGCATTAACTCATATTATGATAGGGTACAACATAGGAAACATGACTATTGGAAAGCTAAATATTTTCCTATAATTTTCCACAGGAGGAGGGGATGGGTAATTACTTCAATAAATGACCCATTAGGATGGTATTACAACTTAAAGAAAGAGAGATTTACCAGCATTAAGATTGTCATAGAATGTGCAGTAAACTATAGTGTTATCAAAGGGAGGCCATCTCTTTTTTTTATTATTAAAATTTATTGGGGTGACCATGGTCAACAAAACTACATAGTTTTCAAGTGTACAACTCTGTAACACATCATCTACTTATTGCATTAGGTGTTCACCACCCAGACTCAATTCTCCTTCCATCACCATATATTTGACCCCCTTTACCCTCATCTACCACCCCCTTCCCCCTTACCCTCTGGTATCCACTAAACTATTGTCTGTGTCTATGAGTTTTTGTTTCTTTGTTTGTTTGTCTTGTTCCTTTGTTGCCTTCAGTTTTACTATGATAAGTGAAATAAGTCAGGCAAAAAATGTCGAGAACTGTATGACTTCACTCATATGTGGGACATAAAACTGAAGGGAGGCTATCTCTTGATTTCTCTTGGACTAGTCACACTGTGAGTGTCACTTCTTGAGGTTCTTATAGAGCAGGTCTTACATCAAGCACTGTGTTGGAAGACTCCATAGACCAGGGGAATTTAGAGTTCCTTCCCAAAGGCATTATATAATCTTTCCGTGAAAAATGGAAATGAGAGGTTAGGGATTTATTTTGTGCTGTTCCAGATGGAACCAGATGGAACATTGCTCCCCACCATATTAATTTATCAAGCAAAGACTCACATCATCACATTGAACATGCTTAAGAAAACATGGTTCTGCATTAGAAACAAAAGCAACTTACACAGAACCAGATTTAAAATACTAGTGCAAAACAGGCTACATGGTGCAGAGTAAAGAAGGTTTTAGGTTAATACTGAGTTTCCTAACTATGCCTTTTTCTTTAGGAGGAAGTTACCTTACTTAGTTTTTGGTAGGGGAGCTCTAAGGGGCAATTGTGCAGGTGACTTGCAGTCAGAAGACCCCTTTCAGTATTTCCCCTTGCAATTGTATGAAAGCTGAGTCAATTTCCTTCTCATTCTCCACTCACACAATATTCTTTCTTCTTCACCTCTTTTTCACATTTTCCTTCATTATTATATCAAATTACCTCATAATGGGATCAAAATTATCACAAAATCAACACATAAATAGGCTTATGATGGAAAATTTTATGTACATATAAAACCAAATAACAAATCTCATTTTACAAATTAGACCTTGTGAACCCTAAGATTTCTGAACCAATATATGTAGTTGGTGACAAATAATAAATTCATTGTGAGTGCTCATTTTCTTGATTTTAATTCATGTTAACTACACAGCTTGCTGACATTATGTGTATGCTGTATGAATCTATTAAATAATGACCAAGGCCAAAAGATAATTTATATGAAAAATCACCATAGGATATAATTTTCAAGAATTTTTTTTTTCCTCAGGAACTGGACATTTCTACATGTGTCACTTACATTTTTCTATAAAATATTATAAATTTTAGTATCTATATATAAAATGGGGACATGATATCTAATACAACAATGACATGAGGTCTCATGAGTATTTTTTTAAGTATGAAAGCATCTTATAAACTATAAAATGCTACATAAATGTACATTATTATGCTTGTTAAAACTGGTAAATTTATTTTCTCATTGTGTTAGAAAGTTAACAATAAATGAAATGTAAAGAAACAATGAGAAGAAATACAGAAGCCTTGTTTTAAGAATTAAAAGAGAATCGTGGGTGAAAATGTCTGACAGAGCAGGTGTAGCCACTCACTGTGACTGAGTTGTCCTCCATGTTAGTCATGCAGCCACTCCTGTCACCCAGTTCTGAACCTTGATTCCAGTCGTGCTCCCGTCATCTTTCCATACCATGTTTCACTTTCTAGCATACCCTACTATTTACTTACATTTTATGCTTATTGTTTATTTTCTCTCTTCCCTGTTAGAATGTAATTTCCCTGAGGGCAGGCGTTTTTGCTTGTTTTACTTACTGAGTTATTACAAGAGCCTAAAAGAATGTCCAATGGCTATGAGGTGCTCAGTAAATATCTGTCAACTAAACAAATGAATGGTCCAATATTCACCAGGTTTTTCAAGGGTAGAGAGTTGTCCGTGGGAAAGGCATGCCAGAAGAAGGAGTATTTAAGGAAAGCTCTGAAGAACAGAAAACCAGATGACTCTGTGGCCCATTTTCTCTGAGGGAAATGGTCCAAAAGTAAAGAGACAGTAGCAGAGAGGAGAGATGTCTGGCCTGAAAGTCCAGCAGGCTGTGATCTTGCATGTCCAATGAGAGTTCATTCAAGGAACATTTGTGGAACATAGTATCAAGCCCTATCTGGATGATACAAGAATATGAAGACTAATAAATTGAGACTCTAGTTCTCTGGAGGCTCAGAACTTATCCTCACTAAGTGTTATCCCCCATTTCTGACATATCCTCAAGCTCTCACCTAGATTATTGTAATGGTTTCCTGATTAGTGGCCCACTCTTCGCAGCTTCCACTTTTGACTTGTCCACCCCCCACCTGATCATCCCATGGTCTATTCTCAAACCAACAGCCATCAGTGTCTGTGAATTCTACTCTCTTGCTCAAAATCTTATTTTTCGCAACTCCTTCAGAATAAAAGCCAAAGGCCTTCCAGAGGGCCATGGCCCTGGAGTCACAGGTCCCACCCTCTCCCGAGCCTCCTCTTCTGCTTCTTTCTCTCATTCATTTAGCTACAACCATACTGGCCTTTTTGCACTTCCTCAAATGTGCCAGTTCTGCTCAAACCTCAAAGTTTCCATACTTGTTTTTCCCTCTGACTGGAATGCTCTTTCTCCAATTCGTCACATAGCTCCTTCACTCCTTTTATTTAGATTTTTGCTTAAATGTCACTTTATCAGGAAATCTTCTCCGACCGTTCACCATAAAATAGCATATCCACCACACTCTATCTTTGTCAGTTTTAATCACTGTTATAGCAGCTGCTCAATAAATATTTATTGATTGAATGAAGGTACTACTAACAAAAATGCCGAAGTTGAAAATTAGACAGCTAGATTAAAAGAAGAATATAGCCTAGAAAGAGGCTTGATTATTTAACAGAATGTTTTGAGTGAGAAAGGACAAAGATAAGGATTGCTCAACAGATACTATTGTGAGAGCTAAAAAGTAATTTGGAAAAATAATATGGATATCTTCACTTCACAGTGTATCATTTAAGGTTCTTGGCATCAAGTAATGGGAACCATTCTGGATTTTATGGGCAAGCTATTGATGATAATCAATAATAATTGACGATAATCATAATCATTAGGAGACAGTGAAATCAAATGGAGAATGGGGGTGGGTTAAGGCCTTCTTAGAATGCTCTGAAGTAGAATACAGGCAAACACAAACTCTCACTGCACACAACACCTGGACAGAATCTGGTCTCTGCAATCATTGGATCCTAACCTTGAACGTTTGATAATAATATGTCAAGTGTGATCTTTTCATAAGGAGAGACTAGGACAAATACATTTACATTAAAATGAGAAATGTGAATATTTTCGGGTACTGAGAATTACGGGGAATTTTTATTTTCTTTAGATTTCTTATACTTAGTTTTTAGGCTCTCTACAATAAACACATATTCTTTTTTATATAACATAATATAACTATTATTATAGGAAGGAAATTTCCCTTTGAAGCAAATTTCTGTGTCTATTATTAATATGTTGTGGAAGATGTGGTTTGTTTTCTTTTTGAAAAATCCTGGGAGAAAATGTCACCTTTTATAGTACCCCCAAAAAAACTTATAGCTCGTCTGAGATTTTGGTCAGTTTTTATCTCAAAGACAGTGTCCTTATATCCTTGAGTATCTTAGCTCTTAAAAGCCTTGAGTTTCAATATGATAGTGAAAAATTGGAAACAACATAAATACTCAAAAATAGAGGGTTGGTTGAACCAACAATTTGCCCATATGATACATGCATGTCTGTATGTTTGTATGTACGTAATAAAAGATCCTGAGGTTATACAACAAAACTGTCATGAGCATCTCTCCTTGCAGAGTGGGGCAGTAATGACAGAGGGAAATATTTTGTTAGTTGACTATTTTACAATGTGCATACATTTTATTTTAATTGTATATGTGGAAATAAAGTCAGATACCATACACAAAAATGTGGAGAAATGCAAAAATATTTAAAATGTTTTAAATTTAAAAGTTTCAAAACAATATATGTTCTGAAACATCATTTACAAACATTAAATAAAACCTACATGAAAGTGTTCCAATTGGGAAAAATGTTATCTCTTACTGGCGTGATTCTAAAGGAATTTTATTTGATTTCCTTTTTTACTATGTTTTCTATATATCAATGACCATTTCTTTCTTTAATAATAAAACCACCTTTTCTAAATAGAGTTATAAAATATATCAATTTTTGCCTCTAAAATATAATAAAAATTAAAACACAAAAAACTAGGAAAATTTTATTGCAGAATGAGCTCATAAAATGAAAATACCCAAAGACCTAATAAATAAGTAGTCCAAGACCACAAACAGGCAATCTCTTTTGAGGACAAGTAGCTAGGGATAACACATGGAAATAAATATTCATTTATCAACAAAATGCAAATTAAAACAAGGTAACTCTTTATAGATTGGATAAGCTAAAAATGTAAATTATCATGCCCAGTACTTTTGAAGGATCTGTAAAACTGCAACCCTCCTGCATTTCTAACTACACTTATTCATAGAATGGACATTTGTGCGGAGACCAAGCTCTGGAACAGAATGCTCTGGTGCAAATCACATCCTGCCGTTTTCTGGTTGTGCACCCCAGGCATATGGTTTAATCTCACTTCAGCTGTAAAATGGGGATAATAATAATACCCCTGATACAAAGGATTTAATGATTCAATACCCATAAATCTTTTGGAATAGTAAACACTTAATGAATATTAACTATTTACTATATATCAACCAGAATTTCAACAGACAATAGATACACATAAGTTATCATAATTCAAGGAGGACCGATTTCAAAAGGGCTATTCACAAAGTTGTGTTCAGAATGTACAGAAACCACAAGGGGTAGTGGAGAGACCTGAGGCTAACAGTAGTGGGTTGTTATTAGCCCCAGTCCTGAAGGGTGATGCATGGGGAGAATTACTGAAACACAAGAATAGCTATGTACAAAAGGAGACTTGGAGAGGAGAAGTGACCTTCACTCAAGAGACACCATCAGTTTGAGGCAACCTTAAGTACGGAGGCGGGAATGTGCCCTGACTTCATATGTCTCTCTCCTTCTTTTTTTATTTTATTTTATTTTATTTTTTATTTTTATTTATTTATTTTTTTTTACTTAGACGTTCATCATTTATATCCCTCACACTGTGAACCCCCCTCCCCCCATCCACTATCCCTCCGACCTCACACTGAACCATCACATTATATATATAAAATTATAGCTGGCATTCATTAATGTTTAGCTTCTGGTGTACAATGCCATGATCAGGTATCCACAGTATCCCTGTCTCTCTCCTTCTTTTGCCAAGGTTGCCCATTGGCTGAACCCAGCTATTAGCCTGTGCGTAGCCTGCTGATGTTGTCCATGGGGTTGCACTTCCTGGTATGGAGAACAGGGGGCAAAAGGAAGAAGAGTGGATCTAGCCTATATCTGGCACAGTCTATGTCCTAGGCCCCTTGTGAGAGAGAGGCAAAGCAGATTACGCAGTGCTGTAAGTCCCCACCAGACCCTTCTGCCTTCTTAAGGATGTTTTGGGGAAGCAAATGTGTCCCTTTACTTGTCCTTGCAGAGTACCTCCTCCAGTTTCAAAGTATTCAAATAGTCTCTTTTTAGCTGCTAGTCTCAGACAATAATGCTGCTGGTTAGCTATCACTAGGCTGGGACTGGAATATTTTGAGCAAGTGGATGAGGGCAGCCCACAGAACATCAGAGGAAGATTTGATGAGATTCTAAGCTTTATATAAGATAGAAATGACTGTTATAGAGGCAAAGACCTCATTGCCAAGGTTATTGACCAGTGATCAAGGCTGATTCATGGTTATTGACCAGTGATCAATCAGGGTTATTGACCAGTACATAGTTAACTTCTACCAGATTGAAGTACACGCTTGTCAGAAGCAAATTTCAAGCCCCAAAAGTACAAAGAAGGAGTACAGAAAACTAAAAAAACAAGTGGAAAATTAGGCACATTAGTGAATATTCAAGTAAAGAATATATATTTAATAAAAACATGGGTATATGTACCCAAAGATGGGAATATATATTTAATAAAAAGATAAATATTTAACTATTCCATGGCTATAATAACTGAAAAATTCAAAAATAATTCAAGTCCACCATTGCATTTAAAGTTTTTGCTTGTTTGTTTGTTTGTTTGTTTGCCTATGTGTTAAGGAATAAGTGGACTGAAAATCCAATGAGGAACAGGTGCATTAAACCAAAGATGAACTTTCTCTAAGCTGTTAGTTTTATGAAAGTGCATACACTTCGTCCATAAAAGCTCTCAGATTTAAACTACAATGAAAATGATAACCGTGAAAATGACAGATCTCCAGCTTCTTCTCATTTTCATCCCAGGATGCTTTTGGTGCCCGTTCTTCTCATCTCCTCAATTCTTTTCTCCCATTGTCTGGTTTTGGCAGCTCCTCTTCCTCCTTCTCTCTCTGGGTCTTCATTCAGACGGGCTCCAGGAAATGAAAGAAAAGAAAAGGTCTGATAGTATGTCTCCCTCGTCTCTATGGCATTTATATTCCTTCTCACAGGGATACTATTATGCAGAAATAGCAGAGGAGACTCACCAACGTTATGATAACTGGAATACTTAGCCTTGTGATTGAAGTAAAAGAGAGGGAATATAGATCACTTGATAATACTCATAGCAATTTCAGGGCTAAACAACATGCTATAATCATCTGTAGTGCTAGTTCTTTCCTCTGGCCTTTTCCAGAAATGAATCTTTTATTTTTCTTAATTCTAAATTTCCAACAATCTAGAATAAAAAGACAAAAAATCACTTTCATCCTACCAATAGGTGGGAAAATATTATTGGCCCCAACTTTATAAATAACGCCTTTATTTAGATTTACTACTGCTTACTTATGAGTATATTGCTAAACAATCATTATATGGTTATAGTTGTTGAAGTGGATTATCAAAATGCATAACACGGTCTTTCCATTAACTCTTTCACATTAATGAGTAGCTATTTAGTAAATTACTATTTCCCGGCACTAAAAGGAAGGAAGCCAGTGGCCTGAATGATTTTCCAAAGTGTCTATTAGTAAACACCCAAGGCATGTATTAAAATACTAGAATGCGAAGGTCTTTGGGAAGTACCTAAGCATATGAACAGGGGTTTTTAGAAATGTGCATTAACGCTTTCATGACCATAGCCTAGTGTCCAAAAAATTCCTCTTCTCTGTCTGCTTATCACTCTAATTTTTATATTTTGATTTGTGGCATTTTTATTGTTTTTAGTGGTGTTTGACTGCTGAAAGTTTTCTGTCTTGGTCAGCTGCCCCTTTCTAGGTCCTTTGTCTAGGGAAAGTAGACTTTCCTTACGACTTTGCTGTGTCTGTACCTGTTGGCATTTCTGGATTCCTCACTGCTCCAGTTCCTAGTCGGAGGCAAGAAGAAAGTCCCGAGAACTTGCCACTGTGTCATTTCTCAGGTCCTGAGGTCTCTAACTGCGCTACCATATTCTCCCCACTTTTCAGAATCTTATTTGGTTTGTTTTGTATATAACGTCCAGGATGTTTAGTTCTACTTAGTGGAAAGAATAGAGAAAATTATGTCCACTTCATCTTCCCAGAAGCAGAAGTCTCTAGATTTTATTTTTTAAATGATCTTCTTCTGGTAGTGGTTTACAAAAGAAAACTTATACAAAAGTCAAGCTTAGAATGAGGAAAAATCTGGAATTATTTGAAGAAATTATGTTTTGAATTCCATAAATTGGGCTTCTTAATACTTTTGCAATGAAGTAAGAGTGAACGGTGCTGGATTAAGGCATAGTATTCCCCTAAATCTTCACCTTTTTCTGTGGCTAATACAAGGACAAGGACAAGAATTCTATCAAGGCTCCTTAATCAGCCAAAAATATGACACTAGCTACTTTTACTCTCTCCTTCTTGTACCTGGCAGGATACATTCTCTTTGACAGAAAAAATACACATATAATTTCTCATTACTTGGTAAGTGAAACTATCAGTATTGATAATGGCAGGTTCTTTTAATAAAGATTACACTCACCATCCATTGAAGAGATATATTGAGAACCTACTGTGTGCCTGGCATACTAGGAACTAGGCAGGGTGGGTTATATAATTTGTGGGTACAAGTGAAAAATGAAAGTGTGAAACTGCTTATTCAAAAAACAGGAAAAATGCCATTAAGGTATTTATGTATACAGTTCCTTTCTCCCACTCTCTTTTTCAACCTTTCCTGGTGTATTGTATCTGCTATTTAATATTGCATTCTCTCAGACCATGGGATACTCCATTTCCTGGCCTGCTTTTCTTCCCACAAGCTCACTGCCACAGACCACAACTGACAGGCCACTCCACAAGATTTTTATCTCTATCTCTAATTTCGATCTCTGTATCTATCTATCCATTAATATCTATCTATTAATATCTATCTACCTACCTATCTATTAATATCTATCTACTTATCTATTAATAGCTATCTATTAATGTCTATCTATCTATCTATCTATCTACCTATCTATCTATATCAGGAAGTTTATTGACAGATGTAGGAAGAATATGGTAAGGGCCCTCCAGCTGACCAGCAAAGGGGTAATCAGTGGAGACAGAAAACGGGTTTCCCAAGCCAGGTGCCAGGGAAGGGCCCTGGAACCAGCAGTGTGTTTGCTGGCCTGAACTTAGAGGAGAGAAAGCAGGGTGCCTGATTCCTAGGGTGGGAACTGGCCCAAAATCTTCATGTTAGAAGAAAACTTGGAGGTAGTATGTATGTGTGTGTGACCTCAAGGGAGGTCCAAAGGTACAATGGTAGTGGAGACTGCTCAATCCTTGTCCTCCAGCAAATTCCATCACCACTATGGGACTGGGCACCATTCCAGCTGTTCTCAGAGGTAGCTTGCCCAGCCCAGCATGCTGGGCCACGGGGCCCTCGACCTTGACTGCCCTCCGCTCTGGGGCTTGGCGTCTCCTCCTTACAGAGTCCCTCAGCATGGCTACCAGCTCCTCCTGTGCTCTGTGTAGAGCCTGTCAGGCTTCCTGCTGGGCCTGACTTTACAGCTGCAACTCCCCACCTGTCTGCTCCCAGTCAGGACAGCGTCTGCCAGCTCCCTATTCTCGGCCTCCTGTTTTTGCACACAGAGCTTCTGAGCCTCCCATTGCTACAGGAAATAGAGCATTAATGTGCTGCACAGGTCTTTCTCCAGGATCCCACTAGAGCACCAATATGGCTTCTTAAGATCTTCTCCTTCTTCTACAATTGTATCCAAGGCATTCAAGACAGCTTCCAGGTTCCCCTCTGCCTTGCACCAGAGCATGCTTGGTACTTAGGTAGGTGTGGACGAAACATTTGGTAGTCACCCATGAATGTGTCATCATATTTCCAGTCTTGGATGGGGACTGCCATCATGCCCCACCCCAAGACACAGGAGGCCATACATCTAATCCTAACTCTCCACCTAGGGTGGAGGGCTGCAAATGTTGTTGTGCAGGGACCTCAAGGGAGAGATTAAATGGCACCCAGGGTACCAGATGGAACACTGGGCAGTTGTGAATCCATGCTAGGGAAGCAGAAAGTGGGATCACGGGTGAGCCAAGAATCCAAACATGTGGTACATGCTCCATTACCTCATAGGACTTCACTTACAAAACACAAATAAATTCCAAGATAAAATTGCTAAGAAACCCCCCCCCCCCCAGTCAAGTCGTTGTTCTCAGTCGGCTGCCAGCAGCCCAGCTCCAGGGAGAGCCATTGTTCTCAATCTAGCTGTAGAGGGCACAGCTCACTGGCCCATGTAGGAATCAAACCAGCGACTTCAGTGTTAGGAGCACTGCTGTCCAACCACCTGAGCCACCCGGTCTCGCCACTAAGAATTTTAAGATGTCAACCACAAAGCATTAAACCCTAAGCCCTTCTCAGCACAGTACCCTGAGTGACTGCTCTGGTCTCCTGCAGTGAAGCTGCCCAGGTACTAGGTGCACAATGGTACAATGTCTTGAAATTCTTTCTAAGACTTCAAAGAAACTGGTTTAAAATTTAAAACTTTAATCTTGTAAGCATATAGTTCATGTCTTTTGCTAACACACATTCAAGGAATTTGACTATATTTTAACTAAATTGTTGTGTTGTTTTGACATTTGGAAGACATTAACACTTTCAAGTGACTTTGATAAGATGAATCTGTTGACTTTCTTTACTTCATCATCTCTTGGTATTGTGGTAAAGACGTTTATTTTACTCTCATAAATTTCTTAGTGATCTCATTATTATCCTCTAATTACTACTTTAAGACAGAAATGAAGTTCCATTACTCGATAGGGACTATTTTATTTCTTCTAGAACAAAGAAGCTACAGCATATTTACTGCCAGTGGTGAACTGAAAATCCTCCAATGTTTCTCATCAACATCCTTATTCCTTTTTTTCCCATTTTAAGTAGGTTTTTTTCTTAATTTTTGCTTTCAGTGATACTCAACATTAATTAATTCTGTGGGGTGAATCAGTTATGTCCATCTACATCTAAGAGAATTGGATAAATTGGATTGTCTTCTAATTTTTTTTCTGATTTTCTTGTAAAATATATTTTTTAATGTTCAGATAAAATACTGAAGATTAAAATGTAGATTTTATAGTAGATTTTTGAATTTGGGTATGAGTTCTAATAAGAGTTCTAATAATGTCGATGATAATATGATAATTTTTAGTGAATGCTTTTTCTGTGTCAGACAATATGTTGTAAGATTTATGTAGTCTTTTAACGTTTACATAATCTTTCAATGTTGCAAAGTAGGGATTATTGTTTTCATTTTACAGATGAGGAAATTGAGACACAGCAGAGTTAAATAAACAATTTTCCCTAAGAAAGAAAGGTTCAATTTCTTCAACACTCAAGTTTTTTCCACCCTGCTATATAGTCTCCCCAAAATGACTTCTCTTTCAAAGGAAGAAATACCCTTATTGTTATGCATTTATTTAAAAAAATCTTGTTTTATGGATGGATGACCCTCATAGATGACTGGATACAGAGTACTCATTAGTTGGTGTGTTGTTATTTGGTACTTTTGTACTTTTTGCTGGCCTGAACTTAGAGGAGAGATGCCTTCCTAGGGCATCTAGTAATTTGTTTGTTTATATTTTAGCCATTGCAATATATGTATAAAAATACATCATATCGATAATAAAGTTAATTTAAAGAAACATTTGAAAGAATTGGCTTAAGATATTCACTCACTTGTCTTAGAAATAATGACATTTGACTTTAATACTCTTGGTACACTGTCTTGTCCATCTTTGACTCATGAATGGAGAGTTAGTCACTGAGGACTAAAAGGTTCTGTGATACCTGGGTCCTACAAAGATCTCCTTTGGCACAGACCTCAAAGGTAGCGTGGCAACAAAGCCACAGGGTAGGTTGTTTTCAACACTTACACTGCAAAGTGAATTTGGGATGTGCTTATTTTTCTGGCTTTTTTCTAGGGCTTCTAGCAACTCTGATCAATTCCATAACTTGTATGTGAAACTTACCTGCAACGTTAGCTTGAATCTTTAGAAATACTAGACCTGGGATAACCACATAGTGTCATTTTCCCCAAGTGATTAGAATGTATTTGAGATATTCACTTACCTATTTATTTGGTACAATCTAACCTCGCAATTCTTCAATATTTGGACCAAATATAGTATATTTGAAGGAGTTTACTGAAGTTGTTTCCCTCTCTTACAATGATGCTATTTATATGAAAGAAAAGGGATGAACATAATAATAGAAATCTGATAATTTTTGATATTATCTACATTTTCTGTTTTGAGAGACAGTTTTGCGTATGGTTAAAAGTACAGACTCTGAAATCAGTTTGCCTCATTTTGAATCCCAGTTCTGTCTTACTAGCTGTGAAAATTTGAGGTTATTTAAATCTAGGTCTCAGTGTCCTCTTTGCTAACATATGCAAAGTGTTAACAATTGTGCCTAGTAAATTTCATTAAGCATTAACTATTAATATTGTTCGATTCATATTATTGTTAAAGCTAAAAGTAGCTTCCTAGGGCATCTAGTCTTACAGTTAACCCTCAAGATAGACAAGGAAGTGAGGGTTCCAAATGTCTTTATGACTTAAGTCTTAGACTCTGTGGACAGATACATTAGGATTAAATATATAGTTTAATTCTAAGGCAAGAATTCTTTCTTTCTTCAACATGTGTAGACAATTAATGTTTTTTTCACTTATCTGAATACAAGGTTCTCAGTAATTTTAGGCCCTTTTTCAGTTGCCCACACTTTCATGTATAATTATTTAAATCCTCTGTCTAAAGCAGCCTTCCTAACAGAATTGTTCTGGCAGCTTCATACTTATCCTCCAGAATTCAGCTTACTCCATGACTCCTTATTTGAAAAGTCTTCCTTGAATGAAATCCCAACTCTCATCTGCTCCAAGATTGGGGTGTACCTCCTCCTAGAACCCTGTGTTTAACCAAATTATCTCACTGGATGTATTTGCCAAATTTCGTATATTTCTCCCTAAATAGATTACTGACTCCTTGGGGCAGGAACTATTTCTTCTTTGTTAGATTGTCTTTCATTTAAAAGAGACACTATTTGATGGGCCTGGAGTTGAAGACTGAAATAGGCTATTGGTCAGCTGCCTATGATCACACCCTCTCTAACTCATACCCTTCTCTTTTTCCTCTTCAGTCCTTACCTTCTCTACTTGCTCACAAAGAGTGATAAGGTAACTGCACACACAAGGAGAAAAAGAACTTTTTTCTTAATTTTCCTATATTTGGGCCAGATCCTTAACTCATACCAGAGTAAACTACAGGATCACTTATTAGTACATGCTTTATCTAATGTTTCTTTTGCTGGTGACCAGCATGTTCCACACCATAATGTCCCAAAGTATTTTCCATAAAAGATTATAAGGCATTTTGTGAAACAAAAATAGTACCATAGAATATGAATGACAAGTCTATGAAAAAACAACACATTCTCATGTTTAAATATGGTCAGGAAATGCTGCATGGCATTGTCCCCAGTTAACATGCTAAGGCATATTAAAAGACCTGTGAAGATCTGCAGTTACCAAAAACAAACAATTATTTATATTACAAGTTTAATCAGATTCGTCTCTTAATTATTTGATCATGAATTCTTAGATGTAGTGTCTCATGGTTCTTCTAGTCTTTGGTTCACACCTGGGAAGCCATGTTCTTTACTAAAACTACCACTGAAATATGCTAGCAACTGCCACTCCCTACTGGGAACACTATCTATATTGATCCTCCAATGTGTAGGGTGTTGGGTTATTTTTTTAGATTTTCCTTTGTCAATTTTTCCTCTAATTTTCAATGACTTGGGACATCATTTTGATTGATCCTTAACAAAATGTTTCAAGAACACTTTATAAAAGAGACACTAAAAAACAAAATGTATGATACTATAAGGCATAGTATTAGTAAGAATATTATGGCTTATTTTTTTCTGAATTTTGGAATACCTTCCTATAAGCTTGTTATTTATTTACTTTTTAAAATTAACTAATTGGTTACACTTCATTTGAATATTAACAGAGCTTGAAGTCCATTCTTATTTTTATTTGTTGAATAATTCTTAATATGTTTTTTATATGTAGTCAGAACAATTGGGGGGATGTACTCCCACTCATGTGACCCTTGGGCATTTAATTTTGGTAGTCAAGGAACAGTGTACTTGTTGCTCAATACGTTTGCAGTATAGGGTACTTTAAATGTAATATATTTGTAATTTTTTCTTTGTATTTTTATTAAACTCTATGTATTTTTTCATTTTTCTCTAACTTACAGATGGGCTTATTTCTCCTGTACATGCTTTCGTTGCTAATATCTGTAATTCAATAGTCAGAGAAAATAGAAATTAGTTTGTACTGCCTTTTCAAAGGAAAACGTTTTCTTCAACCTGCCTGTATTTTTGAGCAAAAGAAAACATAGTGCTTACTAGATGACTTATTTACATGTGGAAAACTAAGAGCCCAAGTTCCAAAGATAAAAATGACGGTGGTATTTTCTCAATAATCATAGCAGCCCAGGTCAACCCAAGGTCACTTTTAGATCTCTCTCTTCGATTGCATTCATTGTTCCTGTCACTCAAACACAGGTCAATTCTCTGAAGTTGAGAGTTTGTCCAATTGTATTTTTCTTACCCAGCTTGTTGTTGACTTGACAGATGCATATGTTTTACGAAGACATAATAGAATTTCAAAATTAAAAATTGATTATGGTAATTGTGAAAAGAATTAAGTATTGCCATGTAATATTGATGCCTTCGGGGAAAAATAGCTTTTTATGCAGTTCGCAGTCCATTAATCCTCCCAATCCAGAGAGGCTGCCTTGTATCCAGAACTTCTTTTGTCTTAAACACACTGTTGGTTGGAACTCACTCACCCAGGTCTTCATCCTTCTATAATAAATGTATCTTCTGCATGTGTTTACCTATGCTCCGTAAGCTGTTGCTGGCTTGGTACTTTGCTGGTTAAAATAAACTCTTTCCTTATTGACTAAGCATGAGGCTGACTGCATGACTGGGGGTTCACCCAGGGGTTGCCATATTTTCTTATCTTCATTCTTAGAGTGGCACAGTATTCCCCTCAGACCCTAGGATGGAAATCAGATGAATCAAAATTACCTACGTCTACAGGTCATGACAGGAAGGCATAGAGAAGTGTAAAGCCCTGTTTAATCCACCTGACAGTTACAGATGGGATCACGAAACATACATTCTATTGGCCTATATCCTAAATTCTGGGCTGGAGATGTAAATACTCAATCTCATGAATGCATTTTCTTCATTTCTTGGTCTGGTTGCTCTTCACCACCAGTCGTATAAAGAAAATCTGCTTAGGTATTTAAAGTACAGTTTCCTTGTTTCTTCCTGTGCATTCGAATTCTCCTTATTTTTTCATCAGAGGTTACTTTTTTTCTTATGATTCACATTTTTTTCCTCTTCTTCAATTGCTATCCCAAATTTCTTTCCTCCTTAAAACCTTCTTAGTGTGTTCCCATATCTGATTTTATTTTACTTCTCAGGTGGATTTTTCTACATTACTTCACTTATGTTTCAATTTTGTTGCGAACTTTGCATTTTCATTTCCGTATCCAAGCTCCTCTTTCTGTCAGATTATAAAATCTCAAAGATCATGTCTTCCCTTTAAGGTGCTTACTGGGGCAGGGGCTTTGCTTTTCCTCTTTCTTTGCTGCACACAAAGGATGGAATGCAAATATTTTCCCTCCAGGGAGATTTTGGGAAGGAGAATTAGTTTTTCAGTGGCTGATGATTTGTACTCTGGGTTTAATGTTCCATTAAAGTCTATTAAGTAATATCAGAAGGAAAAGAGGGTACTAGAGGGAGGTAGAAGGGGATAAGGCAGGTGAGAAAAGGATTTCCCTGAGACTACAGGGATGATCTAAGAAAGTGGACCAGGGAAAGAAAATGTTTGCAGAAGGGGAGGCTGGAAGACTAGGGGCAGGTGCGGGGATGATGACCAACAAGGGAAAGCTCAAGCACAGTTGAAAAACTGGATGTAGTAAGAGACCCCAGGAGAGGCCTTCTTCTAGGCCACAGAAGGCACCGGAGCTGAACCACAGCTCACAGGCCAGTCTTCATGCCAGCCTTCACTGCAGCTGGCATTTCTCCTGTCCTCTGCTCAGGGACTAGTACTGTGGCACTTCTGGTGCCCAGTGAGTTTACCTTGCAACATTCAGCACCTCCCCAGCTGTCCTCCTGTCTGTGCCTGCCACCCAGTTGGACCACTGATATCCATCTGGATGAGACAGGGTTCCAGCGTACAGCATCTATAATTCATCTTGAAAGTTTTTAGCTTCAGCACAGATTTCTCTTCTGATTTCAACTTCCCACTTGCTTATCTACCCAAGTATCATGGATATCACAAACTTAATACATCCCAAAGCCAGATGCTGATCTTCCTTTTCTTAGTACCTGGCATTTCTCTGTCCATCCAGTTGCTTAAGCCACAAATCCAGGAGTCATTCCAGCCATACTCAAATTATGTAATTTAAAGAGGGCTTAATAAAGAACTATTTATAAAGATGAGGATAAAGTTTAAAGAAACCACCAAGTGATATTACAGTAAGAACCCAGGATTCATTCCTGGTCCTGAAGGGGCAAGAGAAAAGAGTGGTTACTGCAATGTGAGGCAGGGAGGGCTGTGTGGAAAGGGCCTGACAGGATCTGTGACTGTCTGTCAATGGATATGGGTAGTAGCCTTTGCACAACCTGGATGTGCAGGTTGGAAACAATTCCTCCAAGTCACTCTGTACCTCAGAACTCCTTCATTGTTCTGAGGCCATAGAGCAATGATTAAAACAAAAACCAGGGAAGCCAGATGGCTCAGTTGGTTAGAGCGTGAGCTCTGAACAACAGGGTTGCCGGTTTGATTTCCACATGGACCAGTGAGCTACGCCCTCCACAACTAGATTGAAGGACAACGACTTGGAGCTGATAGGCCCTGGAGAAATACACTGTTCCCCATATTAACCAATAAAATAAAATAAAATAAAATAAATAAAATAAAATAAAATATAAAATAAAATAAACAAAAAAGAAAGGAAGAAAGAAAGTTCCCCTATTTAAAACAAAAAAAAAGAACACTAAACCCAAAACATTGTTGATGAAATTCTACAGGGTGAGCCCTCCCAGAACACAGGGTAGAGAGGAGTGAAGAGTGAATTGGGATGGACAATGAGAACAGAGCACGATGACAAATATTTTCTTGACTCATATCTACTATTTCATGTCAGTAACCTCTTAATAGTGCTGCAGCATGTCCTTACACTAAAAACAAACAAAAGAGAAGGGGCGGATGGGGCACTAAACAAAGTAGAACTTGGGGGAGAGACCAGACCTGAGACTCCTGGGTGGGAACAGTGGCCAGTGATTTCCCCATTGCCTTTGTCCAATGCCAGAACACAGGGGATCTCACAAGTGTTCATTGACGGCCTCCAACTCTCAACCACTCAGGACCTGACCTTCTTTCTGCCTTGTTCAGTTCAGTGAGGATATGAAGTGACTCTGCTGTGCTCCCTCACACACTGACACATAATCACAGGTTTTACTTCAGCTCTATTATTTTTTCACCAAAATGTTTTGAAAAAGATATGATTGACAACGCCAAGTTGATTCAGTTGAAGACAAACGATCTTCAAGGCAGAGTTGTCTCTTCCTGATTTGACTCAATAGCTTGTGATAGTAAATTCATAAATTGAATTACTTCTGCCTCTGACTGATTTTTCTTGAAAGCAAATGTTACTCTCTTTCTTTTCACATAATCAATCATCCCATGGATTAAAGTAGGTAACACAGGTCATTCAGTACAGATCGATTTCTCTATAAAACCACAAAAGAGAAGGTCAGAAAGAAGATGGTGAAGACTCTCTAAATTGCCAAAATACAAGCTTTACAAAGAAAATATTAAACCACTTTTTCCTTTGGCTCTCAGAAAACTTCATTCTCTTCTCCTTCTACATTGTTTAGGGGGTTTTAAATCTTATCTACAACTTCTCTGACTCCTGTCTTCTATTCAACAGATGGAGTCGAAATCCCCTTCCTTTAAACATGGGCCAGGTTCACTGACACATCTGACACTGGAAGAGGTAGAAGTGAGACCACTTATGTGACTTCCATGTATTGTCATAAAAGGCTGGCTCTTTCTTTTTGGGACAGAGACATTTGGAGCCCTGAGTTGCAATGTGAGAAGACTGGCAATACTGGGAAAAGACCACCTAGAGATAGAGACAAGCCAGGGGAGCCTCAGCTATTCCAGCCACCAGCTATTTGAGTACCATCTGGGAATGAGGAGCCTCTGAGATGATTCCAGACTCATTAATGTCTGACTGCAAGTACACAAGAGACCCTGAGCAAGACACATCTGTTGAGTTCAGTCAACACCCAAAACCATGAGACATAATAGTAGTAAATGACTGTTAGTATTTTACTCCACTAATTTTGGGGTAGTTGGTTACATAGTTGGTCCAGTATTCAAAACACTGATGTCTCCCTTCATTAAACTCAAAAGAATGGATGCCTCTTGTCCAAGTCCTGGACCTTCTTCTCTTATCTGTTATTCTCTTGCCCTTAGTAATCTCATCCTCCCCATTACTTTAAGTAGCATTTATATGTTGTGATGCTTACTTTTATGTGTCAACTAGACTGGGATATGGGGTACCAGACATTATTCTGGGTGTGTTTGTGAGAGTATTTTTGAATGAGATTCACATTCCAATGAGCAGACTGAGTAAAGCAGATTGTCCTCCCTAATGTGAGTGGGCCTCATCCAATCAATCAACTGAAGACCTGAATAGAGCAAAAACGCGGAAAGCTGAGAAAGAGGGAATGCCTTCTGTCTTTCTGCATGAACTGGGACATTGGTCTTTTCTGACCTTCAGGCTTGGATTGAAACCTTGGGTCTTGAAACTGCCAGCTTTCCGACTGGAACTTACACCATCAGCTTTCCTGAGTTTCAGAATGCTGACTGCAGGTCTTTGGACTTCTCAGCCTCACCATTATGTGACCCTAGTCCTATAGTAAATCTGTGTGTGTGTGTGTGTGTGTGTGTGTGTGTGTATACATATATACATATACATGTGTATATATCCTATAGGAATTCCATAGTAAATCTCTCTCTCCATATATATGTATGTATATATATTATAATTATATATATAGAGAGATATCACAATTATACATATATATGGAGAGAGAGAGAGAGAGAGAGAGAGAGAGAGAGAGAGAGAGAGAGAGAGATTTACTATAGGAATAGTGTCACATTCTTATAGGGTATATATATATATATATATATATATATATATATATATATATATATCCCCCAAAAAAGTATACACATTTTAAGAAATAAAAACTGTATTAAAATTGTAATAATATGTACCAATAACAAAAGATGAATACAAGTCACATTTGACTTCTGCAATGACAAGAGGTGCTCAAAGTGGTTACCATCAGGATCCAGACACTTCTGATTACAGCAAACTACTGCTTGAGCAACATTGACAAAAGTGTCCATTTGTATACATTTTTGGGGAACCCCCGGTGTGTGTGTGTGTGTGTGTATTTATGTATATATATATATATATATATATATATATATACATATATATATACACATACATATGTGTATATATATATGTGTATATCTATCTATCTATCTATCTATCTATCTATCTATCTATCTATCTATCATCTATCTTATTGGCTCTGTTTCTCTGGAGAACCCTGACTAATACATGTGTCATCTCTGAAATTTTTATCTTCAGCAAAGATTTCTATTCTATGTTACAGTTGCACATTTGCATATCTGCTCAAGTGTCATGGGCATCACAAAACTAAAACATCTAAAAACTGACCCTTGATCTTCCTCATTTCAATAAATGGCAGCTCTATCTATCCAATTACTTAACCCATAAACCAAAGCAATTATTTTTCTATATGATGGCAAATATAAATTATTTTGGTTCCCAATGCTATCACTCTAGTCCAAGCTAACTGTTTTCTATCATAAAGGCTAATACAATAATTTGTCAAATTTCTTTTCGCTTCTCATCTGGCCATATCCATTACTACCACTCTACTACATATTCTTCATACAATAGCCAGACTAATTTTTTAAAACGTAAATCATACAACTTACCTTCCTGTTTAAGACTATTAAATGAGGGCTAAAATTCCATACACTCTGGGTCTGTGAGACCCTGCATGATTTGACCTGGATTTCTTGTCCACCCTCATCTTGACTCACTCTCTTCCTTCCTCACTAGGTCTAGTCACAGTGACTTTCCCTTAGCTCGTCAGAAATCCCACATGCTTTCTAGAAGTCATTTTGCATATGCTGTTTCTTCTTTGTGGAATACCATTCCTCCTTCCTCTGGCCTCATCCTCATTCTGAAAATCATCTCTTGTCTTGGTTAGTTCTTATTCATTTCTCTGGTTGCAGCTTAAATGTCACTTTCTCAAGGAGCCTCCCTTACACCCACCTCCAATATGATTTTGGTCTTTCTATGTCAGTTTCCTTTTAAAAAATGTTGTTATTTTCACCTGTAGATAACATCACAATTAGAGATTATATACATACTTGTTTTATTTATTTGGTTTACAACTTATTTCTATCACTACTCTGCAAACTCCATGACAACAGAAATGAAGTCTCATTTGTTCACCATTGAACACCCCAAATTTAGTAGTTTTCAAAGCATAGTAGGTACTCAATATATATGTCTTAAGCGAATAAAATTTGTTCTTTGAGTTAATGTTTCTGAGATACTGTGTTTCCCCGAAAATAAGACCTAGCTGGAAAATAAGCCCTAGCATGATTTTTCAGGATGACATCCTCTGAACATAAACCATAATGCATCTTTTGGAGCAAAAATTAATATAAAACCCACTTTTATTTTGTGGGAAACCTGGTACTTGTCACTTTTGAGAAAATTACCGTATGTGATCATATAGATAAATACCTTAGACGGACAAATCTCCACTAGAGGATAACATTTCAAGAACTTTATTTAGAGTCAAGCTAAAGTCTTCGACCAATCTTCAGAGAAGTCATAGAACCTTAGGTTACCTGCACTTAAGTCATCACTAAATTGCCCCTCCACTTTTCTCTAATTTCTTTGTAGCACATTTCTTATATTTCTAATCTTCCATTCTACAGGGTCAGCAGAAGACAACACCTCCCCACACACACCCAAAAATTGCAAGATTATTAGTAGGAATGCTTTTTCTTAATTTTACTGAAAAGCACATGATTATTTTTTAAGAATAGAAATCAAATCCTAATCTTATCATTCCAAATAGTTTTACCCCTGGCTTTATAAGCATCAAGAACAAAAAGTAAAAACAAAATAAACACTGTTTTTGTAGTTTAGATAGTATATTCTTACGTTTTTGGATGTCTCTATGGCCAAGAGAACCAAAAATATTGAAAACTAAATAAAAGATAAATAAAAATTTTAAATAGAACAAACAACTAAAATAACAAAAAAATCCTTCAAAGGCTAGGCAACATGAATGACCATTTTTTCTTTATAAAACATCATCATAGTTTTGGCTTCTGATTTGCTACAATCACAACCCTAACAAAAATTCTGTGGTGAGATGTGGGTAAGAAATCATGTCCATGAATACACATAGTGCAGAAAAAATCGTTTGGTGAATACCTGTGACATGCATGAAGCTCCCCACCATTATTGCTGCAGCCATAGCAATTAAGAATAAAACAGGTCAGATAAACATCACTCGATCACACTCTCCTTTCCACCTGGGATCAGAAACACCTCGGCTTTCTCCTGCTGCCCTGAGCCTGATATCAACATTGTTTTTTCAATCTGCAAGATTGCGATTAATGCTTTCCCCTCCTCTGTCAATACTTTTGGTAAAAAATTAACTAAATAAATTAACAGATAAAACAGATAAAAGAGCATATGAATGAATTAAGCATTGCTCCTTCTCACCACTATCCCTTCTGTAAATGACCAGATTAGCTGCTCATCTAAAATCTGTCAAGCAAATGCTTTGGAAATCCAGATTAATTAAAAGAATTCTAAGACAGTCTTATGAAGCAGAAGTAGATAATAGTATTACATTCTGTAGCTGCATTATTGAACTAAAGCCTGAGGCCAACAATCTCGAATTTTTGAGATGGGTGTTTTACAAAATTATTGTTTTTTTAAAAAAAAATACGTATTATTTGTTCATTGACATAGGCTCCTTCAGTCCTAATCTCTAATCTCTTTTCTTTTCAAAGCATTTCACACAAAAGTCCATAATTTATGTTTATATTTCCATATAGCCATTCCAAAAATGGTATTGCAGGACTGAATAAGTTTTATGATTTTTTTCTTTTTTTTTTTACAAAACGCAATTCTTGGGAATGCTCCAGAAAAAATTTCCACAAGCATAAGGCAGTCCAGAGGTCATTTAGTCATTCATCTCTCCTCCCTCTCAGCCTTAGGCTTGAGCCTTGTCAAAGAGAAGCAGAGTTGGACATTACTTAACGGTGGTAAGACAGATTTTATTCAGAAAGCTGTAGTAGGAGAGAGATTCCAGTATAAACTAAGCTCAACTCCCATCTATGCAGAGATGACTGGGCATTTTAAATGGAAGATAAGGGAGGCTGGAGGAGGAACAAATGGGCTGGAACATTCAGGAAACTGGAAATTTACAAAAATCAGGTAGGGGAGCTGTTTTCCAAGAACTGTGTTGGCAAGGCAGTGTTGGATCAGGGCTTATCTCAAACAGTAAATTGTTTTGGCCAACTTGAGTTTTCCCAGGCAGGAATTTCAAAGAGGACGCTAAATCATCCCAGGGATGTAAGCAACTGTGATCTGTTAGAAACTATGCTGGTCAAGTCTGTGTGTGTGTGTGTGTGTGTTGCGCTCACAAGGATGTACGTGATGGGGGTGGAGCAGGGGGTGGTCTCATTGGCCAAGGTTGAGGCCTGGTCAAGAAGGGCCAGAGGAGCCTGACTAAAGTTTGGCCAAGCAGAAAGTCTTTGTTAGACTTCTGGTTCTCTAGTGTGGAATGAAGTGAGCAGTTTGAATGACAAAGTCATCAGGCCCTAACTCAGCCATCTTCGACATTCTGCATTCCAGGAGTGACTCCAGATTTACTGTAGAACTGACTTATGGAAGATAAATTAATAGGCACAGAGCAGAATGGAAGTTACTGGTGATACTCACCAGGGCGCCACACCTGACTGTAAAAACTGCTGAAATTTTCTTCAGGGCTCAGAGCAGTGGGACCGTGAATCAATCCTTGAAACTTGCAGTTAGTTCTTTTATTCTGCCTTGTTTTAGTGTTGTAGGCAAGGTAAGGATTTGGCTTTTTATTCATATTGATGATTTGAACTTTTGGAGAAGAAAAGGAAAGACAAGAAACAAAAAGCACAGTTTGTTACAATTCTCTGAAAGATGTTGAGAAATGGGAGTGCTCTCACATCTTTCCTTGGCTGTAGGGAATAATATTTCCTTCATCTACAAATATTTATTTGTATATCTATCATATATAAGAAATTCTTTTTTGGAACGGGAGGCTGTAGATGTGAATATATAAGAGAAACGAAAGAGATAGATTTCCTCTAAGGAGCTTCCAGTGTAGGAGAAGAGAGAGAGTCGTTATAGAATTAACTATAGTGTAGTTCAGAAAATGCTAAGTGACTTCACGTAAGAAGATGCACTAAAAGTGTTGCCAGAAAGGAGATATTTGCCTTTTGTGTGGGTATTTGCAACTACTTACTAGAATGTGGGCTAATGAGAGGGAAGAACATTCCAGACAGAGGGAAGAAAAACAACTGCAAAGACCCTGAGGAGGGAATGGAGTCAGCCTATTAGAGACTGGAAGGTGAGAAAGGAAGTAACTCTACATGAAGGACATGAAGTCAGGAAGCTAACATCAATGCCTTGCAGGCTCTTAGTGAGAAGGTTCTGAGTGGACGACTGATGTGACTTAGGTTTTGAGAGAATCACACTTCTTTCTGTATATACTAATTATAGAGAGAATTATATCCTAATGGGAGGCAAAGGGCAAGAGCAGTGAGGAGGCTGCTGGCATAAACCAAGCTAGAGCCGAATGCGGTTGGGCCAGAACAGTGATCAAGCCAGGACTTTGGCTCCACTGACATCATGCTGAGTTTCTTACCTGGATGCAACCAATAAAGGCCAGGTGCAAAGTAAACAATACCAAAAAGAAGCACACATCATTGTTCATAAACAAAGGACAAGTTCTTGGTAAAAATAAAGTTTGTGGAGGTTTTGTTGGGGAATGTATACGTTCAAGGAGAGAAAGCTGGGAGAATCTTTGCCTCATGTCTACTTTTTATAAGAATGAACTCCATCTACAACTCCATAGGTAGTGAATGAGAAGAAGAAGGAAGAGGAGGAGGAGGGCAAAAGAGGAGGAGGAGGGGGAGGAAGAGAAAGAGAAGAAAGAATTGCAGTACAGAAGGTGTCAGGACTGAGCAGAAGTGGAAAAGGGAACATCAGAAGGCAGAGGGGACATCACTGTGTAATTGCATAGACTGAGTTTATAGACTCGGTAGAGAACTTAAGAGAAGCAAAGATTATACATTATTATTGAGGACAGAGGCAATGGAGAGTGTTGATGATAAGGTGAGGACCTTGTACTAATATGTATGTGAAATTCAGTATAATTTAAATAAAGTGAGTGCAGTTGATGAATCCCTTCTTTCTCCCAGAGATTAGGCTAGAGGTATATAAGCCTAATATAAGCTTGAACCAGCAACCTTGTTTACCATCTTCATGGAGAGTCCAGCTTAGTGGAAAAGAGACAGACTATTAAATATGCCTTCACAGAACCATATACCAAGTGTTTTCAGTGGGGAAAGGCACATGCAAAGCAAATCCAAGAAGGTAGTAAATAAGGACAGTTGGGCAAGAGAAAAACAATCTTGAGACCTAAGTCCCACCTGTACAAGTAAGTAGCTCCGTGCCCCTAACTATTCATCTAGTCTCTTTAAGCTTCAATTTACTCATATGTACAATAAGTGGGTAGAACTCTATGACCTCAAGCCTCTTTAACATTTACAATGTCTAAGCTATGGTCTTGTGTTTGCCAGGCAAGGTTTAAAGCATCCAGACATTCAGGAGAAGAATCAGCAGCTGACTAGCAACTTCAACATTGGTTTCAGTTCCTATTTATTTTATTATCAAAACCTTAAAACAAGGTTAGTAGTTCTTTGAAATAAAGGATTATTACTCAGAAAGCAACGTTTCAGCTGTGTTATGATTAAAAGACTTTGAAAAGCTCAAGAAGTACAGTTTTCTCCAACATTGTTTTTTCTTCTTTTTACAAAAACCTTTTGCGCGAGTTCAAGTGCAAGGTTAGATACTAATTTGATTCTCTACATTATGAAACAGTCTTTAACACAGCATTGAGACATGGGCTTACCTAGAGGGACTATTTTTGAAAGAAATGCTGCTTTGTTTTTCTAAATCACCGGAACAGAAATAACTGGCTGATTTGCTGATATGCAGATAAATATTGGGCATTATTTAGCCAGCACCAACCTGTCTGAATATGTTTCCTCCACTCTGGGAATATTGAATTTAAAAAGAAAAGAAAAGAAAATACCCTTTGTTTCCTAAAGAATAAATATCAGATATTAGACAGTACCCTTAAAAAACAAGAAAATTAGATAAGCTCCATTTTCTTGTACAAAAAGAAATTTGCCTTCTTCAGAAACTGATAAAAAGTCCTTTCTGGGTGAACGTGTCAGGGTTTCAAAATGGTGGCAATGAAAATGAAATAAATTGCTACCCGGTTACGGCCAAAATTAAGGGCAATGTCTAATCATTTTCCAACTAGAACTAATCAAATCACAACTAATTTATGTGAAGATGGAAAATAAAACTTTCCTTTAAAGTCCTGTTGGCTGCCTCTGTTGTTTTTATCTCCACCTGCTGTTCTAAATTCTCTGGCTTTTCATTTGCACTTTGAAAGACTTTGCACTGGATTAACTACTCAAATTTAAATGAAAATGCCAGTCAGATATATTTGGTTTTGTTTTAGAATGTTCTTTTCTCTGACACAATTTTGGGTTTTCCAATTTCAAGGCCAGTCTGTTCTGTCTTCAGCTTCCCAAACTGTCAACCCTGCAACTATATTCTCGTTTGTTAACTAACGCCATCAGTTGTTCCACGGCCGCTCACTGGGCCACTCCTCTTATCTTTGATTTGTTCTACCCTTCTATCTACTTTGTTCACATTACTGTCAGCCTCAAGGTGAGACCTCTCCCTTTATACTTTGTTCCCAAGTATGTAACTATTCTTATCTTTCCCTCATGGTAACTCACCACTAGCTAATACTGGCTAAGAAAACATTCTCTTTTGAATATGTTATGTGTAAAGAGCATAAAAACCTGTTCTTACAGGAAACACAATGCATCCCGAGAGGTTGCTGCTCAAAGGGAACATTTTAGCTTTCACTGTCTCACCACCCTGCTTGCTCTACTTTTCTCTGCTTGAAGAGCAAGCCCTTCTTACCTGTGACAAGGGCAATTGCTTCTTTTGCCCATCAGCATATCCCTGCTGTGTGTTTCTGTTGGCACTGCCAAGTTCTCGGCACCAAGTGGAAGTGGCCTGCGGCATTTGCCACACAGCTACTTGAGCCCAGACGTGGCAATATGTCTGCCTACAGAGCCTGCATCCACAAGTCCTTCTGGTGTGGAAAGATACAATACAGAAGAGCAAGATATATTTCCTACCAACCCAACCCCCAGCAATGCTCTTCTCAAATCCTCCTTTTATATTGAGAAACAGAGCAGAAGCACAGATGAGAATATTTTCAATTACTCAGATTTGCTGGAGGGAGGATTCCAGGTGGTGAGGGGAGATCTGAGCCCCAAATAGATATAGGTTTAACCTTACAGTTGGTCAGAGCAGGTGTATACAAACCATGTGGTAAAATCTTAGGGGTCCTGGAGACATCCCTAAATCTAAAAGCATTCTTCATGAAATGTTTGAAATGTCAGCTGTAGAGGTCCAACCATTTGCAGGTATTCTGCTATCTAATAAAATGTAAGTACCTCCAGGAAGGGATATATTTTTAAATATATTCATCAATATCACCTTAGCGCAAAAGGGTTTAAAGTTCATTGTAAAATTCAGCACGTGTTTATTGGTGGTAGGTCAAAAAGATTTTTTTTTTCACCCAGTAAAAATGGAGAAAGAATAATAAGGAAATGTGACTAAGAAGAATAAGGCTATTGAGGAAAATTGACTAGTACACAAGGAGAGATCAATGTAAGAAATGATCTGATTGGCAGTGCCTTCTCCGAGTTCTGGAATCTTGGTCCTTATTCTACCAAGTCCTATCAGGAGCAAGTATCGTTAAGGAAGTTGACTTTTCTTTCTTTTCCAGAAGATACCATATCCTCCTAAAACCAAATAAAGCACCACAGTGTAGTAATTTTCACTTCCACATAGGAAAACATTTCCATTATTGTTTGAGATTTTAAGTAAATTTCTTAAAACTTTGCATATTTATTTCTCAGAGCTCTCTATGTTGCTAATTATGCAGAATATGATTTAGTCTTGAAAAACCTAAGCACATGTCTTCAGTAACTAGTATTTACATGTTATGTATTTTAAATAATAATTAGAAATTAATAAGCCAAACATATAAAACATACAATACAAAGAGAGGAAAAATGGGACGTCATAGGAATGGCGGCAGCGGGGCGCACTTTTCGAGTTCTCCTCCGGATCTTATCACAAACCGGACATATAACCCATCAAAGGACTCTCTGCTCATCACGCAGAACAGCTAAGACACTCATTGAAGGATTACTTGAAGGTGCGCAAATTGGGCGAGCAGGGGAAGAAGGAAGGGAGCAGAGGGGAGACTCAGCCCGCATCTGCTGCGGTGGAAACGCAGCCGGCACCCGCAGCTGCAGAGACGCAGGGGATCCCAGGACGGAACAGAGAACACAAAAGCCAGGAGGTGGGCTCTTTTCCTGCGTCCCACAGCTGATCTCTCCTGCCGAGGGAGCAGCTAGGTGGGCCCTAGGTCAGACAAAGAACATAAACTCCATACCCGCTCTTCCAATCTTATCCCCACCCTTCCAGAGACTTAAACTGGCCCCTGAACTGAGGAGTAGTGTCAGATTACAGAGGAGCCTTAGTGCTTAGGCTCTGGGAAGACTGGCAGGCAGCTCTGACCCAGGGAAGAGGCTGGGAAGAGTGTGATTTTTGCTGGGCTAGGAGAGAAGAGACTCCTCCACCCCCAGCCACCACCTTTTCTGGCCTGCGAGAAGAGTGTGACATGGCTGGGCTGAGAGAGAGAAGACCCCGCCATTCCCAGCCCCCACCCTTTCTGGCCTGCCTAGGGCGGGGCAAGTATAACTGTGGAGGCACTCCCAGAGATCAGCAGTAAGTGGCAGACGCAGCTCCTGGCTTTCAGCAGCTCAGAAATCTCCCACCCGCCACACACACACACACACACACACACACACACACACACACACACGGAAGTGCCCTAAGACTCAGAAGAACTGGACACAGGGCTGGTGGTGCTACTCTCAGTGTGCATATGTGCAGGCAAGGGCAGAAACTGCACTGACTTTGTAAAAACTACCATCCAGACCCCTCAGCCCCACGCATCTAAATCTGCAGTCCCAAACTCACTCTGGGCACCAGGTGTCTGACTCTGCCTGCACAATACACAGGGGACTCTTTGGTACAGCAGAGGACAACCTGGAGATTACTTGGTGGGCTTAAGCCAAGACTGGAGCTGCTTTTTGTTTTGCTTTGTTTTGTTTTATTTTGTCTTTATATCTTTGATATCTTTGCCTGTGTTGAGAGGGGGTTGTCGGTTGTTTTTACATGTGAATGTATTTGATTTTTTCTTTGTTGTTGTTGTTGTGCTTGGTGATTTGCTTTGTTCTGAAATTGCCCTACCAGGGCCCAGCTTAAGAGGAACAAGATTCAACATACCCAGAGGCCAACTCCAGACCAAACCAGAGTACTACCAGGTTTGAACTACAAGTTACACACCCAGAGAGAATTCTCTACAGGCACAAGAGCCCATAGAGGCCAAACCACATTTAAGTGGTCAACCCTCATGCAGCAGAACACCCTGCAGTGGGCAGAGCCAAGTCCCACAACTAGTCAACCTAGGAGTTAACCCCACCTACTCACAAGCGAAAAGCAATTAAAGATCTTCTTTAACAGGACAATATACACAACACAAGAGTCACCTTTGGAGCACACACAGAGCTGAAGAACGAAGTAGTGCAAGTCAAATATAAAGGACACACACTACATAAGATAACCCAGCAAGAACTAAGAACTCTAGGGGATCTACCGAATACATCAAAGCAAACATAGAGAGTCAGCCAGAATGGGGAAACAAAGAAACATGTCCCAAATAAAAGAACAGAAGAAACCTCCAGAAGTGGAACCAAATGAAACAGAGGTAACCAACCTGTCAGAGACAGAGTTCAGAACACTGGTGATAAGAATGTTTAAGGAGCTTAGAGACGACATAAAGAAGGATGTAGAAATCATAATGAACAACCAGTTAGAACTAAAGAACACAATTACCAAAATCAAGAACTCACTTGAAGGAATTTATAGCAGGTTAGATGAAGCAGAGGATCGAATCAGCAACTTAGAAGACAAGTTAGCAGAGATCACCCAAACAGAACAACAGAAAGAAAAAAGAATAAAAAACAATGAAGATGGTTTAAGAGACCTCTGGGATAACATCAAACACAACAACATGCACATCATAGGAATACCAGAAGGCGAAGAGAGGAAGCAAGGGATTGAGAACATATTTGAAGTAATAATGTCTGAAAACTTCCCTAACCTGATGAAGGAAACCAACATACAAACCCAGGAAGTGCAGAGAGTTCCAACCAGGATAAACTCAAACAGGTCCACACCAAGACACATTATAGTTAAAATGGCAAAGCTTAAAGACAAAGAGAGTATCCTAAAAGCAGCAAGAGAAAGACAGAAGGTTACATACAAGGGAACTCCCATAAGACTATCAAATGACTTTTCTACAGAAACATTGAAGGCCAGGAGGGAGTGGCAGGAGATACACAAAGTGATGAAAAACAAAGGCCTACAACCTACATTGCTTTATCCAGCAAGGCTATCATTTAAAGTTGATGGAGAGATAAAGAGCTTCCTAGAAAAGAATAAGCTAAAGGAATTTATTACCACCAAGCCAGCATTGCAAGAAATACTAAAAGGACTTCTGTAAATAAAAGAAATATGAAAACAATATAACTACAAATTTAAAAATGGCAATAACTATGTACATTTCAATAATCACTTTAAATGTATATGGATTAAATGCTCCAATAAAGAGACATAGGGTGGCTGAGTGGATAAGAGTTCAACTCTTGTTGTCAAGTTTAAGGATACTTTCTGTGTTCTGGATACTAGACCCTTACCAGATTTATTATTTGCAAATATTTTCTCCTAGTCTGTGGATTGTCTTTATGTTTTTGATAGTATTATTTGATGCACAAAAGTTTTTTTTAATTTTGATGAAGCCCAATTTGTCTGGTTTTCCTTTTGTTGCTTTTAGTGTCATATTTAAGAAACAATTTTTTAATCCAAAGTCATGAGGATTTTCACCTATGTTTCCTTCCAAGGGTTTTACAATTTTAGCTCTAACATTAAATAAAGTCTTTGATACATTTTGAGTTTTCTTTTGTATATGTTGTGAGGTAGGCAACAAAATTCATTCTTTTGAATGTGGATATACAATTATCCCAGGACCATTTGTTGAAAAAAAACTTTTGTTTTCCCCATTGAATGGCCTTGGAACCCTTGTCAAAAGTTAATTGACCAAAGATTTTTGGATTTATTTGTGGACTCTCAATTCAATACCATTTATCTATATGCTTGTCCTTATATCAATCCCAGTTTTGATTAAGGTAGCTTTGTTACACTTTGAGTAAGGACACGTGAGTCCTTCAAATTTGTCCTTTTTTTCAATTTTTAAGAATTATTTGGGATACCTCGCAATTCAGTATGAATTTTATAATCAATTTGTCCATTTCTGCAAAATGGCAGTTGGAATTTTGTTAGGGATTGCATTTTGAGTCCATAGATCAATTGAAAAGTGTTGCCATCTTAACAATGTTAACTTTTTCAGTTATGATGATAGGATGTCTTTCCACTTAATTAGGTGTTCTTTATTTCCAAACTATTCTGTAATTTTCAATGTACATGTCTTACGTTTCCTTGATTAAATTTATTTCTAAGTAATCTTTTATTCTACTGTAAATAGAATGATTTTCTTAATTTTATTTTCAGATGCATCTTTACTAGTGTATAGAAATATAACTGATTTTTGTGTGTTGATACTGTGTCCAGCAACTTTGCTGAATTAATTTGTCAGCTCTAGTAGATTTTTTTTTGTGGGTGGATTCTTTAGGGATATGTATATATTCATGGTATCTGTGAATAGAAATAGCTTTCTTTTTCCTTTTCAATCTAGATGTCTTTTACTTCTTTTTCTTGACTAGTTGCATTTGCTAGAAGTTTCTGTACAATACTGAACAAATGTGTTGAGATTGTGTGTGTGTGTGGAGGGCACACCTTTACTACTTAGCCACGCTGTTTACAACTATGCTAGATTCTTTACTTTCTGCTTTCACTAAGCCTGAAGGTCAGCCAGACATGAGAGTTAGGGCCTTCTCAGATTTTTTCTGGGCATGCACATGGCTTTCTGGTTCCCAGAAATATGTCAGAGCTTTTCATATTCCTTTTCTGCTAAGTTTCTCATTCTCCAACCTTTCTTTTTACTCATCTGGTTATTCTGTTATTCATCCCTTTTCTTATCCATTGACCTAGGCACCAGAAACTATATTTTCCTTCACCTACTTTCCACAACTGCCCACCTCAGCACTGAGAGACTTGAGTTAGGTGAGAAAAAGCAAACCCTTTGATCCAGTCCTCCTTAAAACAGTCTACCACAGGTTAAAATAGACTACCACAATTCTTTAAGAATAAGGCTTATTCTGCTGCTCTCTGGTATGAGCACATGGCAATGGGCTGTTGTTCAAGGCCACTGCCAAACAATGGTGCGAGGGATGTGACCTGGGTAAAGTGGCAAAGATTCAAGTTCTTCTCCTTCTTCTCCTTCTCCTTTTTCCTCTTCTCCTTCTCCTCCTTCTCCTTCTGCTACTTCCCTTTCCTTTCACCCTCTCCCTCTCCCTCTCTTTCCCTTCCCCCCCCATCCATCTCCTTCCTCTTTTTCTTTCCTAATTAAGTGTTTCCCTAGTCGTTGCAAGCTTTTAGTTAATTTCAAGAGTTGATTCTGTTAGTTTTTGTTAGTTTGTTCATTGCTTTTGTGTAGGGATAGGCTTTTTGAATTTCCTACTGTGTCATTGCTGCTAATGTCATTCAATTTGATGATTTTTGACAAGTATATAAAATTGTGTATCCAACCACCATAAGATAAATGTGATGAAAAAGAGTCAAAGCCAGTGTCTCATACCAACTCATTCCATAATAATCCTAACGTTCTCATAAAATATGTAGTAGCAAGAAGTGCATAAATGATTTGTATTAAAAAGAGAGAAAAAAAGAGCAAACATAGTAGTTTGGAAAATAGTACCCAGGAGAATTATGTAAAGGTCACAGAATATGAATAAATATTAATGCACTTATCATGCAAAATTGGAAGAAATGTGCTGTTACAACTGAAATATTATTCAAAGACAAGCATTGTAATTAAGGGTTTCCTTTTCCCATGGCAGTGGTAGAGAAATTCAGGTTTATTCTCAGCCTTTAGCCAGTTCGTAATCATTTTAAAAATTCAAATGTAATTCTCTTTGCAATAATGCTTAAAGACTGAATGAAGAGCTAGTTAATTCCTCCAAAGCACGGCATTCAATCTGTTAAACACATCATATTTCTGCCTAGCATGTTCAGGAATGCAGTAGCATCAATTAACTGTTTTAACCCTCAAAAACTTACAGTTAACCAAACACATTGCCAACTCATCTCCTCTCAGGGAAGCTGGACATTTTTGGATGATCTATAGAAAGTCGTTCATTCTCCTGTTCAGACTTCCATTGCGCTGCTCTAATTCATCAGAATAGTTTTTGGGGACTATCTTCAGTTTGAGGCCTGGGAGCAGAGGAGACCCAAGATAGCTACCCAGTTCAGATGTACAACACTGGTATTTGCTCCAAGCTACTACCATTAGTAAATGTTGGCAAACATTTAGAAAGGCAACTTGGGTCTGATCCACATATCAGACAGAGGGGTGATTGTCTCAGGTTTAATCTCCCAAAAAGCTTCCCAAAATCAGATTGGATTCAGAAATCAGATGCATCATAACTATGATATATGTTTTCTCTAGTTTACTTTGCACTTTAAATCTTTCTTGGAGCAAAAGTACACATTAAAGAAATTTCTTTGGTTTATAAAGAAAAAAATAGAAAAATGATCCTATAAGTTGATATTCTTTTTCTATACGAAACAATAAAATCTTTAAAGGTGCTGTGGTTAATCTTGGTTTTCCTTAATGATTGAAAAAGTCAAGAATAAATGGGAGATTCAGAAAGATCATTAGTTGATTGGGTTAAAGTTACAGAATTGCTTAGTTTCCCATAGATAAATAATCAGAATAAACATTATAATAATGCACACGAAGTGTTTTTAAATTTTTGTCAGTTTGTTAAGTAGAATGCCAAAGTAAATTAGGTCATGGATAAAAAACATTAAGAAATGTACATTAATATTCATATAAAAAATACCTTGTCAAGTGACAACTGAACCATAAGAGCTATACATGTATGAGTACTTATATGTTACTTCTTCAACAATAAAAATATGGTAAACCGCAGGAGCAGATGAATTGAGGTATTTGGTAGTGACACAAAAGAGGTTCATTTGACATATATTTACTTCAAGTATAAAAATTTTAATCTTTTGAGGGTTTAAAGTCTTGCTTTTTTTATATCCTCCGAAAAGTATGCACTGTTAGACAAAACATGGCTTCTCAGTAAAGGCTTATTAAAATAAGCTCAGTTCAGATTAAAGTCGCATGATAACTCTTTCTTATACTATTATTATTTTATTATGTTATTATGATTATTATTATTTGAATTCCTATGGAAGGGGACAAAATGTCATTCTATGAGGAGAATATTTTAAATTTAAGTCAGAAGAAAATATGTTTTAGAGATTCTCATATCCCATACTATTGCTACAAAGAATATCCAGGATTTTCAAATAGGTTTAGCCACAGACATGAAACCATGTATTTACCACACTATGATGTGTCTTGCTTCTGTGTCTTTGTTCATAGACTTCTTTCGACAGGAAAGTGTTTCCCTCAATTCTTTGCCAGTCAATTGTTATCTTTTCCAAGACTCAGTTCAATGTTCGTGTCCTCTAGAAAACCTCGCCTTATTGTTCAAGCTGAGTTAAGTGTCCCTCTTCTAAACTCTGTCAGTTTTTGTCTCTCTTGCCAATAGCTTGTAAGTGCTTTAAGAGAATATATGATGTACTAATATTTTTGTTACTTGTCCCTCTCCTAGTCCTTGGCACATAGTAGACACTCTATCACTATTTGTTCAATGAATTGGAAGGATTATGTTCTAAAAAGAAATCACAACTCTAATTTATGAATAGTTATTGCCATATTTAAACCTGATAATACATTTAATAATAAAGGTAATATTGCTGCTGATAAAATAATATTATTTGCCAATTAATGGAACATGTGTTATTGTTTTGGGTTTCATGTCACTTCAAGTCCACTCATAAAAAGGTGTTGGGTGCGGTGGAGTAAATTTAGCATTTGTCTTCCATCAGGGAAAACCACTAAACTAAGAAAGAGAATATAAAACAGAAATGTACTTTTGATCTTCAGTGAAACTAAGAGACAGCTAAAAATTTGAACTATAAAATCAGAACAAGGAATCGCAAAACAGTGAAAATTAAATAAAGGTTTAAGAACATAAAGAGAGAATACAGTTATTATAGCAGATCACAGGAAATATTAGCACAGTATACTTTCCAGGATGATGCTCAAAACCAGAAATCTCATAATGACAAGAAAAATTACCTGTATGAGCTGGTAAGCATACCTGTACTTGGCTTGGTCGTGAGGAGAAATTAAGAATCATACAGACAGGCCATATTTGCAGAAAACCATCTGTCAAAGAGGTTGGGCTGAGGAATCTCTGCATTGTGAACAGCCTGCAAAAAAAAAAAAAAAAATCTACACCATCATTCTGAGTCATAGAAGAATCTCTGCTAACCTGAAATATGGTCATGGACCTCTGTAACACAAATCTCTTAAAAACAGCTGGCCAGAAAGAAATATAGCCCTCAATAATAATGAAAAAAGAATATTATATACAGAAAGATAACAAACACACACACACAACCAGAGGAAAGGAAGGGGAAACAAATAGCATAGAAAGAACATTTAACAGGAAAAAAAATGCTTGCCATAAAACATATGAAAACTGTCATCAAACATTTTCCCAGGAATTACAAAACTTACTAGAGTAAGTATGTTTATAATAGAAAAGCACAAAATGAGATACAAAAGTTCAGAAAGGAAATGACAATTAGTAGAATATAAATAATTCATTAGTAGAGGTCAAGCAATAAATAAATGACAAATAAAATAATATAGAAATAAATAGCCTTCATATGCAAAACCAGCTACTTTGAAGATATAATGGACAAAAAGTCCACAATTTCAGTGGTAGCAACATGTATGAAATATTTAGGACAGAATGTAAAAAGAAATGTTGATGAACTTTTAAAAAATTGGTAAAATGTTACTATAGAACCCCAAAGGAGACTTAACCAATCGGAAAGGCTTATTTTTTGACATACCAACATTCATCATACTCACATTAACATATAGATGTCAATTCTGCCTAAATTTATACATAAAATTATGTGACTATTAAAAAAACATATTTTTTAATCAGAAAAGTTAATTCTTAAATTTACACAGAAAACTCTAACTAGCAATAATAACTAAAACATTCTGAAGAGTTACGAGAAGTGACTTGCCCAAATGGATATCAAAATGTATCATAAAGTGATATATTTCAAATTGTTTTGCACTGGCACATGAATATACAAACCAATGGAACAGAATATAAAGTACACAAATGTACCCAAATGCATTTAAAAATGTATGATACAATCAATACTTAAAAACAGGAAAGCAATATTATTTAAGAAAATAATGGTAAGGAAATAAGAGTAGGATAGCTGTTTGCAAAAATAAACAAAACAGCTGGATCTTAACTACTTTTTATTCAGAAATTAATTTCAGTTAGATAAAAGATATAAATGTAAAAATAAAAAGGCACCCATAAGTTATTAGAAATAATGGATATTTTTCAACTTCAAGAAAGCTAAGGCTTTCCTAAGTATGACATAAATCGTTGAAGTAATTCAAAGAAAGATTGAATAAATCAACTACCTTAAAAAAAATTCCTTTATGATTCAAAATAAAGGAAAAAGACATATACTAATCTGAGAAAGAATAACTACAATTTATAGACTATCAAAGTGCTAGCCCTTATCAGAAAAAATTTTCCTACAAATCCATAAATAAAAGTCTGACAATGCAATATAAAAGTGTGCAAGAGATATGGAAAACAATTCATGGACAAGGAAATATGCTTAAGTAAAAATTCAGACCGAAACTACAATGAGATACTGTTTTCACCTCCTAGAATGCAAAGGCCCAGTTGTCCATTACTCGAAGTCCAATGATAAATTGTGTTGGCAAGGGTATGGGGGAAACAGACACTGTCACGCAGTACTGGTCGGAACGCAAATTAATGCAAGTTTCTTGAAAGGGCAATTTGGCAATAAAAATGAAAAATACAGATATTTTTAAACTCAGGGATTCCATTTCTAGAAATTTGTCAAATTGAAAACTCATAGATGTGCAACCTGACATGTAAGGTGTTATGCATGGCAAATTATTTGCTATAACTTAATTGTTTAATTTAATAGAAGATTGGTCAAAACCGTTTTACACCCATATGTGAGAAAAATAGCCATTTAAAAAGGATGACTCAGTATTTATAAACTAATAGAAAAAAGAACTGCACAATTAAGTGGAAAAAAACCCCAAATGTGAAAGGATGTATTTGGTAAGCTGAAATTTGCATTAAAAAAGAAAAAAATGTGTATATTCAATATTTACTCATATTTACATAGAATATTTCTGAAAGAAATTCATGGATGCAGCAGTGGTTATTTCTAGAGAGAGAAAATTGAAAGTTGGGAGACCAGACCATGAAAGAACGTCCCTTCACAGATTGACTCGTACATTTTGAATTTTATACTATGAGTCTGTCTGTCTGTTTATTTATTTATTTTTAAGAAAGAAAATCATAGTGCAGGTGGCAGCATAAAATGGTGCAAGCAGAAACAGCATAAAATGGAAGTTAGAAGCCACACCACCTGGAACAATCCAAACTCTGCCAGTTACTGGTTGGGTGACTTTGGGCAAAGTACTTAGCTCTATGTGGCCTATTTTCCTCATCTTTAAAATGGGAATAATAATCCTACCTACCTCATAAGGCTGTTATGACAACTAACTAATTAATACATGAAAGGCAATTAGAAGAGTGCCTGACAAATAAGTGTCCATCGGATACCTTACAAAATCTTTACATTATTGATTATACTCCCCAAATTGTCCTTTGTATCCCCGTGGCAATCTTGTGGTTACCAATTTGTGCTTTATAATCCCCTCCCCTTCTCCTTCATCCTTATCCCCCTCACATCTAGCAACCCTCAGTTTTTTCTCTATATTTCTGAGGCAGTTTCTGATTAGTTTGCTCATTTATTCTATTCTTGAGATTCCACACATAAGTGAGATCATGTGGTATTTGTCTTTCTTTGTCTGACTTATTTCACTTAGCATAATGTTCTCTAGGTCCATCCATATCATTGCAAATGGTAAGATTTCTTTCTTCTTTATAGCCCAGTAATACTCCATGGTATAAATGTACCACAGTTTCTTGTCTTATTATGGAGTCCACGTCAGGGAAGGTATACATGACTGACCACTGCAGTGTACACCTGAAGCTGAATAATAATGCATGTCAACTGTAATTTAATATATATATAGTCACAGGATGTGGAGCACAGCATAGGGAACAGAGTCAATGGGACTGTAACAGGTGTATACGATGTCAGAGGGGTAGTACGTTGGTGGAGAGGGGTTATCACTTTGTGAGGGGTGTAAATGTCTAACCATTACATCGTTTTGTACACCTGAAACTAATATATATATATATATATATATTTATTTTTTTTAAAGAGTACCTAACATAAAAAAGCACTTCCTCAATGTTTTTTTTTCCATTGAAAAAATGGAGTAAAATACACACACACACACACAATCACCAATATACTAGGTGTCTGTAGTAAAACAGCACCAACTGGACTCAGAATACTGTGACAGTTTAGAAAAAGAGACCACAGGCGAATTGGATATATCGTAAGACCAGGACTAAGTGTGTAGTACAGCCACCGAAATTCTGAGGGAGAGAAACCAGATGTTTATCAGCTTAGTGTTTGACAATTTGGTCCTACAGCTGCTGTTCCAGGGGACTGAACACACATACCACCATTATAAGATGTGAACATAGTATCAGGTTTAGGGAGAAAAATGATTAACTGAGAAGCAGACAAACACACAAGGTCATCTAGCTCTGATGATCTCAGAATGCATAATCCAGGTAGAGCTGAACAGAATACATCACGGGCATTAAAGCAGGAGAGCGACCCAGCTTTCAGAAGGTCAGTGAACTCAGGGGGAGAGTCCTGGTCCAGGAAGTAGCCCTAGAAATCGAAGCTTCCTGAGCTCAGCCTGTAGTATCAGCAGTTCTTCCATTGACCTAAGTCAGTCACATCCACTGAGCTAGCTTTCGGCTAAGTTACTGAGCAGAGAGGAAATAGACATCTCAGGACACCTAGATTTGTCTCCCTCTGGTATTATGATTTCATATCCTTTATATGTCCTCCCCCTAAAATAAACTACAGACTCAGGTACTAATCAGAGTAGGAAGTTCTCTAGGTATAATCTCCTCTCACTTACCTTAATATACGAGTATCTGTCTAATTGGTAAGTGGCCATGGTAAGGTTACGGTGAGAAATTTAGTTAGAGTTTAGGTTTCATTTTAATATTTCTAGAGATAACTGCAACAGAGTAGACACCTTCACATCTCTTAAGGAGTTAAATTTAACAGGATCCATTACTTTGTATAATTACACAATTCAAATTGAAAGCAGGTCTTCATTTTTAGGCAAATTTTTTTTAAAAGAAAACTAAAGAAAAACCTTGTGAATCCCTAACGCATACTATACAGATTCAAGTAAGATTTGTTGGATAACTATTATGGGCAAGATACTCTGCAAAAGTATTTTCTCACCTCATGCTTCCTTATAGAAAAGAGAATGCAAAGGGTGGGGCATAAATTCAACTCAGTGATATTGCTTTGAGTTGATCTTAGGCTGCTCTAATTTTTTTTTCTTTATGGCTTTTCCTGCTTTGCATCAAAAGAATGGACTCCCAACACTTTCTTTCTATACATTCTACCACATCTAATCCCTGACACAGTATTCACATTAAAGTACAGTGGGGTTCTTTATTTGTTTCCTTTTTCTTTGCTTTGCTTAAGTCTCATTTTTGCACTTGCCTTTCTGGTTTCCTTATTTAAGTCAAAGTTGTTGATTGCCTATTGCCTCAAATAACTTCCTTTTGTTAACATCTGTGACTGAGGGAGGAGGGATAGGATAGCTCATAAGAATGAAAAGAGCCATTCAGATGTTTTTAGCACAGAATAATAAGAATGAAAAGTAAGTTTTCTTCTTTAACCTTCTAGCCAACTATATACTGTGCCCCACTCACCATTTTTAAGATACAGCTTATTTTGACTATTCAGCCAGCAAATTATAGCTCTTAGTTTCTAATCAGTGGTTGTGTTTTTGTTTTTGGCATTGTGTGTGTGTGTGTGTGTGTGTGTGTGTGTGTGTGTGTGTGTGTGTGTGTTTGGTGGTTTTGGAGATCTGTAAAGAGTTCTATAGGATTATTATAGAAATTGCTGTTCAAAGCTTTCTTAATCTGGAATGAAGTGGTTATGAATAAGGATGTACAAGTCACTATCAATTTTCTTCAAGCTGGTCCGTGCCTGTTTATCCTTTTGCTGTATGTGATGACACGCATTGTAGTCTATGTGAAAATGCCCCATCCACGAGTAAGAAAAGCTTAATAATTTATTTGCAGTCCATCTTCCTCTAGACAAGTGCATGGCATGTATTTGCTGAGTTGTGTAACCAGCTCTCAGAGCAGGCACATGGCCAGCTGCAAATGGTTATTTCTGACATCTTTCCATTTTTCATGGTTTTAATATCTAGCCCCCGAATGCCTGTTCTGTATTTTCAAAACAAAACAGAAGTGAGGCATCAATAGTGTGTTGTTAGGAGGAAATGTCATGACCTTGATTATAACTGTTATTTTTGAAGGGAAAATTATAGATATGAAATTCTTCAGGGTCAGATCCAATACATAGTACATCTAATTTAGAAGGGCATTCTCTGTTCTGTGGGTAAGTTCCCAGAGTGTTTAAGCCAAATTAAGAGGGAACCCTTCAGTCATTTCTTGTGCTGTGGTCAAAATTCTTTACTCCTATGCTGGTATCACATACCCGGGGGGACAGTGGGGAAGGGGATCTTTGTGTTGGATAAGGGGAAGATACATTCATAAAAGGAACTAAATTCATCTGACATTGAAGAAAAATCAAGAAAATTAGTGATCTTATAAAAAAATTTCCCTTTATTCTGATTTACTCGTTGATTTATTTTTTTAATAACTCTGCTCCCATTTACAAACATCTTGGAACTTACGAATGTGATGATCTTTTCTTCTAGAATGGAATGCAAAATAAATGAACAAAAACTTCCTGGTTGGATATTAGTTGGGAAGGTACCCAAATAAGCTTATGTAAGGCCCCTTTACTGTAGTCTCTGGGCACAGGCTCCAAGGAACACATTGTAGGAAGGCCTGAAGCGCTGCTGTGTCCTCCTATAGTCATTGTCAACTTCTTTTTGTCTCCCTGAATCAATAAATTCCAAAAGGCTAAGAGCATACAACACCTGTCTGTGGGAAATTCAACAGAGTCTCTAGAAAGTAAAACCAGAAAAAAACCAAAAGGATCACCTAAGCATACGGAGTTACACATGGAATGGTCTGATTAGTATCGTCTGGTTTTATTCCGACTCATGGCTAGTGCTTATTTCCATGGCTCAGAGGAGTTATTTGGCAGAATGAAATTGCATTCTCTCTCCCACCTATTTTCTGCGGAGATTTCACACGTTGACTAAATGTAATATCATGCCACACTGAGAAGAATGATGTTTGAAACTCCTCTGTGGTGTCTGCGCAGAATACTAAAAGACCAAGGGGCTAGTATTTTTCTGAAACTTAGTTCTTAGACTTCTGTAGTCAGTTTTAGGAAATCTCAGAATTATATTTTTGTATGCAGAATCACCTTATGTCAAAACCCTTAGGATGACATTTTAATGTCCTTTAAAGAAACAAATCTTTCAAAGGTGGCTTGACATGTGCCTCTTGTGGTCAGCTGTACACCGTATGCAGGAATTTTCCACTGTAAGTGACATTCCTTCAAATGTCTGGTACCATGTATTTGTATTCTACCCAATATTTGCTTCATCTTGGTCATTATATTGAAAGAGGGGGGAAAACACTCCAGCACTCCGAAAGACACTGGCCCATCTGTGGCAATGTACCCCATGTTTCCTGAGTTATAATCCCATTCAAAGATAGAGAATTCTCTTCCTTTTCAGACCACTTGGGTTCTTGATGGGAGCCCCATAAAGCATGTGCAGAGAGCATGGAGCCATCCTTTATGAATTCATGAGGGAAAAGCATTCTAACCAACTGAATTCTTTACAACTGGCGTAGTGAAAACACAGGCAGAATGCACCCTGCAAATGCAACTCTTGGCTGAGTGCTGCTGTCAGCAAAAACCTTTACGAGCTGAGAGAATAATATGAATGGTGCAGAGAAAGGCATCAATCAGATGTGGAAACAGGAATGTGCAGAAGAGAAAGAGAATGAAAAGGTGGGAGAGAAAGAGAATAGGGCAAATTCAAAATACTAGAATAATATAAGCAAACTGTTTCAGTTTGAAGAGTGAAAAATGATACATCAGAAAAAAAAAATTGTACCTGGAAATGTCAACATTGTGTAAGATCAGAGATTTTATCCTATTGGCATTTAACAAGTCAGCCCAACATTTTCATGGATTTTCGGGCTTTATCATTCATGGCACAACCAGCAGTATGAGCTTCAGGCTTGGCTCTTGTTGACTCCCAAGTCCCTCTGCGGTGACAGATAGATGTCGCACAGCTGGTAGCTTTACATCCCAGCTGAGGAATCCTGAACCCAAGTCTTTTACCAAGTAAACTTGGCCCCAGAGGGAGACATGATTCTTATTATTCCGGACAACGAGCAATCCTACCCTCTGCTCCAGAGGGAGACACCATCTCTATGAAGACATGAATAAGGTACATTCTGCTTCTAAGTCACGTGAAGTCTTCCTATGTTTACCTAGTCTCTGCCACCTTTTCCACAGTTTCAACACCTTTCATAATTCTTGCAGTGTTTTCCTTGTGAGCAAATACTCAGCAAAAAATTTACAAAAATAAAACCATAAATCTTGGAGAGTTTTATCTTTTTCTGATTTAATTACTATCTTAGCTAATTACTTGGGGTATTTTTAGATTCATTATATAACCTCTTGCTCCCCAGACAGTATGGAGACATATGGTAGGCTTCACATTACAGTACATACATGTGATACATGTACTCTATATGCTGCATGTAACATGTTCAATAATATACACTTGAGTTATTATAAAATATACATTTTCTCCTGGACAATATGTCAATTTCATAATCATGGTAGAAAAATGTTTTTAAACTACCCAGTGACACATCTACATGTATTTGTCTCATAAGAAAGACAAATGTCATTGTTTACTTGAATTGTACATGTGAACAATTGTATCAATTTATCCCAAGAAATCCAAAACACTAATTTAATGAACTTGGATTACTGAGTGGCGGTGACATCTTGAGGTACCCCACTCTAAACATAGGGAGTAAGATAAATGAAGCACCAGGATTCTCACATCCTTATTTTGTAACACATACTATTAGCAAAAGGAAGATTATGAACTGGTTTGACGATTAGACCCAGTAGCTGCATCAATAGAAAGTGGTTAACAACCATGCCATGGTGAGCAATGCTCTCTGAAACCAGATTCTGCCAGGGGTTAGAGGCTAGTCATCTACCTCAGATAAATAAATGTATTATGTCAACTGGATGGGGAAAACAATTGCAAGAAATAATTTCTCAGTCTGAGCTTTAAAAGTAACACTATCATAATCATCATTCATGAAAAATTACTTACAGAAGTTTCCTTCAAGACAAATCCCATTGAAAAAACTAAATATAATTGATACACTTCTTGACGAAGAGAAAAAAAGGTTGGCATCTTACAAATTACTAGATCTGGAATTTTTTCATCATTAACACTGACTCATTTTGCTTTCACACTTAGTGCTAAAAAATTTTGAGGTTAATTATTAGATTATTCTTATTTACCTCCAAGATGTTTCATTGCTTCTAAGGCCTTAGAATGTAAGATATTCATTTGAGAGGAATAGGTAATATAAGTTAAAATTAATAAAATGTTTTCAAACATCTCCTTTATGTAGTCCATTAGTTTAGAAATGTGTTCTGTGAGTTAAATCAATATATTAAAATTGAAAAAGAGGAGATGGATATAAAATACAACTGCCAAATATAGGAAATACTATAGGTCAAAAAGAAATCCTTTCTTGAAACACAGCCCACTGTTTTTTCTTATTAAAATTTATTGGGCAGACAAGTTTTTAATATAAAAAAATACAAGCATGAAACCATCAACAAAGGGAAAAGACAATCTACTGAATGGGACAAGATATTTGTCAATGATAAATCTGATAAGCGGTTAATATCCAAAATTCATAAAAATTCATACAATTCAACACACAAAAAAATAAACAATCCAATTAAAAAATAGGCAGCGGACTTGAATACACATTTCTCCAAAGGGGGAATGCCAATAGACATATGAAAAGATGTTCAATGACACTAATCATCAGAGAAACGCAAATAAAAACCACAATGAGATAACACCTCACTCTGGTCAGAATGCCTATCAGAAATAAATCAACAAACAACAAGTGCTGACGCGGATATGGAGAAAAGGGAACCCTTATACTCTGTCGGTGGGATTGCAAATTGGTGCAACCACTATGGAAAACAGCAGGAAGTTTCCTTAAAAATATTAAAAATAGAACTACTTTATGATCCACCAATTCCACTCCTGGGTATTTATCCCAAGAAATCCAAAACACTAATTCGAAAAAAATACATGCACCCCTATGTTTACTGCAGTGCTATTCACAACAGCCAAGATATGGAAACAACCTAAATGCCCTTCAATAGACAATTGGATAAAGAAATTGTCCAATTATACAATTGTCCAAATTATACAATGAAGTATTACTCTGCCATAAAAAAGAACAAAATCTTACCATTTGCAACAACATGGATAGACCTAGAAAATATTAGGCTAAGTGAAATAAGTCAGACTGAGAAAGACAAATACCATATGATCTCACTTACATGTAGAATCGAAAGAACAGAATAAATGAACAAACAAATCAGAAACAGATTCAGAGATACAGATAAAAAAACTGATGGTTGCTAGATGGGAGGAGGTTTATGGGTGAAGAAGGTGAAGAGATTAGGAGGCACAAATTGGTGGTTACAGAATAGTCACAGGAATGTAAAGTGCAAGATGGAGAGTAAAGGCAATACTGTAAAACTGTGTGTGGTGTCGGATGAGTGCTGGCTTGACAGGGGGAATCACTTCATGGGTTGTATGGGTGCTACTGTGCTGTGCACCTGAAACTAATATAAAATAGTATTTAATGTCAACTATAATTAAATATAATCATATATATGTATAGTCATGGGATGTGAAGTACAGCATAGGGGATATAATCAATGGGTACTATAATAGCTATGTACAGTGTCAGAGGGGTCGTAGACATGTTGGGGTTATCAGTTTGTGAGGGGTGTAAACGTCTAATCATTATGTTGTTTTGTACACTTGAAACTAATAATAAAAAAGAGCAACAAACCATAACAACAAACAAACAAACAAAACACCCCATAGCAATTAAATATGCATTTGAAGGTTGGAATGTTTTCAGCTTTAGGGTTCTTGTTTATCATTATTCTCACATAAACTTCTAAACATTGGTAAGCCTCCCTGTTTTACAACCAATCCAGCAAATTGTTTTACATATACATATTTCAGAAAATTGGAGCTCCTGTATTTTCTTAAGAGTATGGTAAAATGAATGTAAATATTTTTGTCATTTTGAAAATGTGTCATATCAAGGCTTCATGAGAGTAGTGACCATGTTTATTTTCTTCACTTCCGTTTGCTTCGTGGTTGGCATGTAACAGGAACAACTTTTGTTAAATGTACTACTGAAGTGGCCATTTTGTGGGGATGGAATTCTACAGAGAAGCGGGCACATTTTAAAGGCATCTTTTTTTCAAAAGAGTTTCTTTATCCAGACCCTTGAATCTAGTGATACAAATAGTCCAAATAGTTTCATATTTCTTTTCTACTGGTGTTTCTCCAAGTGTATACCACTATAATCTGAATAGTCTCTTTCTTTGCAGTGTATTTCAATGCAAACACCATGAACGGATTATTATCTCACTAATAAGTTGAGAGTCTCCTTTGAGGTTTCAGAAGATCATCTCATCCACACTTAAAAAAAATGTCAGTGGTGGCATTCTCTGCCTCTGATAAATTACTTTATTTATGCTAGATAAGGAAGAATCTGATAATTACATGGAAACAACTTGAAATAGTAATTTAACTGATATAGAAACTGTAAGATAATGTTTAATTAATATGGGCAATGATTTATCGCAATCATAATAAACAAAACTTATTTTAGAATTAGACAAAATTAATTTGAACAAGTGCATCTACCATAGATTTCAAATTTCTTTGCAACTAGAATGTCGGTACATTTGAATCTGATAACAACTGAGATATGCCAAAGGGCTATAGTGTTCCCAGATGTTTAATTAGACAGAATAGAGGATTAAGTGCTTTCACCACTATCTGCCTTGTGTGCTCTTATATTTCTGTAGTATTAAGGAAAGGTCCATGCTTTCTTCACGGCACACATGCTTCACCTTGCTGGCAGCTTGATGCCAAGCATAAATCAAATGTGTGGATAACATGAACATGTATTCCAACATGCCTGTGAATCATCTTCATAAAATTGAAGGAGAATAGAAAAATAGATTACTATGTACAGATGTGGAAATTGGTCAGTGAAGAAGACTGATTGGAAAATAATGCATTCTTTTCAAAGATAGTATTGGAGAAGAGCTCTGCAGATACCCTGAACCACCAGGAAGACGGACAAGTGGGTCCTAGAACAAAATTAAGACCAAAAGATCACTAAAGGCAAAAATGACAAAACTGAAGCTGTCCTACTATGGGCACATCATGATAAGGCGTGGTTCTTTGGAAAAGACAATAACGCTGGGAAAAAACAGAAGATAGCAAGAAAAGAGAAAGACCAAATATGAGATGGATTGACTCCATAAAAGAAGCCATAGGCAGAGCAGGGCTATTGAGGACAGGATGTTATGGAAATCACTCATTCATAGGGTGGCCAGGAATTGGAGTCAACTCCATGGCACATAAACAAATAAAATAGATTTCCTTCCTTATTTGAATTACCAAACAAAACAGAAAATACACACACACACACACACACACACACACACACACACATATGTTTCATGTTTATTTCATTTATTCATTAAAATTTCTAATATTAGTTATGTTTAATTTTTTTTAACTTTGAGAGTGCAGTTGTTTCTGTAGCCATAAAAATCTTATATTAAAATACAACAAACAGGTAGTCTCATACATCTGGAAATTATCCATTAACTAAAATATTTATTCTCAAAGACATAGCAGTATGCTTTTTTCCAATGTCATTAAATCATGCTTGAAAGGACACATTTATAAAGATTGATTATATAGCATTGTGAATATTTATTCTAAACTACTAGAAGAAAAAGGGAACTAAAATTTCTTACATTATGATCACAATTATGTACAAGTATCTGGAGAAAAATGACTGGAATTTCATCAAAATACAAAGTTTGATTGTTTAGGTAAACAAAATAGAAGTATTTTTTTCCTGTTCTACTATTTTTGTTTTCTATTTTTTCTACAATTGGCAATAATTTTTTATAATTATATATAAAATAAATTTTATTTAAAAAATTCAGGTTTAATTCTACAGTAGCCTTTTTTTTCCACTTTAAGTTTCCACTCAATATAACTTTTGTTTCCTCCATTTTAAACTTTGAGTTATGCTATTCTCCTTATTATTCTTTCTCATTTACTTCTCAGAATATATTCTGTGTCCTAACTCCTGTCGTTGCTCTTTTTGTCTTCACGACTTTCTTCTTTAATACTATTAGCGTTTGTTATATCCTAACTCATTGTGTCCATCTCCCCTCTTGATGATAGCTCAGCCAGTTTGCACCCATAATCAACTTCTTATTTTTCCCCCTGACCCTTCAGCCTTCCCTATTTCTAAAGATAGAATGTGAAATTAATAGCAAACAAATAGTTTGCTAATGATGTGATTTATCATCTTCTAATCTGTTCTCTCAGAGATCTTTTGCAACAATAGAAATTCTGTTGACTCTACAGCCCCTGTGGAATTACCTTCTTTCCCTCTACCCCCGAGGGTACTGGACAGCTTGGTTTGTCTCTATAGTGTTTTGAAATGAATATACATTCTTTTTCTCTTCCTCTTCCTACTTTGTATTTTGCTTACTCTTTCTCCTTCACCTTTTTACGCACTGTTGTCAGCTCCATAATTTCCCCTCTCTGTTTCCCAAAAGTTTAAAAGTTGTCTTCAGTGACTGAGCATAGTGCTAAGGGAACCCCTTGCCCGAGAAGCCAAGTAATGAATGCTGGGTTCAGAATGTGGTCTTTAAAGCAGGTAGACCCGGGCCTAATTCTCAGCTACAAGACTTTGGTAAATGACCCAACCTCTCTCAACCTTGATCCATGTTCATTTCTAAACAGAGACAATCATGTTCTCACAAGCTCTGCGGGCATCAAGTGGCAGACAGTGAGTAGAAATGCTTTGCAAGCTCCAAAATACTTCCCATCCTTGTCCTCTGCCATCTAATCCGTACCTCTCCTCTTTTCTGTCTCAACACTTTCCACTGCGTATGCTGCCAAACCCTAGGAACAGTAAGTGACTACCTGTAAACACCATGCTCTTTTTGGTGTTGGGCTTGCTTGGGATATTACCAGTCCTCTTTCGATGTGGCAAAGGTTTTCTCAACCTTCAAATCTCAGTGGCAGTGTTGGCATCTCCAAAATTCTTTCCCTACTGCTCTCCCAATCTCACCCCACCTACAGCGGGGGTAGGGGCTTCCTACGTGCCTCCCCTCTACCCTCTGTGTTGTCTCTCTGATTCTTCTCACATGATTCTTTATTTATCTCATCAGTTCATTAAGCTGTGAGTTTTCTGAAAGTAGAGGCTTTGTCTCTTTTCTCAATACCCCAGTGTAAAATCAAGTATCTGGTGTGCTGCATATGTTCTACCAACATTAGATGACTGAAAAATGAATGAAGGCCAATGAAATTATATGCAACAAAAGATTATTCAACCTCATCTTTGGGTCAAGTTGAATTGACATACAGATAAATAGATAGATAGATAGATAGATAGATAGATAGATAGATAGATAGATAGATAGATAGATGGATAGATAGATAAATCCGTCATCTTCCACACGGGTATTTCACATTTGCAATCAAGTGGCTGATTCCATAGTCGATCTAAAGAACCTCATACTGTGCATAGTCTCTTCCTGACCCAAGACAGCATCCCACAGTTGCCCTAGTAAGAAGGACCATGGATCTCAGGATTTCAGGGATATCATTGTATTTGGTGATATAGGAGGAGAAAAAAAATATCAGCTACATGTTAAATCTTAATATGAAATGGATGCAATTTCAAAAGAGAGCAATGTGACTAGAAAACAGTAAACCTGCACAAGGAAGCCTAAATAATGATGGTTCACTTCTAGATAGTTCCTTGAATTGGATTCATATTGAGCGAAGGCTATCTGAATTAGAGGCAGCTGTATAATCCAAGTGTTGTGCAGCATACAGAATCAGATTGAGTGCTCGAGTGTCTGCACCCTCGGAAATTGATTTGACGACTATGTCAATTACTTCTGGCATCAAGCTTTCTGGGGGTTGCTTTACAACTGCTCTTTTGGTCAGCTGTGACTGCTTCCCCATCCACGCCTATTGTTTCAGATTTATTTACTGCACCGACAATCATAAATCATGGACTTTTTTCTATACCATCTGGAAACTCTGGTGTCATTGTTTGGGTCACTTCTGATTATTCACTCTTATTCTCAGCTTCTGCCAAGGCTTATATATCTTGAATTATGAAAGACTTCCGCCACATGCTGACCTATTTGTGAGCAACCTTTCAGCATCTACATATGTTTATTTTACACAAAATATAGCTGGGTAACATAAAAGTGTACTGAGTAACTTTTCAGAGAATTATTTTTTTGGTTATGACACCAAAATTATAAAGCTCACAATTTGCTTCTTAACCCACTGTACATTGCCATCATTCTCACAAGGTCAGATTTAACACATTGATCATCACTTTTTACTTGGAGCTGAGAATGTAATTTTCCCAATATTCTCACCCAATCATCATCTCTACCAGAATATTCCATTTTGAACCTAAAATTAGAGTGAAGGTTACAGTTGGTTTGATTTTATTTTTTTGCTAATAGTCCTTAAACAATGCAGCGAACACACTTTTTAGCTCTATTTTGGTGTTCACTATTCTAAAAACTGGGCTTAATTACTATACTACTTGCCTGACACGCTCCAGAAAGCATCTTAGCCGTGTTCTTTTTCTGACCCAATCATGCCGATGCCTATCTGTATCGACAGTGTCAGCAGATTACTTTCGTTTTACACAGATGGTTCACTGGCAGTTCAGCTCAAATATGAAAGTGTGCTATCAAGCAGTTTTTTTATCCAGAGAAACCAACCTGAATACTGGAATTTTGTTGAATTTCCCAGGCCACAGTTGCTTGCTTCTGACATCTCCTTCAATTTTTTGAGCAGCCAGTTTTATTTACTTATTTATTTGTTTTCTGGCAATCTCAAGGTTGACTTTTGTAGGGCTGTGCTCCTACCTATTTAGTCCTTATCAAGTATCTCTCTAAATGGTGTAAGAATCCATATCACACTGTGGGTTGCAGAGTCCTGACTCTTTTCTACTGCTCCTCTTAAACGTCAGAGGCCACCTTAGCTATGATTAGAATCTCCATTTTTCTACAACGGTTCCCCACACACGATATTTCATTAACTGTCATTTGTTGGAGTCACTGTCAAATTGGAGGGAGACAAATGCAGTAGCATCGTTAGGACTGTCTTAAATAACTAACTAACTAACTAACTAACTAACTAAATAAATAAATAGATAGATAGATAGATAAATAAGTAAATAAATAAATCACTCATGAATCGTCAGTAGCTATAGGAATCCTACATGTTTTTCTCATTACTCAAGTATCTTGAGAGGCCGTAGATATAACGGTGGCTTGTTTTCTTCCAAGACAAAGCCCCAATAAATGTTGTCTAATGAACTTTACATCTTGATATACCAAAACCACCATTTCGCATCTCTGACAGTGGTGTCTCCTTGTGTAACGTCATGTCAAATCATACCTAATCATTTTCTGTTATGTTAGATATGCAATGTCCCAACCAGACATAATATGACCAAGGCAACAGGGTAGACAGTTGAAAAATTTACATCCTGTTTGTTGTTTCAGCATCGCCCTGTCGAATGTAGAATGACACAACCCATGTGGCAAGCATTAAATTTGAGGTTTGAATTGATGGGGTGTTTCAACAATTGCTTGTTTCTAAACAATTTTTAATCTACCTATGAGGCCCAAAGATTTATAGAGTGTTAACTGTTAACATATTGTCATATTTTCAGATCATTTAAGTAGCAGACCTTTCGAAAAAGCAGAGAATAATATTATACGAGCACCTGTGATTTGCTATCTAAAAGAAGTTATAAACAGCACACTGTTTTCTCTTTGTTGTTAAAACGGTGAATATTAGTGGGCTGTGCTTTTGTTCTCAAAGGAAAATATAATAAAGGATGTTCTTGGCAAGGTGTGATATTACTTTAGACATGTGCCTGCTATATTCTCATCTCCCTTTTACTTCCTGCCTATTTACACAGCTAAGGAGAAGGGTGATGGAAACTTTAACTGACTGGTGTTATTTTTGGTCAAGAAGCTCCAGAAAGAGGGGATCCCTTGATCTTTTCCTATGCACGTTTACAATTCTTTTCATTAGCTTCATGAGCAAGAAAATCAAAGTATTTGCACCTAAGATTCCATACATAACAGGTCTTTAAAATATATCAAGGTGAAAGGAGAAAACGCAACACAAGGCTGATATTGAGGCGCTTCCAGCAATAGGGCTGCATTTTACAGACTTTCACAATCAGAAAATATGTGGAGATCCACGAAGATGAAGTGGTACTGCAGAATTCTGAAGATTCAAATGGCATGCTCAAGTCACAGTACATGCAGTAATTTCCCTGGCCTTATTAACAATAATAGTTGCTGTTGAACAGAAACGAATGCCAAGCAGAAGAAAAATTATTTTCTGAAATGGAGAAGACTCTGAAAGCAAAACTTCTCTTGTTTGTCTTGTTTTGCCTGAAGCTCACCAAAATGAAGGAAAAAATGTTTTTGATTATTGGTGATCCTCAAAGGAGCAACAATAAATGAGAAGTTAAGTCAGTGAGTCAGAGACCTCAAAAAAACATGCATTATAATGTTGCTTAACCTTTTATTAAGATTGTTATGGTATGGCAATGCATAAAACAGTGGATATTGGTCTCATTACATCAATACGATCTTGGCACTTTCTGAGGTCACACCAGTCATCTTTTATTCATGCTGTCACTGGGAATGGAAGTTATGCTAATGGAGTTGGGTCAGGCACACCAAGGCATAAGAAGAGGTTGAACATAAATCCCAGCCAGCAGGCTCATCAACAGTCAGGACTGCGGCAATGAAGCTGTACCAAACAAGGGCAGAAGGGCCCACTTTGAAATCTTTGTCCTCTGTCCCTCAGATGACCAAATGGCAGGCAAATCCCATGTGCCCTATTCATGCACTCTCCTATTCAGTCATTCATTCATGTCCACTAACAAAACAAAAATGGTGAAGTGGAAATAAGAGTTCTCATGTCAACCCTTACCAAAATAAGGTATGTCTATGCCATTTATAGAGTTTTACAAGCTACATTTGTGCCAGATTTGTGCTCAGAAATGTGGTATCCATAAAACATTATCACATAGTTTTTAAAAAACATTTATTCATCTTAAATTTACCACTATTTTGTTCTCTTTCCAATTCTTCCTTTCAGTTCAGTAATTTCTAACATCTCAGCTAACTAAAGCTTGACTTACTTTGTCTATGGCCCATTTTTTTTTTTTTTTTTGTTATCTGTGTTGTGATAAATGACAGAGATATCATTCAAAAGGAGACATTTCAATGGGCTTTGGAACGGTGTTATTTTCTTTTCTCTATGTTATGCTTAAAAGAACATTATGGTCTATAATCAGTTAATATTATTAAAGAATTTTTAAGTAAATTTTTAAATATTTTAAAGAAATAAACAATTCTCTAAATAAAGATTACTATAAATGGTTAATTTTTCAAATTTATACAAAGCCCAATTTTATATGTCTCACTAAATGGAAAAAAAAATCATTATAGCAGCATGTGTGACTGTTACATGTGAATATATTTAACTGATGGGGTAAAATGTGTTCATTTGATTGAACGATTATTACACATTTAAAAATAATCAAATCTTTATTTCTAATTTGCAAACTAAAGACTTAATAATTCAATTTTAAAATACACTTTAAACAGAATAACTCGTCCTTTAAAATATTCTGCAGACCATTATATATCAATGATATGTGACATGAAGTAATGTTAGAGTTGATGATAAACTTCAATGTACATATTGCTCTATTATTTATAATGAATCTAAATACAATGTCATTAGGTATGAAATGTATACGGGAACAAATACTAATAAAGCCAGGTTTTTCAACAAAAATGTTAAAACCAAAGTGCTTAATTAAAAAAGTCAAGTCAATTAAAAACAAAATAACAGTGCAGCATGTACAAACGCTGGAATAATCATTAGGCCTTGCTGAATAATGGAAGAGTATAGAATTTTTTTAATGGAACAGCAGGGGTGATACATTACACAAAGCAACAATCTACAACAATATGACAATCGAATTACTTCAGCCCCATTAGGCAGGTGCAGAGGAATAATTAACATGAATTTTTCCAATGAAAAGGAAAAAACAATAAAACTTTTTTTCTCTAATAACACTAAAGTTTATACTTCTATACACCCTGCATTAAAAATGACACCCAGTGACAGCAGAAACCTACGCTTGTTAAAAATTAGAGTGTGCAAGACAAAGATTTCTATTCACTTCCCATATAAATTAAGTAATATAGGAAAAAAAAAAATATATATATATGTAGCCCTTGTGGTATAACTTTTAAATGTACTTTGCCTGTATGCATTGCTTTTTATTTTTAGGGCTTAAAAACAAAATAATAAAGGATTTACAATAGTTCCTGACTGTCTAATTCAGAGATAAAAGGCATCCTATAAAGCCCTAGGCAGTATTTGTTATCTTATTTTCAGTTCAAATTCAAAACAAATCGTGACCTCTAGTTTAGTGTAAAGAGAGAGTCTACTCAGTAAAATGCTAATAGAAATGACAGTAACCTCACATTTCTTCACAAAGGGCAAGGAATTTAAGATCTCTTTGCTACTTTCCCTGACAAAACTATAACCTGTTTTAAAATAGTTGTGATAGAAATCTTACTCTTTCATTTACTTCCAATCAGAACCACTTAATTTATATTGAGATAAATGGCTATGTACATAGAGGAATGAAATTTTCTATTTGTTTCCTTACCATCAAGAAATTAAAAAATGAAAACACTTTATCCTCAGATGACCCCTTAAATTTAGGCAGATATGAATCAACTGGTGGAGGCTTTCATAGGATGGGTGGCTCAGTTTGAAAAAGATAATTGTTTGCCCTCATGTGAGGCCTTTTATCTTTAGGCGTGAGGTACTTTACTAGTGATGTCTCATTAATCCTTACTTAGCTTCTAAGGAAGTTCTACCTTCCTCATGTTGAAAAAAAAAGTGGCACCAAATTTCTCAAGACTAGATAGGTACAAAAGTTCTCCTGAAGGTCATCTATAGAATCAGCGAAAGGAAGAGAACAGACCCACCGATCTTCCTATTGCAAAATTCTGTCAGTTGGAGGGTAAACAGGGCACGTATATCAGTGGGAGGGTGGACACGGCTGACAGTGTGAAATGAAAATTATTGCTCTATGGATGCCATGACTTTGCAATTCCAAAACAATCTTTCTGTAATTTCCCCCATAGGCCACTATGAGAAGCAGAATTATTGATGTACAAAAGAGAAAAACTTTTCAAATTTCAGTTTGTTCACCAACCTCCCCCCCCCCTTTTTTACTAGGAGAAACAAAGAATCTCACAGGAAATCTTTCATTCTCAGTTATCCAAAATCTTAAGTTTGAGCTTATATATTATCAAGGGATTTTATACATAAGGAAGTTTTAGCCTTACTGTGAGAAATGCAATCAAGTATTTTCCCATGTGGTCTGGAACTGAAAGTAGAAAGTATGGAATTTCTAGTTTGGCTTTTTGTCAAAATATGTCGTTAGCTCCTAGCATACAACTTAGCAAAATGTCAGAACAAAAGTTTTTAGGCAGCTTAAGATGACAGTCAAACATCTCAACTTTTTAGATAGCCATTGCATAAGTGAAATAGAATGTTGTTAAAATTTGTCTTTTAACAAATTTTGCAGTGGGTTTAACACGTAGACACAAAACATATTTTTAGATGCAAAGTTTTAACACCACAAATTAATCTATCTTTTAAAACATAAGTGTAAAGGCAGATAAAAACATAGATAGGTGTTTACAAAAATTTACATAAACTGATGGATTCAGAGTAACAACTATGTCTCCTGGTGGCTCATGGCTTGATATGCTGGAGTGAGAAGAGACACATATAAAGGTCTTACAATTAAATTTGCAAACTTGTTGCTAACTTTTTTTGATATCAGAGGGATTATTCATTATGAATTTGTACCAACTAGACAAACAATTAACCAAGTTTACTATTTGGAAGTGCTGAAAAGACTGTGTGAAAAAATTACACGACCTGAACTTTTCACCAACGATTCATGGCTCTTGCATCACGACAATGCACCAGCTCACAGGGCACTGTCTGTGAGGGAGTTTTTAGCCAGTAAACAAATAACTGTATTGGAACACCCTCCCTACTCACCTGATCTGGCCCCCATTGACTTCTTTCTTTACTTGAAGATAAAGGAAATATTGAAAGGAAAACATTTTGATGACATACAGGACATCAAGGGTAATACGACGAGAGCGCTGATGGCCATTCCAGAAAAATAGCTCCAACATTGCTTTGAAGGGTGGACTAGGTGCTGGCATCGTGCATAGCTTCCCAAGGGGAGTACTTGGAATGTGACCAGAGAGATATTCAGCAATGAGGTATGTAGCTTTTTTTTCTATGGTGAGGTCACGCATGTAATTGTCAGACATTATAGACTCCAAATGTATAAAGTCATATAATAGAATGTGTGAAAACTATGTGAGAGGACAGACTATAAGAAATGGCCACTCTGTGGCCTTTGCTATGAATATGTTGATGGATTGAAGGACTGGAATTCTAATCCATGTGTGTGTTCTAAGGAAATTTGGTAGTTTCTCTCTTACCAATTCTTGATGACCTTCAAGAAGGTAATGCTAATTAAAGTACATTATGTTATTTGACAAGCATCAAGTGGATATAAACAGAGATGCTACCATAACCAACTAACTTCCTTACAACATCATAGAGTCAAACTTGAACCAGAAACTAATAAACACCTTCCAGAGATTCAAGTATTGCCCAATTCTTTGGGCAACCTCAGGTTTCTATTCAAATATCAATGCTGAGTGCAAACCTTAAATATGCTACTTATTGCCAAAAATCAACTCATGTTTACATCTTTCAAATCAATGCATCTTTGAAATATAAAAATTTTTTATTAAGATTTTTCTAAAATCTTAAAACTAGATGTGAATAAGTAAGAAAGACGTCTTCACTTAATGAAGAGGAAAGTTTAATAATAAAAGGAGACAAAACATATTAGGGATATTTATAAAACGAGAATCAAATAAAAAATGCATTTATCTGTAGAATTGGCATACTTTTCTATTTCTTCCCTCAAGGGGAAGAAGCATAAATATGGCAGTTTCAGTTCCTATTTATAATTTCAGCAACAGCTCTGCTGGACAGTTCCAGGCAGACCTGCGATCAGAATGGCAGGACCCCTGTAACAAGCACGCCTTGTGTTTTCAGATTTTGCAAACTAAGGCGTTTAATCCTCATAAGAGATATGTGGAGAAAGAACTAATATTATCTTCATTTCACAGGTAAGAAATGAAAACCTAAGTAACTTGCTAAACATAATAGAGCTGGACTTTCCACCCAGTAAATGATAGAGCTGGAATTTCAACCTATCTCTAGAGATTGTCTGACAACAGAAATTCTACTCTTAATTCAGTCTCCTACTCTTAATATAAGTCTCCTACAGATAGAGAAACCATCTTATTTTTCCAAAAGACATTTGTTTAAACAAAACGCTCAGATTTTGGCATCTGTTATAATGAAGTCCTATAATAACGTCTCTCCCCAGTGTCTACCACGCTACATCTTCGTGAATTTTATAATCCATATAATTCTCCTTAATGTTGGATTAGTATTAAAAAATACCCACATACTACAATGTTTTCATAGAAAATCCTAAGTTTCACAAAAATAATTTCTATTGTGAGCGATATTTTAGTGACTGCTTGACAAAGATACATAGAAGTTGATTCACAAACTCTCTTTTGTGGGAACTGCCTCAATATATATAATGAACCAGGGCTCTAAGTATACATACATGAGAAATGGTGAGGTGATTGTGCCAAGGGATTAATTGAGGGAGACCCTGGAAAAACACTTGTCTTAATAAGATATATAATAGAATGGATGCAACTATTATTGCTCAATAAAATTAATAATGCCCCAGTTGTCAGAACAGATGTTATTTTTGCTATTCAAATTTTCCTTCTAGCCTAGAATATAAGAATTTTTATCCAAGTCCTAGGGAAAGAGATTCTGAGAAAAAAAATACTGAAAGAAATGACACACACACACACACACACACACACACACACACACACACACACGTATTGGAATTCAGAGAAAAGCTCCTTTGTGACCAGTTCTGGAGTACATTGCAAGGCTGGACAAGGGGATTCTCTCCTCTCTGAAACAGCATAGCAAAGCACAGAACACTGAAGGCCCTTGAGCTTGATATATGATGTACACATCCGGGGACTCAGCAGAGCAGCCCAACTTCACAGGCAGTTGCAGCAGCCCTCGCTGCATACAGTGCAGAAGCACAGTAGCTCTGCACCTTTACTGGGCTGCCAGAGCCCACCTGGCTGTGGAAAACAATGATAATGGTTTTGACACAACTGGAGTCCAAGCCCTTGGTGGTGGACTCTAGTAGTATAGGTAATGGAGAAGTGCTTTCCCAGAGACTCTCAAGCACATATGCTTCATTAAGGTCCATTAGTAGAGTCTGAATCAGAAGAGGAGAGAAAATGTCAGGCTTTGGCCTGGATTCATTTCTTTCTTTGTAATAATTTTTATTTTCCAAATGATTTCACCTATATGTGGAATCTAAAGAACAAAATAAATGAACAAACAAAACAGAAACAAACTCATAGATATGGAGAACATTCTTACGGTTGCCAGGTGGGAAGGGGTTGAGGGGATAGGTGAAAAAGGGAAAGGAATTAAGAAGTGCAAATTGGTAGTTATAAAATAGTCATAGGGATGTAAAGCATAGCACAGGGAATGTAGTCAATGATATTGTAATAACTATGTTTAGTGTTAGATGGAATCAGTTCTCTACAAAGTTCTTGCTGGTCTCCTGAAAATGTGTAAAATGCCAAGAAAGAATTTTTCATAAGTAAAGTTTATATATTTTAAGGTTTCCTTTAGTTTGAGATTGTCTTTCCTATTTTTTGTGTTAATTAAAATATTTTAAATTCATAAAATATTAATGATTACAGTTGGTAGGCTATTTTACTTTTTAATGCATTTTATAGAAAAAAAATTTAAGTTTTTAACCATATACTAATTGCTCTTTTAGAAGACACCATTTATGATTCTACTATTTTAATCAATACTAGATTTTGGTATTTTAATAAATACTAAATTTTAATATACGGTACAGATGCATTTTTTAACATTAACTAAGTTTCTACTTAACATATCTTCCAATATTTTTTACATACATATTCTGCTATTTATTCTTAAAAGATTCATTTCAATACAGTTGAACTGGAATTCTTACTGGAATATTTCAGAGCCCAATATTCAGCAATAAATTACTTACAAATGTAATTTAGAACTTTTTTAAAATATGAAAACAAACATTTACAATTCTCCTAATATAAATTATATAAAATAATACAGTTTACCTTGGCAAAATATCAACTTATAGCTCTTTAGTAAATACATATTTTTCAAGAATAAAATGTGAAAATAGGCACCAAGAATAGATATAGCCATGAAACACAGTCTTCTAGGATTTTTTTTTCCCTGAAGACTAACACATTCTCAGGTAGAAAAAATTAACTGAAACATATTAGATGTAATTTTTTAAATGATTTTAAAGTCTTATTGACCCAAAGAGACTATTCGGAAATATATTAAGAGAAAGTAACTACTTTGTCTCTCTACCAATAAGTCAATTCTTCATTTCCACTTAAATTTCAACTCACTGATATTTTTAAAATCTTTTTATTTTGGTATTACCATTTCAACATTTTGTTTTCTTGAATGTATTCTCTTCTTTATTCATGAATAGTATTTTTCTAAAGCTTTCACACTGTCAGAAAATTAAATGTTTATTTTTTCATTGTTGCCTACCAGCTTACCATAGGTAGATAGAATTGTATAATTGGAAATGAAAGATTTAGATATGTTTATTGATTTTAGCTCCTTGCATATTTTGCTCTATGAACCCAAATATTCTTTCATGGCTGTCATCAAATTTTCTGTATTATAACAAAGCAGCCATAAAATAACAATAAGAGACATAGGTATTCAGAAACTTAAAAAGTTTAGTTTTAATTTTCTATTTTGGCTTTCTTTCAACTACTAGAGGATATGAAAAGAAAAGCAGTCTTTGTAGTGACAAAGGTGACCAATATACCCTTGGGGAAAAGATTCATTTTCTTCAAGACTGAAAAAGGCAGATTTTGACACATTAACTATAGGTGTAAAATTTATAATTAACCTCTAGAAATGAGCTTTAATCCCTGATAGTGATAGTGAGATATACTGCACAATACAGACTATAGCATAGCTATATATACCAACACATTCATACTTCTTTAAATTTGATATTTAAATCAGAAGGGATTTAAGCAATATGTAAAGGCTAATTACTTAGAGCTGCAAATGTGTAAATCAATAATGACAGGGTGTACTTTTTGCTTTTAGCTTAAGCGAATGAATTCTTTTTGCTAATTCAGACATTAAAAAAAATCCCTTTGTGCAATTCTTCAAAAATGTATCAAAAGTTATCTCAGGACCAATATATGTCATAAATGAACCACAGATTTCAGTATATCATGGAAAGATTATTTTCATTCTGATCAGATTTATTTCAGTTCAAATTGATGTTTGGAATTCTTATCATCACTAAAAAATAAAAATTCAACAAATGTATGATATGCTTCCAATGCTTGAGAAAAATCTCCTTAAAATATTGCCAACACTGAACTACCAAGTTCAGTGGATTGAAGTGGGAAATCCAAACATACATATATATATATATATATATATATATATATATATATATATATATATATATATATATGATCTTAAGTTTTAAGCGAAACACTTTAGCGATGCATTGAAAGGCTAATGTATCATGATTAATGTGTCATGATCAAATGGAAATTCAAGGAGCGAAGGAGCCTTCACTCTTCATTTTTTGGATCTTTAGCTCATTTTTCTATAGTGTTTGCTGTCTCTTTCTAATAATGTGTATTCTTTGAGCGTTAGTGTTTAGATATATTAAGTTAGATAAATATTTATCTATTTTGTATGAACAGGTCATTCACAAAAGAAAACAAAACCAATTTGTCTAATAAATGCAAAAGTATGATAACCCTCTCTAGTAATAAAACATGAAAATAATGTAAATGAAAAATCACTAAATCACTTTTTATTCACTAGGTTAGGAAAAATTAAAAAGAGAGATGATATTAATTGCTCATGAAGATGCATGGAAGAAATTCTAGCATGCACTGCTGATAAAAATATGAATTGCTACACCTTTCCCAAGAATTTAGACAATCCTTATTAAAATGTAAAACATACACGTCCAATCCAATAGAAAATTGAAAAAAATTAAATAGCACTTCATAAAAGGGGAAGACTGAATATCAAATAAACTTGTGAAAAAGTGCTAGGAATATAAATAAGAGAAATTACAGATAAATTTGACAATATCTAGAAAAGTTGAGTGTGCACATACAATTCCACTTCTATGTATATACTAGAGAAATTGAACAAAATCACAAACGGGGTGTGTGATGCTTAATTTTATCTCAACTTGACTGGGCCATAAGGTGACCAGATATTTGGTCAAACATTATTCTGGGTGTGTCTATGAGGATGTTTTTGAATGAAATTAACATTTGAATTGGTAGATTAAGCAAAACAGATTGTCCTCCTTTATGTGGGTGGGCTTCATCCAATCAGTTGAAGGCCTGAATAAAACAAAAATGCTGACCCTCCATGAGTAAGTTTGGAGAGGACTCTGCCTGACTGCTTGAGCTGGGGTATCAGTCTTTTCCTGCCTCCAGACTCAAATTGAAACATAGGCTCTTCTTGAGATTCAAGCCTGCTGGCTTTCAGACTGGAAGATGCACCATCAACTCTCCTTGTTTTCAGGCCTTGGGAACAGACTGGAGAACGCTTGGTTCTCCTGGGTCTCTAGTTTGCTGACTGCAGATCTTGGAACTTCTCAGCCTCCATAATCACGGGAGCCAATTCCTTATAATTCTCTCTCTCTCTCTCTCTCTCTCTCTCTCTCTCTCTCTCTCTCTCTCTCTCTCTCTCTCTCTCTCTCTCTCCATCTATATCTATATCTATCTATCTCTATATCTCTATCTATATATATATCTTAGTGCTATATTTGGAAGAGTCACTGTCTGGCAATTTCAGATTATAACCAGATGTATATAAGCCTGAGTGTAAATGCAATTGGAAGGCAGAAGCTTATAGTGTGGGAAGAACTGGGGAACAAGTCCAAGACATAGTGGAGGATTCAAATGGAACTGTGCCACTCTTTCTCCTTTCCTGTCCTATTTAAGATGAAGAGGAATCTCTATATTCCCAAGCCCTCTCACTTCAAGTCTTGGAGAAATTTCTGGAAAATATTAATGTTTGATATCTTTCTTTATGTGAACATCTTACACCCTTTAAGGTAATTCACTAGAATCAACTTATACACACAAGACCTCAGATAAAATAGATAGCAATGTTATACAATCAAAGACCATGGGTTTTGATGCCACGTAAATCTCTGTTTGAATCCTGGCTGCTGTTGTTTAGGAACAGTGTGACCTTGGATAAGTTATTTAACTTTTCTGAGCTCCAGATACTCAGCTATCAGTGTGAAATAATGAAGTCACACAAGACAGAAAACATAGGGAAAGCATGCAGCATAAGCAGGTGTTTGATACAAGAGAGTTATTATACTATTATCACACTATATTGGTCCTCTGCTGATGCAGGTCATTATAATTAATAATCATTATTTTTAGTGTTATTAATTTAGATAGAATAGAATAATGGATGTTTGGAAGAGAATTTTGTAACTATTTCATCCCTGTTAGGTATTTCATAGGATAATAATGGCCTGAAAAAGTTCACATACTTGCAGAGGCTAAATTAACTGAGTGGATTGGGGAATGCAAATGAGAAAAAAAATAGATTATATGTTATCTAAGGTTGAAAAGACATTCAACCATGTCTGCATAATGTTAAAAATTATACTTGGATGCTCACAGTCAAATTTTAGTGATAAAAAGGTAGTCAAAACAGATGTTAGATTAAATTGGCTGGTAAATTTAAAGAAACTGATTAATTCATCCAAAGCACTTGAATAAGCAGGCTGCCAGAAGCGCACATGTGGAAAATTTTACAATATCCTCCTTTTTCTCCCCCACTAGCATCAATTCTCCGTTGCATTTCAAACTTTCTTAAAATTTCTTTTAATTAGAAGAAATCACCCCGCCTCAAATCTTATGGTAACCACGGGATGCCTTCTTACATCATGGGAGGAAAACTAATAACTAACCCCCCCGCCCCCATTATCTATTATCACAATGTTGACTGATGAGAGAAAGTTTATAAAAATTATTATTAATGCTATCGATGGAATAAGTAAATTGCTTCCTGGTATTATTGTCCATATTGTAATTCCTATGCTTTTATTATTTTTAACATAATGGCCCAATATCTTTTTTGAAATATAAATGTCTATCTTTTAATATTTTAAATTATTTATCTGGAAAACTTCCTGAAATCTTCACTGTATTCATATTGTTTCCTTTAGTTGCTAGTTACCATTTAGGAATGTAAAAATTGGAGAAACTCAAGTGATTTTGAATATTTGTTGTTCATCTTAATACATGTTTTATATATTTTTATTTATGAGCCCACCTGACTGGGTGGTGAAAAATCATAATAGGGCTTGCACTTGTGGGTATGACTGAGTTACTAAAAGCAGATCTGACTTACCGCTGTGGATAATTTAAAAACTGGACAAAATACATTAAATAACAGTTCTCAGACTGTAATCTCAAAGAGGAGAGAATCACACAAATTGAACCCAAGCTTCCTGACTTTAGGCACCTTAAAAACTGTGACATGGGGAGGCAAACTCAAACAGAGCCAAGTTGAAGAGACAGATTGAAGTTCAAGGAGCTGCAGGTTGCTGGGCATTGTGGAGCAGAGTATTCATAGAATGGAGAGACCTAGAAAAAGAGCTCCAGACATTACTACTGAGGTCTTCTTGAGTCTTTAACTGATTACTGAGTTGCCTGATTACTGAGAGTGAGATTACAAGATGTCAAGAAAGACACCATTACTGAGGAAAGAACTTAAAAAAGTAAAGCTATGAAACTTACAGGTGAAAAAATAGGAGAAAGTCTTTGCTGTCTTGGGGTAGGCAGATTTCTTAGAAAAATGTAGAAAACACTAACCATAAAAATGAATTAAAAATGTATAGATTGATTGGAGGTACAAGAAGGTAAAGGGGGTCAAATATCTAGAAGGAGATTTTTCTTTGGGTGGTGAACACACAACGCAACAAATAGATGACATATTACAGATGATATATTATAGAATTGTACACTTGAAACCTATATAATTTTTGTTAACCAATGTCACCCCAATACATTTAATTTAAAAAGATACCATTATGAAAATACAAAGGCAAGTCATAGTAGGAAGAATTATTCACAACACATATATCTGAAAAAAGACTTCTATCTAGAATACCTATGAAGAAGTCTTACAACTCAATGATAAGAGAATCAACAACCCAATTTTTCAAATGTGCAAAATATTTGAACAGATACTTCACAAAGAAAGGAAATACATAGATGGCCAATGAGCATAAAATGTGGTGCTCGATATCATTAGTCATTAGTCACTAGGGAAATGTAAATTAAACACTCAGTGATTTACTATTAAATACACAAGAAAAACTAAAATTAAAAGACTGACAATAACAAGTATTGACAAGAACAAGGAGTAACAACAACTCTCATGTATTATCGGTGGGAGTATAAAATGATACACACACTTTGGAAAACATACTGGCATTTTCTTTGCAAGTTAAACATCCACTTACCATATGACTCAGTAATATTTCTCCCTCATGTTTAAAATGAATAAAACATTTACCCATACAAAGATTTATATACACATGTCTGTTGCAAGTTTATTAATAATAGTCAAAATTCAAAAGAACACAAATGTCCGTCAACAATGGAATGTTGCTCAGTAATAAAAAGTAGCAAAGTATTGAGATTTGCAATAACATGGATGAGTCTTAAAAGCATTAAGCTGAACAAAAGAAGTCAAATACAAAGAGTACATACTGTATGATTCCATTTACATGAAATTCTAGACCAGACAAACTAATCTACAGTGATAGAAAGTAGCACAGTTATTGGTTAGGGTGGAAGAAGTGTGGGTGACTGCAAATTAGCATAAGATAAATTTGAGGGTAAAAAAGGTTCCATATCACAATTGTGGTAGTAACAAAGATGTATACATGTGTAAGAATCTTTTATCTCTATTCTTAAACTATACTCCTTTAAAGTTGATATAGAAAGCAAAAAGGTACCATAAAACAGATAACTGCATTTACAAAACACGACATTTAAAAAATGTAATTTTCAAACATGCTAAATTCTTCAGTATATCAATTTTGTCATATATATATATATATATTCATATATATATTCTGTTTAATGAGATTTGAGTTTTTTCACACTTATATTATGTAGGATGGATTTACTCTGTTGCTTGTGTTAAAACTCTTTATCCTGAACAAATGCTCCTTCTCTTTAGGGAAAACAATGTAGTTATCAACTGTACAGACTAATCACTCTGAATTAAACATTTTCTTCTGGAAAATACAATTTAAACCATCTTGAATATTATACAGATTATTAGTAAAAGTAATTAAAAACTAGAAGAAAAGGTAATTATAATTCTGATGGATGAACTGATAGGGATAAAGTAAGAACTGACCTGAACCCTCATCTAAAACTAGAACTAAATTAAACCAAATCCTAAAACTTTACTTGTGTTTTTAATTGATTTTTCACACATCAGTGCACTTTCAAGTACTCTGTTTTCACTGAGGACTGCAAGCAGAGATTCCTCAAGGAAAGATATGGTACTTGTGACAAAGCAGGAATCTTCTAGAAATAACTTCCAAAATATATATGACATAATTTATTTTCTAAGAATATATATTCTTAAAGTGATTTATTCCCATTGCTATTTATTTCCATTGCTATTTACATTGATGGAGGAGAAAACAAATCTTTCTAGGATACTAGTTAAATGATAATAAAGGACCGATTTCCAAATGGGATTTATTGAAACGGGTGCAGGCAGTCTGATGTTAATGAAACATGTTAATGAAAACTCATGTATATTGGAACTGTGTATTCGCTTTGCACAGTTCCGTGGCAACTGACATGCAAAGCAGGGACATGATTCAAATATGCACAAGTTTCAGTTAATGTAGTATTGTGTCTGACATATATTCTAGTAATGGATCATAGGCTCCATTAATTAGAAATAGCTATGTGGGTTTTGACATTCATTTTTTTGTTTCATTTTTGTGTGTAAAATTAATACATGCATTTACTTTTAAACACCAAAAATACTACAAGTCTCCTAATGAAAAATAACATCTTTTCCTGTACTTCTCCCCACTCTAACACAATAGAGGCAAACCTTTTCCACCCTTTCAAGCTGTGTCTTCTGGCATTTGACTCCATGATTCTAAATAATATAATATCATACATAAGAAATGTAAATATAATAGTATAACTTATTAGTTATACTGTTAGTATAACTTATAATAGTATACTAATAGTATACTAATAGTGCAACTTATAATAGTATAACTGTAAATAATATAATTTATAACTTTATTTCTTGATTAATACATTTTGACCACATTCCTGCCAGAACTCTCCATCCTCTTTTAAATCGGGGTTAGTTGCTTTGGCTGCACAACACTCATTCTAGCACTTCTCTTCCATCTCTCCTGGGTGGAATCTTATTTTTTCCTGGACCTGATGTCTCCCTTTTCCTTGCTTTGCTCTCTCATGTTTTAATTCATGCTCTAGTAGTTTTCTAAAAGTTTGTGGGAATTTTTTTTTTTTTTACATTATCTACCTAAGATGTCTAATTGTTCTCTCTCTCTCTGGTTGAGTCCAGAATAGTGCAAAACACAAATTTTCCTTAGGAATGTGATGGTGTTACTCCACTCTCTTCTCCTTTCCTGTGCAGCGGTTAAATGGAATCTGCTTTGTTGCTTCATTCTTCCTATGACCAGTTGGCACTACTGCTGCACTTTGAAGGGGTTTCTTTTCTTACTTTCAATTATATAGAAAGATTATGGTGCTATACCTTGACATGTGTATATGTATATGTGTTTTATTTACTGTTTTGAAAATTTCATAAACTGTGTCAATGAAAAGTCATGTTCTGAGAACTTGTGTTATCTCCTTGCTATTTTAACATTTGCTCTGTTTTTTCATTCAATAAGTTACATTATACATATCTGGAGTGCTGCTCTAATAATGATCTTGGTTACTTAGGTGTACTTCCTGGGAAATTTCTGTAACTACATCTAACAATCCTTCCGTTGATTGTTCTTTATTTCAACCAGTATATTTTCAAAAAAGCCCTTTCTCAAATTCTGTTTCCTTTAATTTTTTTTTTTTTTTTGTATATTCTTATGGTTTTCTGGCTTTATCTTCATTTTCCTCCTTGAGAATTTCAACAATATATTTTTTGAAGTTTTCTTTTTTCTTCCAGTATCATCCCCATTTCCTTTGAGTTTCTTTGTTTACTTGTTGAATTCTTTGCCTTTTTATTAGAGACTTTTCCCAGGTTACTGGGGATTCCTTGGATACACATCCATATTTAATAGTGAGACACTAGAATTTGTGTGTGTGTGTGTGTGTGTGTGTGTGTGTGTGTGTGTGTGTGATTTATGAGATGGTTAGCTCCACGAATGGGTAACTAGGTACAGAGTCAGGCAGCGGTGGGCTGATAAATATTTAGCAAGTGATTATTCAGGGTGAGTGGGGAAAGCCATTATCTGTAGTGAAGGCTGATTTCCATGGTGTAAATTCTCCTGCCATAGCTGATATCAAGCTTGATTTCAAGTGTCTGTGACAGTCTTAAAAATTTAACAACTGGTTCTCACAAGCCAGTAACAGTTGGCTTTCACATACCACTGGGCCCAGTCATTTTATTGGTAGATCTCCCCTTAATATCGATTTCTGCTGGTACTCTTTACAGGGTCTCCAGAGAAATACTCAACAATCCACTCCTTTAGGATATGAGGTAGGAGTGATTAAGCATGGCTGCTGGTATTCATAAAATCTTAGAGTAATGGTGTTTCATAAATAGATTTTGACAGTAACTCCTTGTTTTTGTACAGAGTATCTGTTCACCAGTGATGTTTGGTGTCTCTGATTTTGGAGACAACCTGGTTTAAATTTGCCATGGAATAATTTCTTGTTCTGTGAATGACGGACAGAGGGATAGCTAAATGTCTGACAATGATTGTGGATTTGTTTGTTTCTTTCAATGCTGTCAGTTTTTACTTCCTGTGTTTTAAAATGATGTCAGCAGCACAAGTATTTATGATTTTTATGTATTTTTGACGATTTGACCCCTTCATCATTATAATGAGTTTCTTCATCCCTAACAATATTCTTTGCTACGAAGTCTACTTTTTAAGATAGTAATAGTTACTAGAGCACTCTCTTGAATAACATTACCAAAGCATACCTTTTATTATCCTTATACTTTTAAGGATACTTAAATAAAAGTAGTGTCTTTTTATTTAAAGTTCTTTATTTGCAGGCATTAGCACAATATTGGGCCTGAAAATCCCAGCTGATAGTCTCTAGTTTTAATAGTAGAGTTTAGGCAATTTTGTGATTATTCATATGGCTAGGTTAAGTATGTCATCTTCATATTTGTTTTTTTTTTTATGTGTCCTATATTTTCTTTATTTCCCCTTTCTTCTTTTACATTATTTCTTATGATTCCATTTTATTACCTTTGGTTGCCCATCAGTTATAACCCTGCTGTGTTATTTTAGTATTTAGCTTTAGAAATACAGAAGACATTTTTAATTTAGCTCAGTTTACCTTCAAGTGACATTATACACTTCATATATAAATATTATACTTCTGGTTTTCCCCAACAGGTCTTTATTTTTGTTGTCATGTTTTATTTCTACACATAAGTCCCACAATACACTGGTATTTTTATTATTTACATAGTCAATTAATTTTATAAAATTTAAATTATCAGAAAAAAATATTGTATATTTATACATGCTGGGACCATTTCTAGTGTTCTTCTTCCTTTGTGTAGATCCATATTTCCTTCTGATATCATTTTCCTTATGCCTGAAGGACACCCTTTTAGAGGGCAGGTCTACTGGTGATGAATTCTTTCAACTTTTTGATGTCTGAAAATATCTTTATTTTTAAGTTATTTTCACCGGATCAAGAATTTTATGTTGAAGCACAAGCAACAAAACAAAATATCAATAAAGTGGACATCAAAAAAATTAAAAACTTTTGTGCATCAAAGGATACTACTATCAAACAAGTGAAAAGACAACTGACAAAATAGGATAATGTATTTGTAGATTATATATCTTATAAAAGTCTAGTATCCAGAATATATAAAAAACACTTATGACTCAACAATGAAAAGGCGAATAATTTAGAAGTAGGGAAAAGATTTGAATAGTCATTTCTCCAAATGATATATACAAATGGCCAATAAGCACAGGAATAGATGCTAAACATCATTAGTCATTAGGTAAGTGCAAATTAAAACTACAATGAGATACCATTTCACATACTCTAAGATGGCTATAATCAACATAATAGAAAATAGCAAGTATTGTGAATTGTGAAGAAATTAGAATTGTTATGAAATGCTAATGAAGGTATAAAATAGTATAGCTGCTGTGGAAAATAATTTGGCAGTTCCTGAAAAAGATTAAATATAGAACTAACCTATGATTTAGCAGTTTTATTCTTAGATGTATACCTCAGGGAATAGAACTTGTCTCACATAAAATTTGTGCACAAACATTAATAGCATTGTTAATAATAGTCTTAAAGTGGAAATAATCCAAATGTCTATCAACTGATGAATGCATAAACAAAATGTGGTATATCTATACAATGAAATATTATTCAGCCATAAATAGGAACAAAGTACTGATACATGCTTCATGTGGGTGAACCTTGAAAACATTATGCTAAGTGCATAAAGCCAGATATAAAACGTGACATATTATATGATTCTTTTTAAATAAAGTGTTCAGAATAGGCAAATCTATAGAGAAAGAAAGCACATTAGTGGTTTCTGGGAGAACGGAGATGGGGGGGTTGGGAGATATGGGGTTTATTTTAGGGTAATGCAAAAGTTTTGGAATTAGATAATGGTGATGGTTGCATAATATTGTGACTATACTAAAGAACACTACATATACTAATAACCACTAAGTTTGGTTAAGATGGTGAATTTAATGTTATATGAAACTTATCTCAATAAAACTATGTATATAGGTATGTATTATATATATATATAATAAACTATGTATACATGTATGCATTACATATATGTATAATTTATAGGTTGATTATATACATATAGGTATAATTTATAGTTTTATTCTTTTAGTACTTTAAAGATTTTGATCCACTGCTTTCTCATTTGCATTGATTCCAAAGAGAAATTTGTTATTATCCTTATCTTTGTTCCTCTGTACGTAACATTTATGTTGTCTCTGGCTGCTTTTTCAATTTTCTGTTTATAATTGGTTTTGAGTAATTTGATTATAATATGTCTTGATATTGTTTTCTTTATGCTACAGTTTCATTAACTTTTTTGAATATGTGGGTTTATAATTTTCATCGAGTCTGGAAAAATGTTAGTCATTTACCCTTCAAATAATTTTTTCTGTCCTCTCTTCTCTTCTTCAGTGACCCCAAATTCTCACAAATTAGTCTCCTTAAAGTTGTCCCACAGCTTACTGATGCTTTTTTCCTTATTAAAAATTTATTTTTTTCCATTCTGGGCATCATTTGGATAGTTTCTTGCTATGGTTTCTTATAGTTTCTTATAGTTTTGTGCTGTTTTCAAGCTCATTAATCATTTCTCCTGCAAAGTCTAATCTGCTGTTAATTCCTCCAGTGTCATTCTCATCTTAGATACTGTAGTTTTCATCTCTGGTAGCTTTCTTTAAAATATTTCTTATATAGTCCATGTTTCTACATAACTTTTTGAACATATGGAATACAGTTATAATAACTCTTTTAATGTAATTGTCTGCTAATTTGAACATCTGTGTCAATTCTGAGGCAGTTCTGATTCATTGATCATTCTCCTTGTTATTGGTTGTCTTTTCCTACTTTTTGTATGCCTGATAATCTTTAATTGGATGCCAGACATTATGAATTTTACAATGTTGGGTGTTGGTATTTTTTCATATCTCACAAATTTTCATGAGTTTTGCTCCGTGACACAGTTAAGTTACTTGGAAACAATTTTATCCTTTTGGGTCTTGCTTTTACGATTCAGTAGGCACATCCAAAGAAGTGTTCAGTCTCGGCTAATTATTCTCTACTACCTAAGCATTGTCCTTCTGAGTACCCTACATAGTTCTCTGTGAATTATGAGTTTCTCCAGTCTGACCATTGTGAATGGGGATTATTCTCAGCCCTCCGGGAGCTTTGAGTACTATTCCCTCGAATCCTTTCAGATGGTTCTTTCCCTGGCCTAGAATAAATAGTTTCTTCTCCAGATACACTATAGTTTGCTTTTATTTGTTAGGGGTTTCCTATAATTGATATTATATCACATACATATTTTTCTGGCTTCTTTCACTCAATATTATGTTTTGACATTTGGCCATGTTGTTGCATGTGGCAGCAGTTCATTCATTTCATTACTTAGTCCCATTCCATTGTATGAATGTACTATATTTATATATTCTGTTATTGTGGGGCATTTGGTTGTTTCCAGCTTTCCATTACCAACCGTACTACTATGAATACATGTCTCTTGGTAAACATTTTCACCATTTGTGTTGCATATATCACAAGCGTTGGATTTGCTGAGTTCTAGGTTATGCATGATAAATTTTAATAGATAATTTCAAAAGATCTTCCAAAGTTATTGTATCAGTTCATATTTCCATTACCAGTGTATGAAGGCAACAACTGCTCTACATCTCCACCAGCTTTTCCTAGTGTTATCTTTTCTGTCCTAATTTTAGCTATGTTGGTAGTTGTGCAGTGATATCTAATTGTAGTTTTAATTTGTATTTCCCTGATGATTAATGTGGTTGAAAACTTTTTATATAATTGGTCATTTAGATAGACTCTTTTGTGATATACCAGTTTAAGTCTTTTGTATGTTATTATAAGATCCTTTTATTAATAACTTAAAAGAATCATATATATGTATATATATGTCTCAGATAGGAGGCTCTTATTAGTTATATGTGTAAAAATATCTTCTAATTTGTGATTTTTTTCTCATTCTTTTTTGAAGCATATTCTTAACTTTAATTTAATCCAATTTATTGGGTTTTTCTTTATGAATAATGTTTTTTAGGGATACTTCCCTACTCCAGATTATGGTGATATATGGTGATGTATGTTACATTCAAAAAGATTTATTGTTTTGACATTCATGTATAAATCTACAGTACAACTGAAATTAATGTTTGTATATGGTGTGAGATAGGGATCAGAATTAATGCTTATTCCATATGAAAATCTAATCAGCCCAGCACCATTGAAAAGATCATCCCAGGACATTTCAGTATATCTTAGTGTTACTTTGGGTAGATTAAATTTGTCCCTATGTATCTAAAATAGTGATAATATTTAAGTGATATTTGTTCCTTAAATTTTGTTTTTTAATTACCTTTTGGGTTTCTTTTTTAGAAATGCAATTTATATTTTAATCTGAACAATATCCAGAATCTTGCTAATTATAATAAATATAAGTTCTGGAGCAGTTTCAAATAATTGATTCTTATCCTTATTATGGGCTGTGTTTTCTTACTTCTTTGTATGTCTGGTAATCTTCACAATGAAAAACATTATGAATTTCACATTGTTGGGTACTGTTGTTTTATATTTTAGTTCTCATTGTACTATGTCCAAATCACCACTAAGTTTCTCTGATTCTTTCTTTATATTCCTTACTATCCTGCTTTTTTATTCTGTTTCTAAAATAGCCACCTCACTTCCTCATCACCATTTGATTAGGTTTCTACAGTTTCTGTATGTTTTCTGCCACAATCTCTTTGCCTTCCTACCTTATATGTAACTATTAGAACACATGCATATGTATTATATATAATGTACTTATACACAGAATTACTAAAGGTAGTCAATCACGGTCACAATGAGAAACTACCGTGTTTCCCCCAAAATAAGACCTAGCTGGACCATCAGCTCTAATGCATTTTTTGGAGCAAAAATTAATACAAGACCCAGTATTATATTATAAAGATCGGGTCTCATATTAAAATAAGACTGTGTCTTATATTAATTTTTTCTCCAAAAGATGCATTAGAGCTGATGGTCTGGATGGGTCTTATTTTCAGGGAAACACAGTATATACATGGCACATATTATATGACAGGTGCTTTTATGACAAATGCAGTTATTGTATGACAAATAATAATAATATATGACAAATAATAGTTTATTATATGACAAATGCAGTATTTCTGATATTAACAAAATCTCTTTGAATTGAATAATTCTATTCTCAATTTTTAGGTGAGAAGACTGAGTCTCTAAATCCTCTTGTATAAGGTCTCATACCTTATGTGAGGAAAGAGTGAATCTAATTCACATCTGCTTAGCTTCAAATCTTATACTCTTTCTAAGGTTCCATAGCTCACTTGTCTAGAACATGTTTCATATTATGAGTGTTGTTATTTCTAAAGGTTTTTCCACTGGACTCTAAGCATTTTGAGGATTTTTACACTGTTTATATTATCCAAGCACAAATTGCTTCAGCAGATGATAAATATTGATCGACTGTTTGGATTTTTGTGACAAAATAAATCAAAATAAAAATAGGCACGTAACAGAAATGTGTTCAACATGGATAGGCTACAAGGCTCTTTTGCTCCAAAATTATACTCACTAGACAATCATTCCTTTATGAAAGAAAATAGTTCTGGAAAAATGAGCTAGTAACAATGAGATAATTTTTTTCTTGAAAAAAAATATCCTCGGTTTGATAATACCTGGGCATTACATTTTACTGATATCCTCTTAAAAATCAGGAAATAGTTGGCCATCTCTAAGGTTGTTTCAAAACTAATTCAGTGAGCTTTCAATCCTCACTTAGTCAAGGCTACAGTCACAAAATGAAAGCATCCATCAAATGATTGGGCAGTGCAGACTAAAAGACCCTTCCCCTAACTCTATACACATACCCTAAAAGAAAAGGAATGAAAGACTTTTGATTACAGGTAAAGATTTGTGACCTAGTTTATTTTGTTTGTTCAGTATATGTCCCACATGGTCACTACGTAATTGTTCAAAACTTTACTTTGGTTAGAAAGATGTGGTATCCTCATTATGAAGTGTAAGCTTTTTCATCTCTGGTTATGACTGGATTTAAGAGAGCAGATAAAAATAGAAGTGAAATGGACATAAATCCAGAGAAGGAATAGCTATTCTAAGGAAAACTATGTATTTCCCTCATGTTTTCAATGAACATGGGGATTTATAGATCACTATTGTAAAGCTGTAAGTGACTGTGGGGATTTTTATTTGTCTGTGACAAGAATGTAGCCACCTAAAATATATAAAACATGACTTTTAAATACAGCCAGAATATTTAGTTAAGATTGTTTACTGATAAGTAAATCTTATCAAACTATTGCTGTTCTGAACATTCATCCTATAAATAAAATAGGATTAGATTTGGTATTTTAAGTTTTAGTTACCTTGGCTACTTGCAATTAATGTGTGCAACATATTCAAGTAAGCAAATTCCAAATTGACCTAAATGATCTCTTAATATTAACTATAGTTTTTATTGACTCATTTCTCTGTATGTTGTTTAAATATTTTGTCATTTTACTTTCCTGTTGCTTTTTTTTTAATTGAAGTTTATTGGGGTGACAATTGTTAGTAAAGTTACATAGATTTCAATTTGTACAGTTGTACAATTGTTTCAATAGATTTCAGGTGTACAATTCTGTATTACATCGTCTATACGTGACATTGTGTGTTCACTACCCAGAGTCAGTTCTCTTGCCATCACCATATATTTGATCCCCCTTAACCTCATCCTGTTGTCTTTCATGCATATTTTCAAACAATAGTTGTCCCACAATCTTTTAAATTAGATCATCATGTAACTGTACCTATCAATATTGTAAGTAAACACTATTATCCTTGTTAATATACATCGATCAGCATTTCATTTATGGTACAAAATTCTATTACTGCTCATTAAATTCCATAAAAAGGAAGACCTTAACTTATGAGACATCTTTCTTTTATAAGTAGCTAGAAAATGGCTTCAACTTCTCTTAGTACTATAGTGTTGTGTTTACAACCTAAATATGATTTAAAAAAATTAAATGGATAGGACTGGCCACATCAATTGACAGGGCTTTAGAAAATACCTATCAAATGGTATACACTGAAATTTTGAAATAAAGGACAGATATATTAAAAAATCAAGACTGATGCTGATTATTTTTACACGGCTATAAAAATAATTTATAACTAACAAACTGTCTATTTTGTGACATTTTAAGCTAAAATCTGAGGATTGATTAAAAAAAATTATGTGAGCATTTTTCTGCTATTTCTATAACCTCTAAAGCAAATTCCTTAAAAGATCCTGTTACCTGGCATGACTCTGATCCCCATGATACTAATTCCTTCCTGATTATTAAGTTCATTTTATTTTTTCCACCATAAAAGCCATTGGCCAATTTTTGCTATGTGGCTTTGTTCTTGTGAGGAACATGAAATTAGATGCTCTGGATAAATCCAGGTGTGATAGGAAACTGACTTCTGTATCACAGTGGCTTATTGGATCTGTTTCCATGTTTGTTTTCTGGATTCAGTGGCTAATTTGGTTTCTAATCATGCTTTTGACCCCATTTCCAGACTGTTTGTGGTAACGGGTAGAAGAAAGGCCCTGCAGTAGGTAATTAAGTCTGCAAAAGCAGGGCTGCTTACTTTTCATTGCAGCAGATAATCAGAGTGCTGTTGCTCAAGTGTAAAATGCAGAAATTAATGATCCTATATAATACAGATTAGGGCTTTCATTTTAAAAACTATCAGTGCAGAAGAACAAAGGTAAGAAGAACAGCATGATATTTGGAATTCCAATATATAATAAAGCTTGCAAATTTTAAAAGAGGCTTCTAAGCATAAGACTAATCAAAATTCACCTTGTGTTCTAAGGTGATTGATTAGTTCAGAACTCAACTATATGACTGCCCCATTGCATCTTTGAAAAGGCACAATTAGACACATTTGTCCGTGTCTTTTCACTTGTAAACCCGGCCTATTGTTCATTCAAATCAAATAAAGTGAACGCATTTAGCATGCTGAGTATCATATAGTAGGTACTCAATAAATATTACAGTGTTTGAATAAAAATAAATACTTCCCATAAAGAGGTAACAAAGCTGTATCGAAGAGTCACAGAATGTAAACATGTTTAAAAAACACGTTATCTTATAAAAATTTCTATGTGCTATCATTTTACACAGATGTTTTCTCTGTTAGAGCTTCATAGATTTTAAAACGACCCTTGCTATAGAAGGGTATTTACAATGCACTCATCTTAGAAAGAAATGACTTCCAACAAAACCCCAATGTTTGCTGATAACACTTATCTGCCAAAAAGTGCAGAGGTGCTACAACATGATCCAATGAGTCAGTCCTCAGTAAGTAAACATATTGATATATGTCAACATCATGAACAGTTTAGTCAATGCTCAAATCAATCGATTTTTGGTGCTCTTCCCTAAATTTTTAAATCATTTTGACTATATTTTCCCTTGTTTGTTCACTCTTCGTTATTTTTTTGACGGTTTTTCTTACATAGTTATTTCTCATTTGTCATCAGTAATGAACTGGTTGAGCTGGTAAATGGTTCATTAAGGTAATTAGAATGGTATTATATTCTTAAGATTACACGTGGAGAAACTTAGACATCGAGTAAAAATGACAATACAATTTTTCATTTATAGGAACAGTCCATATCAACAAAAATTTATCATTTTGTCTCCTAATTTATTCACATTCTCACCAGATCGTGATCAATGACTCTTGGATAAGAAAATATAGTCAGAGCTCCCCTGCAATATTACTTTAAAAGGTAAAGCTAAGACTAGAGTTTCAAACTAAGTGATCCAGAATTAGACAGCATCACTCCCTTTCAGCAGCGGGTAAGATATTTGGTGTGTTGATCTGGCATCATTCTAAGCTTGTATTAGAAAAGCCATGAAGGGCAGCATTTGTTGCATATTGGTAGCCATTCTAATCTATTTATTAAATATACTATGCAGCATTGTTTTCTAAACAGAGACAGGTGGAGCTTTATTGTGTCTTCTCCATCAGACCACTTGTCCTTTAAATGACAAGAACATGGTCTGAAATAAGCCCAGAAGTTACAACAATGAACTCTACAGCTAAGCACCTGTGCTTTGCAGTTCAATTTTCATACTGGCTGGTGCCCACTCAAGGGTTTAGTGTTTATTTATTGTGACCAAGAAATACAGTGAATTTCAATGCAATCCTGCCTTCCAACTTATGTTCAGTAAATCCATCACCATCAATAACAGGACGAACCCACGTCTCATCACACTAACATCGTGAGGTTCTGCAGCTGTTTACAGGCCAATTGATCTATTCCTTCCCCTATAAATTATGCAGTACTTTTCTTATAGCTTTGCTGAAAGCAAAATTAAAATCATTCGTTGGTTATTTTCAACCAAAATGATGCTGCTAAAAGTGGGACACCATTAACACTGGACAAGGTAGGTTCTCAGCATGTGACTCATCTTGCTATGCTGAGTGGAGGTGGGTAGTCTGGCCTCTGACCCATGGAAAGAATCCAAGAGAGGAAACTCAGAGGCTGATACTCTGATGATGAATGGATTAGGACCTAGGATTCCTGACCGATGACTCTAACAGTTTCTTAGGCTCAGTTTTTTTTTTTTTTTTTTTTTTTTTTTTTAGGCTCAGTTTTATAGTTCTGATGTTCCTGAAAGATTTTTAGTCAAAAAAGCTCCGAGCCAATTATTCACTGATAAGTTCAAGCATGTGAAACAATTGCTCTTCCAAGGGCTGGCAAACAATGAGGGACTGGCAATGATTGGCAGGGGAATGCGCCTGGATTTGGCCACTTTTATCTGCAATGTGAACTTGCAATAAGAGTGGGCAGAGGGGAGAACAGAGAATTGCAATGTCAAAGATAAAGGATTAAGGAAGAAAACAACCTTATTTCCCTCTTTTTCACAAATCAGTTTATGCATATAATTTGATTTGAGATAAATAAAAGCAAAAAGATGAACTACTATGTTGGAGTTGTTGTTTTGTTTTGTTTTTTACATCCACTGCTCAGGTTTTGTGCTATTTATATCTAAGCAGCCCTACAGATGGATTTATTTAATCTCCACCTTGTTGGTGAGAACAGAGTTAGAGAGGTTAAGTGACTGGGGAATGTCATTCAGCTAATAAATGGGAAAGCTGAGATTCCAATGTTCAATTGGAAAAGTGAACAAGTACAAATAAAAATGAACTTCTTAAAACACAAGCAGCATGGTAGAAAGGTAATGTCTGGTTTTGTTGTCACTTTTCACTGCCCTCCACTGCGCTATAGTAAAGGCTACAAAAGGTATGATAAGCTACTCTCTTTGATGCTTGTAATTTACCCTAGATATTCCTCTGATTCTTAGCTCAAATATTCTCTCTCTTTTTTATTTATCTACCTGCTCTTTCCCCCATCTAACCTTATGGATTTATGCCAAACTCAAAAGGCCTGTATTTTCTTTTCTTTTCTAAGCCACTATTGAAGATAAGGCTTCTTGGATTAATTGTTCTTTACTCCATGCAATTCAAAGGAAAGTAATAGTCACCCTAGATTGGACCCAGAATCTGTGCCTTCATATCTGTAAGTGAGATGGAATAGAATTTGTCTTATTAAGTCATAAAACATAAAGCTACCATAAATTGAAACTTTTTGACCTTGAGGTATGAATTGATATTTCAGAAGCTCAGCAAAATTAGACTACCCAGAGGTTACTATTTTTCTAAGAATTTAATATTTAATGAAAGTAGCAATACATCAATATGGAAGAATAATATGCAATAAAGTATTTAAAAACTGCTTAGAAGATTGGAGAGTTGTATTCAAGTTCCTACCTCATCCTATATAGTTGTACTATAATCCCCATATGTGTTAAACAATTGAACAAGAAAAAAATTATATCACAGAAAAGATTCAAGGAAGCAATTGGATATTTACAACACTGATGAAAAGTTTATTTTGAATTAAAAGTATCCTGAATAAATTAGGAAGTAAAAAAAAAAAACTAATAATGCCAAAGATTGGCATGTATTGGTGTTTATTTCGTGTTAGGTTTGGTCCTAACAATTCACTATCCCCGTCTCCTATGACATAGGTAATATTATTATCTCCATTTTACCCTGGAGAACAAGAATTAAGAAAGGTTAAGTAATCAGTGCAAGGTTACCTCGTTAATTTCAGACTCATATTCACTTCTGCTGGTTCGAATCCCTGCACATTTTACCACTACATTCTACAGAAATATTTTAAACATTAACGATTTCCGATGTAACAAAGGTAAAGAAACAGACTAAAGGAAAAATAATACCATAGAAAACATGAGGAAAAGTTTGTGTCTTTATTTTGTAAGAAGCTTAATTAATAGATTTTTTTTAAATGCTTTTATTTTATTAAACTAATGAAGGTAAATATAATCATTATTTCTGTGTGGGCATTGTCAAACTAAGATTTCATGCATTACCTTAGAAAAGCTATTTGGTTATATACAAAATCCATAACAGTGTTTACAGCAGATTTCAACAGATATGTCTTTTAAAAGATGGCACTTAGCTCAGACCCTCACGTATGAGTCAAAAAAATATATGGGGAACAAATCAAAACAGGAAAAAGAGACTAAAAATTGCTGACAACCAACTGCTGGACAAAATCAGAGAAAATTTTTATTAACCAGGAATCATATATATCCATATAATTTTAGAATGAAACTTGATGACTCATTTAAAATATTCTACTTCAAAAAGAAACTACTAGTTTAAAAGAAGAATTACTACTAGTTTAAAAGAAGATGATAAAATCGAATGTCTTTCCTTTTCTGAGATACCCCAACCAAATCCCACCCTAGATACTGATTTGTTATAGTACTAAAACCTGGCTGACCATCCCTCTACTGTTTTTTTCAGGAGATCAGTGTACTGTTCCCTTTCTCTTTTAGAAATTTTCTTTCCACATGTATTTGGAGACTATAATTCTGACAAAACGATAGAGAAGAGAGCAGTGGTCAAAGAGGGTTGCCTCATCTCAAATTAGTAAGTCACTAGAAACTGAATGTCAATTGGAGAAGCCTGGGACATCTCTGGATTGTGGTTTCTCATAAATTCCACTGTATCACAGTGAGATAGCCAGGCAAGGGGAATAGGAAAAAATTACACTTCAGTGTTGTGGGAGCCACAGGATAAACGTGTGCTGATGCTAGAAAGGGGTCTAGGAGCAAAATACACCAACCTGCAGCTAGCATTCTTACAAGGAGATTTAATGAGCACTAAAATGAACAGGGAGTGGGACTAAGATAAACACTGCCTTGCGATGGATTTCTTCCCTATTTAAGAAAGAATTAATATCAAACAGCAAACAAACAAAAATAGCAACTCTTAAAAAAAATCACCCCGAACGTCAAAACAAGGGGAAAGGCACATCATCTTAAAAGCCTCTGTGGACTAACAGGACTTAGCTGGGGGAGAGCAATCCAGTTGACAGGGAGAACCAATGTCCAACAGCTAAGCAGTTCTCTCTTCCTGTCTTCTGAAACTCAGACTGGTTGGAGCAGGATTTGCACTTGAGACCCACATCAGGTGATATATGGACAAACCTGCTTAGGGAGAGGTAAGCTGTCTCTGGGTTTTGGTATCTTAAAATAAATGTCTGCTTTTGCCTGCACACTGAAACATGAAACCCGCAGGTGGACATGTCCCAGGAAAGCACAGACCTCAAACGCAGCTCTCCTGCTCTGAGTAAAGCTCAATGTACCTATATCCTTGCAGAGGAAATCCATGACAGCTTCTATGCTATCCGACTTAACTATTCATTTCCAAATCTCCTGTTTGTAACTAAATTAATTCTAAAAATCTCTACATAGACCCCAAACATCTGTAGACTCGATCCTGCATCCTAGTCTAATTTTGTGACTTTTGAAGCAGAGCAAAAAGACAAGGAAATAGAAAATATAATTTAAAAAATTAAACGATTTTATCAATCTAGAATGCCCATATGTAACAAATAAGAGGAGTTCCAAAGAGCAATGATAGCTTATCATTATGTAGATTACTATATGTTTACTATATAGCTATTAGACATGACCTACAAGAAAAAAAAAAGAGAGCTACTCTATAATGAAAACAATACTCAGAATATCAGTTGTAGAACAGACCTGAAAAGCAGTTGATTCAAACTGGAGTAGGATGTCAAAGGCTTCACAAGAATTTGTTTTTCAAGAAGAAAATGGATTTCATTCAACATGTATGGAGAAAAAGCTAAAAGATCTCCACCATATAGTACAGAAAGCACATGTTTCTTCTGTCAATTTAAGAAAGGGAGTGAATTAGAAAAGCCAAAAGTTGTTCAATGAAGTCACGATCTAAATATAAAGTGAATAAACATGTGGCAGAATAACGAGCAATTGGTGGTCAGTAATAAAATAATTCCCCTTGAATTTGATGTTTGGAACACGTTTTTCCCCCAACAACAAAGACATTAAAACGTGAGATTACGTTGCTTGTATATAGATCCAGCAGATGCTTTGTCTTGTGAAGACTCCTGTTTATATAACAACTTGGGTTTATGAAATATGGTAGAAAGCTTTAAATATATTTAACACGATGAATTCAATCATTTAGAAACAGCAAAAATAATTACATAACTGACAATTTGGGGGATGGTTTCAGTGAGCTGAAAGAGCATAAATGCTTTAAAGTTGGTAAGATCTGACATAGAACGATATTATTTATAATTATAGTCTTGGACACCAGAGAAACTAAAAACACAAAAGTGATCGAGATTGATGTCTTCTGAAGGGGACATTGGAGGTAGAGGAATTGAAGCTTTTTCCCCCATTTACATCTCGTGAATTTTAATTGTTTTCATGGTATATACATGTTTTACTTTTATAAGAAAAATAATTTTTATTAAAAGGTAAGTTAACCACTCAGATAATTTTAAAATGGAACATATAGCTTACAAATGTCAGGAAAGATAAAAGGAAACACGGTATTTTGAAGAGTGATTTTTTTCTTACCATATATTAATATTCTCAAAAATATGAAACAATGTCAGAAAATGCAACACAAGTTTCATTAAAATAACAGGATGAAAGAGCAATATATAATATTCATCCAATTTTTAGAAAACGTGTATAATTGAATATTACAAAATAATGTTAAGTTTTAAAATATCTATAATCTCTAATGCAATTCTTAAGAATTTTCCTTAAAAAAAATCCAAGCTATAGAAAGAGCTAATTCATAAAATATGTATTTGCATCCTTATTGAAAATAGCAAATCATTTCCCCTAAACTTAATAGTATGGGGAAACAGATAAATTGTGTTCAAATATCCTATACCAGGGGAAGATAAAGGGCAGACAAGGTCTTCTTGGAAAGAGTAGATTTGGTGGGTGGAACTGATGTTGAAATATTAACTCTCAGAGCAAATATACAGTTCTCACTATGCTCAGTAACATGTTGGTGAAAAGTTTAACAACTGGCTGCCTGGTGAGGAAAATTCTGATTTCCAGGATGTATATACTCTCATCATGGCCGATGTTAAGTTATCAACTTGATGTCCGTAAATGCAGAGTAGTATAGACTTTTACAGTATTTCCAACATAAGCATAGAGCGTAAAAATAATGAAATAAAAAGGAAGTCATGAGTTTTGAATTTGTATTACTTTCGTTTTTAATAAAATGTATTTGATGTAAATCAATTCATGTAATGGATTTAAGTTTATACATTTAGCTTTTAATAATGGTCTTGTTCAACAGTTTGCCCATAAAATTCCTAAAAAATTAATAATTGGCTCTTAGGAGGCCATGTGAGCTGGCCCAAATGGCCGCTTTACTTCTTATTCCTCTGCTTCTGGCTCCAGGGAGTTCAATCCCATAGTGTGCCATCACCTGTTTTTTGTTTTATTTTTGAGGAAGGTTTTCTTTTTAAAAAACTAATTAATTAAAAGTTTAATTGTGGTAAAATACAGATGGCATAAATTTAACCATATTAACAACTTTTAAGTGTACAGTTCAGTGACATTAAGAACATTCACATTATTGTGCAACGATCACCACCATCTCTACCTAGAACTCTTTCCAGCTTGCAAAACTGAAACTCTGTCCCCATTAAACAATCACTCCCCATTCCCTTTCCCTGCAGTTCCTGGAAACCACCATTCTACTTTTCGACTCTATCAATTTGATTATCTAGGAACCTCATATAAGTGGAATCATACATTGTTTGTTTTCTTGTGATTGGCTTCTGTCACTTAGCATAAGGTTCTAAGAGTTTGTCTGTGTTGTAGCGCGGGAGGGATTCCGTTTAAGATGACCAGTGGTCCTTGGCAAACTTCAGAAACACCAGATATTCTCTGTGCAGCCTCCTCATCCTGCTTCCATTGCCCACCCCTACCATTATTGATCCCTGTTGGACGATGTTCTAGTGAGAGCTAGGTACCAGCCATTATTGAAAACACACATGCCAAGCTCTCCAAGTTCCCCTAGCTTAACTTAGGGTTTTCCTCCAAGAAATTTTCCATTGTTCAATCTTTATATAATAAATACTTAATCTTCTATGACAAAGTCTAGAAGTGGTTATTAAATGAACATGGAAAAACCAGTTTGTGGCTATGTTTGCTATAGGAATCTGTGAACCTACTCTCTTTGCCCCTGAGTCTCAAACTAAATTCTTACCAGGAAGCGTCCAATTTTAACACTTTTCCTACATCCTGATGACTCTTACATCTTTATCTTTAACCTAATGTTTTCTCCTGACTTCCAATCATCCAATACTTAACACAAACACAGTAATACCAGGCCAAAAACCTTCCTCCTCATATAGTTCTCTATTTTATGTTCAGGTCAAGACATCCAGCCACCTCTGTGGTTTAAATCTTCATAGTCTGATCTAACCATAGTTCACTAACCAGTTTCCTTCCTTCTGCTTAGGCATCTCTTTGACCATTTGCCGCTGTTAGACCAAAGTGATGTTCTTCAAATACAAAGGTGATTATGGCAGCTTTGAACCTTTTGGTGATTTCATAAGACTCTGCTTACATTGGGCTTCACCTCTCACACCAGAAGCTTCTCTGAGAATGTTTGTAGTGCCTTGCACATGCCATGTGTTCATTCTCCTTATTCACTCTGTCCTTTTGCCTGAAAGTTCAACTTCTCTTGCTCTTCCTCAGCATTTCAACCTCAAGAACTTGTAATCACCCTTGAAAATCAACTTAAAATGAAGCATTATATGACCATTTTCCCAAAAAAAGGATTGATCGTTTCCGTTTTTTGCTTTCCAAACTACTTTCCACATAAACCTACCATTGTAGCTTTAAAATTCTATTGTATTTCCTTGATTTTGGGCCTATTTTCCTCCCCAAAAGCTATAAGGCATTTGAGATCAAGAACCAGTTATATTAATTTTTACATTCTTAGAGTATAACAGAGTACTTGACAAGTATTTGCTATTTGACTTTAAGAAGGAATAAATGAATACATAAAATAAAATATAAGCAAGATATTATATACCTATTAATATAGATTTTTAAAGTATATGAGATCATATTATAATGTATAAAACTATTAATAGAGCAGGACATAAAATATTTTTATATAATGCATATAACTTGGTAAACCATATATACTTAGAATAAAACTAGAAAAAAAATGCAAATTGCTAAAGTTTGTTTATTAGGATGTTCAAATTTGAAGTGATTCTTATTTTCTCTCTCTGTCTCTTTCTCCTGTCTCTTCTCCTCTCTTTTCCTCTTTTTTAAATGTTCTGTCAAATGTTCACATTTTTTAATAACTACATTTATATATAACTATATATATTTGTTTTAGGAGACAGATGTTTACACATGATTCTCAATGGAATATCTCTTTATATATGTCATTTCTCTCACAATCACTTGGATATATAGTCCTAAAAAAAGCTTCCTCATAAGGAAAAATTGAAAAATGGTCAGGAGTTGTAGCAAAACTACACTCAGTTATAAATCTCCAAAATCAGGTTAACTATATTCCACTTCAGTTTTATACATATTCCAAGGCACCAAACATTCCAAGGCACCACCCAAAACTAATCCGGTTTTTTAAAATTTCTTTCACAAATCTCCCGTTACTTTTTCCCTAAATTTTTCTTCAGCAGTTCCTAATTCTAAATTAATGTAGTCTCACAGTGCCAACGTAATTCAATTTGTGGCAATAAATCGAGAACACATCTGAAAATCATGACCACAATGAAATCGTAAGCTCCCTGCTTCCCTTGACTGAGTATCCACTGTATTAGACAAAAACCACAAAAATCCATGGACAGTTCCTTTTCTACCTGTGAAGGCAGAGTGTTGACTGAGCTGTTCAATCGTTCTAAACAGCACTTCCCAATCCCCAAGCCACAAGCAATTCAAAACCCAGAATATACATGAGTGATCTGTACATCTTTCATGCCTAGCACATAGAAGTTGCATAATTAATACAAGTTGAGGCATATCATAGCTTTGTGACTTTCAGTAGGAGAAACAGCCACTAGCATCAATAGGAGACCAGTGACTAGAGGAATAAAATTATTATTCTCTGTTTTGGTACTAACATTTTATAGAAAAGGAATGGCAAATCAAAAGAAGCTAGTTGGAGCTGAATTTATGCTAGGCACTGTGATTTTCATATGTATTTTTATATGCTTATTAGCTTAGTGATTAGAAGAGTAAACATTGTGCCAAAATGCCTTTTTGAATACTGGCTCTGCCACTGTATAACTGTGACTTTGGACAAGTTACCTGATATTGCTATTCCTCAGTTTCATCAACTATAACTTGGGGGTGATATTAAGAGATCTACTTGGTAGAGTGGTTGTGAGAGTTGACTGAATATATGTAAAGCCTTAGCACAGAGCCTAGCACATAATAAACACTTTCTAAGTGTGATTTTGAGAAAATTATCATCATTAGTTAACTGTTACGTCATCCCTACATTTGAGGGATGTATCACTACTACCATTTTACGTCTGAGAAAATGTAAAACTAAATACATAAACTTGTCATGCATCACATAGTGAAATTCAAATTCAAACCCAAGCCACAGAGATTTTACTCATGGATCACAAACAATGCTTTCACATAACACTCTTTCAGGAAGAATAGGAAAATAGTCATATTGTATTTAAACCTTAGTAAACTAAAATCCCAAGGAACTGTTTTTCCAGATAGTACAATTTTCTGGATAACCAAATTTTAATCCTCGTAAAGACAACATGCTTTTGGTTTCAACTCTTTATATTAGTCAACAATACATACTTAACATAATTTATTTTAATCTTTGTCGTTTGGGCTCATTATTCTTTCTGTCAATTATTGTACAGAGCTATAATAGCCCATGTTATCATGCCCTGAAGAGCTAGTGAGTTCTGTAGTGACATTTGCTCCTTCACTTAAAGGCCCCAGCCTGCATCTATTCGGGTTCTTTTATCTGTAGTTCTGTGGTTTTACTCTCTCCTCCTCTGTGCTGTGTGACGGCCTTCACGGGTCTCTGCTGGCAGTGTGCCTGCCGACAGCAGCCCCTTTCTGTGGATAATTTTTACTCTAATCATTCTGTGAAGTTGACAGAAATAAGTATACACCACTAGACTGATTATATCATGTATAAAATCAAAATAAGCAGAATCTGAGTGAAGGCTCGAAGGGAAAGATATGAGTCAAATCCATATGCTTTATGTGTGAGCACTGTAAGCATTTTGGTTCTGCAAAGACAATTTGCTCATTAACTTGGGCTTCTCTGTGTGTACTTAGTTAATTCATTCAACTTTACAACAACGGTGACTTGGAATATTTACATCTCAAAATGAGATTTCTATAGGAAATTGTTTTGAAGCAAGAATACTATCACAAACCGTAGCACTCGAATCTGAACTGTCTGTGCTGTGGTGTTCTGCAATCAGGAGCTGACAGGACATTGGATAAGAAGGTTGTTATTTAGATATATTTTTAGGAATTTTACCTGGGTTTTTACCTGAGCCCATCTGCAATAGGCTTATTAGGAAGCTGAGACATATTTCAGACAATCACTCATTGGCGAATTATCTCTTTAAAGGTGCTCATTCCAAGGCATAAAACATAATATAAGCAATAAAATATTATGATTTTTCTTGCAATCCAATCTAATCCTTAATTAGAAGAGAAATGATGAACCAATTCCTCTAAACTCTATTTCTAAATACTTTAATGCTAATTTCAACTTATTTAGTCATTGGTTAGATTCTAAAATTTATCAAGTTGTGGAGTATTTGCAAGAAAGTTTCCCCACTTTTAACTTCCTATGGTTTTTATTTCATCTACTATGACTTTAGATTTTTGTTTGTTAATATTCCAGACAGAAAGAAGAAAAAATAGTGTGACCTATTGAAATATTATTAATTATTGAAATAATATTAACCAATCTGTATTTGTTTGATGGTCCCCTTGAATAATTTTATAGTACAGATGACATTATTTTGATGAATTTCTTTTAAACTGTGTTTTTATCATGGCATGATTTTGTCCCACAACATTTATGGATCTTAAACTTGTTATATTTTCATTTAAAAAGTCCTCTCTGTAATAATCATTGTTAAGCTTTTTCATCAATGAACTTCTTCCTCTATGATATCTTTAACTTCCTCATTCCAATATCTTAGTAATCTTTTATGCAAAAGTTTACTATCATATTGCCAATTTGCTTACCATTCTGTTTATCTTTCTTATTCTTAAATTTTTGCCTTTGCATATTAATTATTCCCACATTATAATATCTTCTTTCCTTTGCTCTGCTAACTCAAATATCCTCTTTCTTCTGAATCTTTCAGGAAGTCTTCTTGGTTTAACCATTCCTGAATTTTGTACACTTTTATGTGGTTATGGACTATTTATATTATTTGTGCTACTGAATATGTTTTCTTTTGCCTTTCTCATGAATATATGCTCCATCTTTCAAAACAAAGAGATAATCTATCACCAATAGGCATCATCTTTTTTTATCCAAATTTTACATTCTAAGTACATGTTATTGCTCGATTAATGATAGAAGAACTTAGAAAAAAATGAAGATAGAAAAAAATGTGTTGAACATTTTATAAACTTTTCCAGTTGATTGACTATTTCCAGGTATTTGGCTAAAATTCATGAATGTTAGAGTTGGAACAGGTGTCAGAGGCTATCAAAGTCTAATCTTTTTATTTCATGAATACTCTTAGGCCTAGACAGGTTAAGAAAAACATCCAAGATCAATTGGCTAGTTAATAGCCTCTGAGGACTAAAATCTGGTCACTTGATTTTCAGTATGTGACTTTGGGCTCTTTAACAGGTTACTACCCCTGTATTAAAAGAGTACTCTCTTTCAAGTCCTTTGGTGTTGCTATTTTAGCAATCTGTATAGCATGTCTGAGATTTGAGTAGACTAAAGGATTATGTTTCATGGCCCTGATGTGCTGGAACAAAGAGATGTTAAGTGGCAGACCAAGGTGGCAGAACAAATCTACAAAGGCATCAAAATAGAACACGGCTCTATTCTACTTCTGTGTTCTACTTCTCAGTGCTATCTAGTAAACTACTCTGCCTTGGTGAGAACAAATTCTATCTTCCCCAGAGGCTAAATAACTCCCTAATGGTAAATTAGTCACTTAGGAGGCACATTAACTCTTCCAGGCCACTGGGGTGTCATTATTGTGAAATCATTTGTTTCTAGGCCATTGGCTGTGATGATAGTACACTACTCTAAATGGTACCCTAGTGGCCCAAAAGACCTAATCACCTTCCTTAGGGCTAATCTTGCGGCAAAGCTCAGGGATGCCCAGGAAACCCCTTTACCTCATAGAACATTTAAACATTTTAAGGTTTTCTGGCCAAGGCTGCCACCATATCAAATTGTGTCTTTATTTTGACTTCAGAAGTCTGGTTTATGTTTTCAATGATTGTCTCTCCATTCCTTTCCCATTCACCAGTGTCTAATTCGCCCAGTATCTAATTGATCCTCATTCTGTCACCAGGTATTCTTCATGTTGTGCTATCAGGACTTGTGATCCCTCCTTTCAAGTTTGCTCTTTGGGGACCACACTTCTCCCTCTTCCACAACAAAATATATAAATATTCAGTCCTATTTCTATAGGGGTCTACACTCGCCAGGTTTTATTAAGGGGTAAAATAACTCACATTAAGATTTGAATAATGTGAGTTATTTTAATAATGGTTTAACAATGAACCATTAAACCAGACAATAAAATTAAGCCACTTAATAATGGTGCTGATAGCTAATAGTGAATTTGTGTAAACCCTCTAAGACATGCTTTAAAACTATGTATTTTAATTTATTCAACCAAGAAACACATTGATATGATAAGAAATTCAAAAGGTACAAAAAGTTATGCAGTAAAATGTAAGTCTCCCTCCCTGATCTGATCCTAACAATCCAATTCCCCCTTTTCTAGGGCAAACTTCTCTTATCAATGATTTGTGTTCATATTGTATATGTATGTATGTATGTATATATATATATATATTTGCTTTTATACAATGTTAGCTTATTAGATACATTGCTCTATACCTTCCTTTTTCACTTAAAAATATAAATTGGGAATACTTCCACTTAAATATACACAGAGTAGCAGCATTATTGTTAACAGATATGCAATTTTTCATTTTATGGATGTTCCATGACTTAACTAACGAGTCCCCTAGTGATGGGCATTTAAGGTTCCCTCAAACCTTTTGTTATTACAAACAATGCTATATACTGTGCCAGTCTTATACATATAAATCAGCCTTTATACCTATGTGTTTGTATATCTGTGTATAATAAATTCCTAGAAATGAAATTGTTGAAGCAAAGGATATATGCATTTTTAATATTGATAAATATAATTAAATGACCATCCACAGAGCCTGTAACAATTTACATTACCTCAACAATATATCGTGTTATCATGTTAGGTGACATGTAGGTGAAAAATTGATTTCACATTTAAGAAGTTAATACAGCTGACTCATGGAGCCAAGATTCACAATTTGGACGATCTGACACTAAGCCAAGGCTTCCCCCCACCCCCCTTAGCCTAGTTATGGAGACAAATTGGGGAAAGGATTTTCTATATAACCACACAAATGACAACACATTTGTAGACACCTACTGCATCTGGCCTGAGAAGTCAAGTGTGAAAGGCAGAGGTGGATGAAGTATTGGTGAGCACAGGTGTAAAAGAATAGCCAAAATAGAAGAGAATAGGAAGGGAGGAGAAATGAAAGTCACAGCTGAAATAATACAAGACCTCAGAGACACTGATAGAAGACTCTGACTAAAAGAGAGCGTGGTAAGGAGGTGTAATATCAATCACCCCAAGATGGAGCTCTGACCTGACTCAATAATCATTATTAGCTTTCTCTCATCAGTCCTCTAGAATCCTTAGTTTTATTCTCACAGATATATATTTATAGGTTTTGCTTTTGAAACATTTATAACAGACTTTTTACCCTACACATTAACAGGAATTAGTAAGGATCATGTCACTCTGCGGTTCTTTTTTTCTCTCTTTTTTTACTATGTTTTTCTTTTTTTTCTTTTTTTGTGTGTGTATGTGTGTGTGTGTGTGTGTGTGTGTGTGTGTTAACATTTCTAGATTGTTATATTTGAATCAGTGGAACTCCTGCTAAGTGGAAAGTGCCCCCAAAGACTCTTCTTTCAATAACAAAAAAATTAAATAATATAAGCCAATCTTTTCCAATAAGAAGAGGAAAAAAATGTCCAACCCAACCTAACAGTCTTTATAGCCTTGTAAACCACCATACCACCCAAGATGTTAACAAGCTGGCATGTTTTGAGCATCAAAGATAGAGAGGAAACTGTGTTTACATGTTTGGCACAAAAACTAATGAGGAAAGTCAATTGGCCCTTTGTCTTGAGGGTTTGAAGCGCTGAGCTCTAATGTTTGGTTTCTTCATTGGCACTTGTTCAAGTAATCACTCGTGGCCTGACAAAGCCGCACTTGTGTTTTATTAGTGGCCATGCTGAACTCTCCTGCTTGGGCTGTGTTGTCTCTCAATAGAGTGCTGCAGCAGAGGGCACACTTATTTGAAAACACTAAATCAGAGCATGATGATCTTTGCCCAACCAGAGCAACCCAGAGAACAACAAAAAAATGTTCAGAGTACTGCTCCTTTTGTTTGGAGAGGGAGGGAGGGAGGCGAGAACAGGAGGAAGGTAGAACTAGTGCCTGTGGCTGAGTGATTGGGAAGTGGCAGCTACAAAACTGAGTTTGTAGAAGAAATCTTTTCCCCTTCTAATCACAGGAGCTGCATTAACATCTGAACCCGCTGTAATGCATCAAAGTACAATTCATGTGGCTTTGGCTCAAGCCTGCAGTGGCAGGAGATGCCAAGGTGACCTCAGAGGTTTTTTTTTTTGGTTTTTTTTTTTCCTGGAATTCTAAGGTGACATGAAAGAATAATCATGTTTGTGAGGAAACAGACTTCATCTTTGCAAATACAGTCCGGTAGAAAGGAAAAGTTCCAAAGTATGTCAAAGCACAGTGTTTGTAGCTTTTCTCATTAGTGGCTTTTTTTTAACCTTCCTTATTACCTTTTTCCTTCCTATTATTATTATTATTATTATTATTATTATTATTATTCCCATTTCAAGATAGGAATGCTTTGGACTGTCCTGGAACTTTTATCTCCACAACAGAACAAGAATCCAAACATTTTGTTGCTATTTTCAAAGTTTTAAACCAGAAATGAGGACTCCAAAATCTGGTTGCAAACAACATTTTTAAAGTGACAGTTTTGGCAGTCTTACCTACAGATCCAGTAAAAATAAAACCTAGAACAGTTTGTTCTTAAACTATTTCTAGTACCAGTACTGTGAAGAAAGTACTGAGCTACATATAATTCAATTTATTATTTTTTTTTAAGTGACTGAATTTTACATGTTCAAAATGAGAATTTGGGATAGGTTGATATGTCCTTGCCTTTGCCAAATCCTTGAAGTTCTCTCTGGCTGTCTGCCTTCCATCAGATCTTTTTATGAAGGGTGTAAGTGTACACTCAGTGCGTTCACTGCCGCCGCCGAGTAAGTGATGCCTCCGTTGAGAAAATGCTAAGGAGTTCTTCCTGGGGAAATCACATGATGAAAAGTTAAAAGTTTAGACGATACCGAATGTTTTTGGCTGAAGTGTCATCACTCTTTAAATAAGCAATATTTTCTTTGCTAATTACTTCTTGAATGTTTACTTTTGAAAATGAAGACGATGCCGATGGAGTCATGCTGAGTTTTACCATTCTGGAGCACTTTTCATATAAATTTCTCAAGCTGCCATTGTTTCTGCAGAAAGGAAAGCACTCATTTACATGGGGGTAAAGTCATTTCAAATTCTTATTCTTGTTGTTAATAATATTTATTCTTATGTAATGACCATGTATGCCAGAAACACACATGACCTGTTGGTGGTGGTAGAATAAGTAAACATGTGGCAGCATTCTAGAAAAAAGCAATTCTGTAAGGGTAAAAAAAAAAAAAAAAAAAAAATGTCGTTGGGCTCCTGGCCTTTGAAATGTAAGACGATGATAAGTGAAGTCCGATACCTGAAGTCCACAGCCCTAGTCGGTGGAGGAAGGCAATCTGTTCATACAGGATTTGCCTTTATTAATAGACGGTTCTATTCTCGGCCTTCAGATCAAGGGAGAACTAGTGGGAAGAGATAAGCCTCACGCGCACCCCATCTCCCTGCCTGCCTGCTCCTGGCTGCCACCCATCTCTCCCTCCTATCTTCCTGCGCCCTCCCACCCCGCCCATGCACCCAATATTGTTTCTTCCCGCAGGCTGCAAGAATGTCAGACATGGCAACTCACATTCAGAGCTCAGATTGCTATGAACGTAGCCAGGGGATGAGGTTGGGAGGTGGGAAAGGGGAGCTGGGCAGTGTGCTCAGCTTTTTTTCCATGGAGGCGGTGCTGTCCACTGCTGGGCTCAAGATAAACATGCCCATGCTGCAGAGGGCCGTTTCTCTCCAGCAGCATCAGCTCCCTACATAGGGGAGCCGTTGCTCTGCGCAGAGAAGAGGACCAGAGGGCATCCTGACCCCCTCCCCTCCATCTTCCACCTTCTGGGGATGATTCATTCGGAATCTATCAACATGAACGTCGAAATAGAGACAGTGGAAATGTAATGGCAGTACGCGATGTCAGAGGGGTAATAGACTGGGGGGCGGGGGGTATCACTTTGTGAGAAGTATAAATGTCTACTTAGTACATTGTTTTGTACACCTGAAACTAATAATAAAAAAAGCTGACCATTATTACAGCCTTTTAAGGAAAGATTCCCCCCCCTATTATAAAATGTATACTCTGCCTATAAACCATTTGCAATTTTAAGGTACACAGGATCTTTTTGAAATAACATGAAGTAAATAAATTTACTTGCCACCTAGAGTGGTATGTATACATATACGTTAATATAGCCGAAATCTATCACAATGTGTATTATATTTGCTATATTTTACAACATACATGTATATATATATATATATATATATATATATATATGTCATAAGTCATAATGTATACTTATGTATACTATTATAATTTACTGTTCTTTATGTAAACACATTAGGCCCCAGAGTTAGTTTCATCACTAAACCTCACATAGTCAATGATTTTATGTTGAGGTTGGGGTGAGGGACTTCACTCACCAACTATGGAAGAAGAATTAAAGCCAATCAAATAGTACAATACCAAAAACATATGAACCAACGTGAATTTCACAGTGTGGACTATATCTCACAGAATAAAGACAATGACTCTAAGCTTCTGTGTCCTTGTTGGCATGACCACGATGCTATCTGCCTAAGGATTCCCCAGGAATGATAAAATGTAAGGCTGATGTGTTATAAGAATTAGGTGAGGGCAACTCATTTTAATAGTATACCTGGTGAAAATGCATTCACCTATTCAGAAAATCAGCGTGGTAGAGCAAAGGACAGGCAGTGTGAAAGGCAAAGAGATGGACTCTTGGGCGATTTCCTACTACAGGTGAAATATTTTTAGAAAATTGTTCAGATTATAAAACTGAATGTTGTTTAGAACCAAACACCCAAATTTGAGTAGCATTACCAAAATTGACCCAGAGTGATAATGGAAGAGAAAGCACTTTATCATCCCCTGGATGTATTTTCACAGAGACAAAGAATATTTGGTTTAAAACAAACAAACAAAACAGAAACTAGACAACAAACTGATGGTTGCCAAAGGGAAGGAGGTTAGGGAGCTGGGTGAGAAAAGGTGAAGGGATTGAGAAACACAAATTGGTAGTTACAAGATTGTCATGGGGATGTAAAGTACAGCATAGAGAATATAGTCAGTAATATGGTAATAACTATGTGTAGTGCCAGGTGGATACTAGATTAATCGGGGGGAATCACTGCATAAATTACACAAATGTAGAAAAAAATATTTGGTTTAAATAACTATTTTTTTGTACTGGATATTTGTCATAATTAGAAGGCAACCAGAAAAGACTGATGTAGTCAATCAATAAAGAGTAGATAGTGCACATCTAAGAAATCCAGAGACCTAAAGTTTCCGTCTATTTTCTTTGAAGACCATTGCTCTCTAGTTTCTCTATCACTTTACAGATATCAAGGTAAATAAATAACTCACAATATTAAGTCCAGTTTACACATAAACTGAGGGCATGTTTCTTTTTGCAAATAAGGTTAATGCATTAATTTATAGAATATGACTTTATAAGCATTTAATGATTAGTAAGTTTCATTCAACACTTGTCACAATACTAATCCATAATATCTACTGTTTAGTTTGCATAAATCACTTAAAAATAGAATTGTCGTTACTTTAGCTATGATGGACTAGAATAGCAGAATTAAATAAGTCTACTACCTGGTGCTATTGGCACTAGCATTCTGTGGAAGTCTGCAGGCTATTTCATCACTGAAAAACATTCAATTTCAAAAATTTCAGAAACCAAGTTTCCACATAACCTCAGCTGTTTTACAATAGTTGCAAAGATAATACATTACACAAGTTGTAAAAAGTTAGAAATCACAATATGTTCCCAATAACCGAAGTTGACATATTTATGAACTGTCAGTAGGCTCAACAGAAATTCAGAAACTATTACCAGAGATTTTCATTAAAATTTAAAGTCTATAAATAAAAAATAATGACATATTTTACTTTTTAAAATAGAAAAATGAGAAAAATATTTCTTATCATTTCTTTTTGATGAATTCTGCCTAAAGTCATCAATATTATTTTATTATGATATCCAAATAGTAGCAGTAAATTTCTCCCCCACTGTCTCTCTGTGCTGTTATATAGCTTCCAACTAAATTCTGAACTACTACATTTCTCAGGTTTAAACTTCTTTTGGGGGGATATGAGACTACTTTATAATTAGTTATACTATTACTACCTATAGATATTTTTTTAATTGAGGGATATCTGTACTGGATAGAATCATTTATACAAGTTATGTTTCTCCATCAACAGAGATGTTTGATTTTCAGACTAGCCATAAAGCAGGAGATACGGTTGGCAAATGATTTTAGATTTTTGCTCCTTTGATATTATTAAAACAACAACAACAGCAAAAGCTTACTCATCTTATCTATCTATCTATAGATATATTAAAACACAAATGTTTCTGAAACTATTCAGAGAAATCATCCCGCAGTCCTGTTTCAGCTCTTAGAAAACAAATAGAAAATAAAAGTTTTTGAGTCTTTCTCTTATTTTAAGAACTGGTGTTTTAATACAGATCTTGATGACCCAATGCTGTTATCTCAACATGGTACAATTTTTTGACCTTTGAAATTATTCATAAACCTCAAACATAGGCCTATGTTTTAAGCATGTCTTTGAAGTCTTGGACTAGATTCAATGTTTACAAGAAATCTCTCTCTGCATGGGTCATGTTGTTACCATACAACATGCTCAAACCAGAGACAAACGTGATTATGTATCAACACATATATGATTTATCCCAGTTCTTCGGGATAAAAGAACAATTTGACTCAGCATTTTAGAAACTGCTGAAATATAGTCAAAATTTAATTTTTCTAGGTTGACTTTTTGCAAGTATCTCCTATAATGTTTCTTAGGAAAATGTAAGGCCCTTCCAAAAAATCCAAGAGGTCATTTGGTCACTTCAACCATGTAAATAGAAGATAGATTTTTCCTGTCTCTAATTCTCAATAATTCCAAGAGTTTTGCTAAGGACTGTGATCATGCAAATGGACCGAAGCTCCAAGCCAGGCTTCCACAGAGAAAATCTGAGTCCTGCAAGTTCGATTAAGCTAGCTAATTTTCAGTCCAACAAGCTAATTTCCAGACAGACTCTTCTGATGTTTTCCCTCTGTTTGTAATTTGCATCATTAAATAGCTCAGTGTTTCAAAGCAGCCACGGTACTAAGGTCACAGGGCTTTGTGGTAAATAGCAACCACCTCGACTTTTTTTTTTTTTTAAGGAAGGAACAGAGAGCAGCTGATCCTGTTGTAGCATGGTTTTCTTTTTTTCTTAGTGGGAAGAGGCTGAAGCGTCTTGTGGATCACAGAAATTTTGCTTTGGTTCGGAGAACAGCTTTCCTCAGTGCCTTTGTGCTCTAGAAAGCAGCCCAGGATCACAGGTGGCCTTGATTATCAGGATTTTTTTTTTTAATGGTGTCCCCCTCCCTTTCCTAGAACAGCAGGACATCTCCCTGACATGAATATCTCATTTTAAGTGGCACTAGATTCAAAAATCTTAAAGGGATATCCAAAACTTAACTTAAAAAAAAAATCTGTCATTGAACTTCAAACGGTAAAATTGGTTAACAAATATTATCGGTACTACAAAAGGCTTATATAGGCAGATACGTACAGTTATGGCATCTTGTGGTCAATTTTCCCTACAAGATTTTCAATGGACTTCTTCTAAAATAACGTGCCAAACACAGAGAAAGCAGGAAAATGCCTTTTTTACTCTTACCTATACCTCTCCAGAATAAAATAATTTCCCTTTGTCTCCCTTGGTCACAGGAATATGTACTTTGGGTCACTGACACCCTAGAGCACTGTTGCTACCCTACACGGTGACGTTGGTACTGGTATTAAAAAATCTTCAATCATATAACTCTAAGCCATTCATATTAATGTGCCTGAGTCAAATTACCCTTTCTATTCTGCAGGGGAAAAAAAGACCATAAAATGCTCTCTGAATCCATAAGGACGACCCCATTGGCACAGATGGGAATTTTGCTGTGAAGTGACAGCACTGCTTTCCTGAAACATGACCTAATGACTGCAAAGAGTTTCTTTAGAAACGCCATATTTTGCCATTGACCCATCTCTACCATATCACACACTTCTGAACCATTCCGTAGCATTGTTCCCAGGAAGCTAAAGGTGGCTCAGAAGAAAAACTGTCATCTTTAACAAAGAAACGCAGTAGCTGTTTGTCGTAAGGGAAGGCCTAATTCAATTTGCAGTATCTCTGGGTTTCTATTTTGACGCGAGTTGTTTTCAACACATTTTCTCCAAGTTACCAAAAGTTAGAAAGTATATTTTAAGAAATACCACCATTTTTGCTATTTCCTGAGGATGACATGCTCGGGGATTTATTTCCATGAGAATGTAGACTGTGAGGATTTAGAAACACACAGTGTACAAGAATTCATCGTGTTTTAGGATACCACTAAAATGTAGGAAAGCTTTTCCCAGACAATAATGAGATCTTATGTTGTAAAGTATGTACATGATCTTATCCATGTCCTTTCGTTGGCATTAGTTTTTAACCGCAGTTCACTAATGCCAATCTCCTCTCTGGTCCATCAGCAGTTGGTTTCTGTATTAAATAGAATGTTCACCACTTCACATCATACTATCTCTCCCTTGGTAGAGTATGATCAGCTTGTGGGCAGGGGTGGATTCCCAGGCAACACCAATACAATGTTTGACACATTTGCTGAACCAATCCCACATGGTTATATTTTATTTGTTTTTTCAGAACTGTTTTGAAAAGCTTTGATTTGTTGGGAGGAAAGCAGGAAACTATTCAAAGCCCCTCCAACAAAGACAAAATGCCAATAAGATCCATTAATAGAGTGATTCTGAAGAAGCAACAGTAACCAAATGTTCATCTGTAGGCAGCATATACAAGTGTGCAAGTGCAAACAGCTCTGTGCTCTTTAAATGGATGGATTCTCCCATGAATTTACTGTTCATCCAACTCAAAAGATGTTAGGAAAATGAGAGTAGATGTAGGTAGTATCTATCTTTACTTACCTACTTAGATCCCATGGAAAAATACAAAAATACTTCAATAAAATACGTAATGCAACAAAGGTTCTTTTGAGTGTATTCCAATGTGTGCAAACATGACATATTTAATTAGTATTATATTCCGTCTTTTAAAACATACTCAACATTTGAGATACGATAATTATCTTTCAACAGCTTAGAGCTGCTAACCTTCTCAAGTAACCATGATTGTTACTGGTCCGCAGTACAGACCACAAAGCACCGTCATACAGTAACAAAACTATAACTGGAAACACTGTTGCCATACCTCTCCATAGAACCCCGCCAAAGAACTGTGCACTTATCTTGGAAGTTCATGTGACTCAAAGCAGAACAAGCTAAACAGCTGCATTAAATAGATCATGAAATGACTTGTGGTAGGTAACAGATGTGTTACTAAGGGCCTTTGTTCCTCCATTGCACTTAGGTGGAAGAGAATCATCAGGCTTTTAATTTTGTTCAAGAAAACTGGTCTTCAAAAAGCAATATTTTGGCCCCGACTCTATCGGGCTGCACAGAATTTTCAAACCAGCACAATGTTGTAAAAAATGCCCTTTTAATCAGATTACCCTTGGCGAACGTCCCAAACTCAGGCTGAAGTGCAGTGCTTGTGGTTTCTGAACAGCTTACACTAAGCCTGCACCATGGAAATAATCTACTTTTAAAACCCAGGAAACAAATCGACTGCACTAAGGACATAAGTCGCTGTCATTAGGGAGTGATTAGGCTAAACATTTTTATACACTCTACTAGCCCACTTTCAAATTATATATCTCTGGCCGATAGGAAGAAAGGTATTTTAGGTGAGTGTTTGGAACAGCCATGCAAAAAAGTTAATAAATCTGAATATAACTGTACAAAGAAGAATTAAAAGAGCCCTTGTTTCAACTTTAACCTAATACCTAAATCAGGATGTTTTGAACCCAAAATGGGAGTTTAGTCACATAATACACACACAAAATATTTTTCTTTTTAGCATAGAATATTTTTGAGGCCCAACACATCACATGACCCTATTATTTATTTTAAGCTAACATGTTTCCTGTGTGTCATATTTAATATAAAAAATTCTGTGAGAACGAAGAATAAGAAAGTAGCATTTCTCTAATTTATCATTACACCATTCATCTTTCTTTAATAGAGAGGGTTAATTTTGGGGATTTCGTGTCTCATCATCACATTATACTGTGGAATATAATAGGAAGTTACAGTATGGTCCTAAATACACCTACTCCTTCTTGTCCCATAAGCCCCCCTCCCACCTATGCTGGCATACACATACCCCAATAAAGTGCATTGGAAGTGGGAGACTTACAATCTCACACTATATTTGGTGTTATTCTACCTGTTAAAATGTTTTATCGTCACTCACGAAACTCTTAGCATTGAGTTTCTTGGTTTTAAAGTCTCTTCAAGGTTGTTTTTTTGTTTCTTTTCTTTTGTTTTCTAGTTTGCTTTGGAGAAATATAAGTGGAAAATATCAAAATGCTAAAAACATGTGAAAAATGTAGAAAACATTGAAATTTTTATTATTTTTTTTAATGGAAGAAGCTGAATGTATGTTCTCAGCCAGTGGATATGAGAGGTTTATTTTTTCCCCGTGAGACTGAAAAAGGATTGGGCTATTCTAGTGGCCCAAAGCTCTTGTTTGAGCAATATTAGTGGCTTATTTTGGCCATTCTGCTGTTAGTTTCATTTCTAATTTATGAAACATTTCATTAATCCTCAATCTGTCAGCTTTTTTCTTGACAACAATAGAGGCTGACAGACAAAAGATTAAAATGTATTAAATGCTCTACACTTTAGAAGATTTTGAAACGTGGTGTTCATTTTAGTCCCCAATTCACCTAATTTTAAACAAACTACACTGCTCCTAATTTCTTCAGAAAGCAAGTAGGTAACAAAATAAGACAATTTTTAAATAACAAAATCCACAACACTGACTCTAAACACAATAGACCAAAAAAAACCAAAACAATACAAAAACAGCCATCCTTGAGCAGAATCGCTAGCATGCACATTAAAAAGCATCTCCTATCCCAAGTATTTCCAGCATATATTTGTGCGTGTGCGCTCTTCTTCCTCATCCTCAGCACTCCCCCACCCCCACTTTTCCAATCTCATAAATAATTCATGACCTGATAAATATGCAATTTCAAAAAGTGCAGACAAGGCAGCACTGCATTTAAAAAAAAAAAAAAAGAGCTTGTGCTTTTTCCACACAAGTCCTGTGCTGCTGCACTTTGCGGATGACACATTTTCTAGTATTCAGACACTGTATTCTATATATGATAGGAGTGTGACTGCATTTCTGGTCGGACACCTTGCTAGACATATTATGAACTGTTTGAAGAAGACTGTAATACATCAAATATAAACGTTTAAATAAATTAAGTTAGCCCTGTTTTAGGGCTTGGCACTTTACCAGTGGAATTTTTAAATAAATGGTTCAAATGTTCACTCTAGCAGGTAAGAAGAGCAAAGACACGCAGGTCTTGCACAGAGAATAATTCTCTAGTGCTGACACCCTAAAGGTTTCTCCTAAGCAAGAGTCATTTATTTGACATCATAAGACCATTCTTCAGAGGCCAGTTGAATAAGATCAACGGTAAACTGTTCTGTCTGAGCTTTCAAACAGGTAAAACCACCCATCTGAAAGTCGGTATGTAGAGCAGAGTGGAGAACCTCCATTTCATGGGCTAATTGTTTCATTGCCAGCCTGAAACAAAATGGAGGCGAGACCTTTGTAAAGCAGCTCAGGGCTGATATTTCAGAGGGAAATGTGTTCAGGGGGTAAAAATCTTCATTAAAGAACATTAGGTATCTAATCAGATAAATATTACAGGTAAGGCAATAAACGCAGATAACGTATTTATATACTGAGAATAGAGATAATAGATAGGAATAAAGTGTTCATTGAAAAGAGAGCCATTCTAGTTTAGCAACAGTTAAGTTAAAAAAGAAAAAAGAAAAAAAGAAACCTGATTTCACTCTGAAATGTAACCTTTCAAATGAACGCTTAAATTGGAAAACACCATGGGTAAGAAATAGACCACAGCATTTAATTTGGACTGGCTAGTTGGAAGCCTATATTTACTGTACTATAATTTCAAATTTAATTAAGTCACACTGCTGACGCCAGTAGCATCAACACAGTAAAGATGATTAATTGCATGCGCAAATGAAATATAAACAGCCCTAAAAGTAACATTAATGCAGAACCTTGCACGCAGAAATGGTATGATAGATTTAAGTGTAAGCACCTACCTGCGTCTTTGAGACACATGCCAGAATTGGGATGAGGGACCTTCATTTGAATGTAATCACTGTACCAAAAATATAACCTTTTATGGGTCATTATTTTTCTAAGACATGTGTCCAACCTCTCCTTTTCCTCTCCTTCCATACCTCAACCCCCAACATGATTTGTTATCTTATAGAAGACTTTTCACACAATTTGCATTGTCATCTTATGGATTGGCTATTGGTACACAAACATGAGCTGACACACCGCAATGGTGGGGCTGGGCTGTCACAACAAGGCAGCTGGACTGTTATATATTCCACTTTGCTTCCATTGTACTTCCATTCACAGCAGCAGTAGGACAAAGGGCCTGACAGAGCTAACCACGGATTGTCACCTTGATTTGTCCAGTCTAGCAGATATGCAGAAATGAATTATATTCTCCTTCTTATGAACACAACATAGAAGCAAATAAGCTCGCAAACAGCATCTTCCAAACCATATTATCTAAGAAACATCAAGCTTCTTCAGAGATACTACAAGCTGCCTCTCTCAGTAGGTGAGGAAAAGCAGAAAGATCCATCCGATTAGTGAAGACACAAAAAGGCTTTCCTCCAATAATATATTCTTGACATTGGAGCCTAAACTCTCTCTGATTGAGAGATATGTAATTTGTATTCTGCTTAGCTTTTGTTTTTGAAGAATGCTATCACAATGCTTCAAAATGCAAACTTAAATCATATTTTCCCCAAGAATGTGCTATGTGAAACCTAGTAAATAAAGCTGCTGTTCTTTTAAAAAAACTATATTAAATTGAAATATATTTTCTTAAAAATGATAAAATGAAGGACTTTACTCAATGTCTGTTAGAATATACTTTTTGATAAACCCAAAGCCTGTCTTATTTAAAGTTTACCAAATATTAGAGCTCTCAGCCTGAAAGCACCAGAAATAGTTGGCTGCTAATGAGGAAATTCACTGGAAGATTTTTTTTTTTTAATGCCAGTTGTTTAATTTACTACTTTATTGACAAGGTGTTTGTATGCCTTTGAGATCCAGGCAGTTTTAATAGCCACACATGTATAAATGAAGCAGACAGGGTTGGTAATTTCTTTATGAAAAGATGCCATCAAAACCGGAAAAAAAGGGAAAACTGTTTTCTACCAGCTTGTTGAAGAGATATAAAAGAACGTTTCTTCATGCAGCAGAGGAAAAAAAAAAAATTTGCCTTCTTTAAAAAAAATGATGAAGATAAAGATCATTTCACACCCATACACATATGCACTTACAAATTCTTTCCATTTTCATAGACAATGCAGTGAGCTTGCTGATCTCTCAAAAAACATGTTTTTGTAAAACCAGAGCCTCGTGTTGAAGAACTCTGGGGAAAACATAATGTAATCTACAGTTCGTTTTATTATTATTTTTTAATGCTGCCCACCTTGACAGTATGTGCAGAGTGCTTGGCTCTGAAGAAAAGCCTTGAGAAGCATTTCATTTGTTCTTTTTTTTCTTTTCTATTTTTAATTTATGAGACAGAGCTAATCTAAAGAGGTACCATTTAAAAACCAAAATATTGCATTTTATATCTGAGCATATGATATTTAAAATACCCACACTAAAACTGTGTTCCCTTCAAAAGACCTATTAATTTTGAATTTTAAATTGTACTAGTCTATTGTCTTCTGCTGATACATATGGATTCTGTTCACACGGCAATACTTGGTACCTAGTGTTTAAATGGTGACTAGCACAAACCAACACGATACACGTAATAGACAGTCTGTATAAGAAGAACATTAAACCCGACCCCATACAGAAATGCAAATGTTACGTGATCAAAGGGCTGCACGTTCATAGTGAAGGATTCGGTCAAAATAAAACCTTCACTTTATGAGGACGTATAAGAAAATCCGGCATAACCTGTTTCAAATTTATTCAGCGAGGATCTAAATGTACCAAAATGGACTGCTTATTATTGTCCAAGGAAAAATTGTATCAATGTGTCTTTCCTCGGAATTCTATGCAGCCAACCATAAGAGCTCTGCCACCATGCACCTGAATGCCGCACAATCGGGGCTTGATGGTTACGGTGGGTGACAGAAAGGGGACATTGGAAGTGTGATTATGCAGTTTGCACGAAGAGATTTCAGCACATTTCAGCTTTATCTAGTTATGCTACGGAGTTGTGTTTTCTTTCTTTTTCTTTCTTTCTTTTCTTTTACGAGTTGTGCATGGCTTCTAATATTGAAATGCAACTTGTATATGACGACCATTTATAGAGCCCTGTGCTTTTAAGACAGCATTATTTGACAGATTTTTCAAGTTGTTTTGCCATTTCAATCGGCTTTATACTTGTAAATAAAATTCACACATTAGTGCCTTCATGTACATGGTCTTCTTTGAAAAAGATGGAATTCCACTTTATCCCTTCATTTTAATTATAAGTTCAGAGAACATAATACAGAGCACTGAGGCTTTATTCCAATTCATAGTAGAAATACATGCCCAGTTTAGGGCTTTTGTGGGGGAAAAAAAAATGCCATCTTAAAATCTACCTGGTTTCCTCAAAGCTTGTCTTTTATGTTTTAAAAATATAACACGTACATGTTTCTTTAAAATTGAGCATGTGTATTACATGTGATTCTGGAATTTGGAGTTATTTGCAATTATTTTACAATAAGTACAATTAGATCTCTGCATAAAAGGTGGAAGAACATTCTGTAGTCATTAAAGAGGGGAAAATGCCAAGGTTGAAAATTTAAAGGTTTAAAATAAACGCATACAATCAGGTATCCTTTTTAAGTCAGTAATTATGTTTAAGAAAAAAAATGTTTTAAAGCATTTCATGGAAGACACAATTGAAACATTTGGAAACATAAAATTTTGTCCCCCCTAATTTTAATTGTTCATCCCCTCTCCCCATTATATTTCCACCCCATGCCAGAATGTCCTTTAGGTTAAAAGGGTTGGGGGGCAAAATGGAGAAGGGCAGCAAATCACTGTTTGGCACTGCCCTAAACTTTCATTACATTTAAGAGCAAGGCAAGCCACACAACTCTGCACCCTGATATATTGTTGAGTGGGCCGTCTAAGGTTCTATTTTCCACGTAGGGTCAAGACTGCTGACATGGGATTAATCAGCTACTCCTCCTAAACCATGAATCAGAACAATTGCTGTCAGTTTCATATGGTACAACGGCCTGGAAATAGAAGAGTTGGAAAGTGAGAGAACATACCAGGAATGCAGAAAAGAAAACGGTAGTGGAAAATAACTCCAGTTTGGCTATTTGTGATTCTGAATAGTAACCAAATTAAAATGACAAAATATATGTTCAACCAAGTGATTTTGGAATATCTTTTCCCACCTTTTTTCCCCCATTGGAGATCTTGTTCATATATCAATTGTGACATTTTATAAAAACTTCACACTCATTTACTTTCTTTTGGTAGGCACCATTTATGTTCAAGGCCACATTTAAACATGTCTGTTGACCCAGGGTTAAATTCAACGAAGCCTGTGCAAAATGCGTGCAGCTCTTCTGTATACATATTGGAAAGCCAACATTGTATTTAACCTCTCCTTGAATGTTTGCATTACAGAATTGGAAAATACTAGGTGCAAATGCCCGCATAAAGTGGAACTGAAATCCTTCACTATTAGAGAGGAGTGTAACAAGCTTCTTTTTATACTAGGATCCACTAACATTAAAATGGCCTTGCTCCTAAATAAGATTCCTTCTGTTACTAACAATGATATGAAAATGAACACTTACTGATCACACGTTTGGAAAAATAATTATGTCTTGCTTTAGACATGATATTCATCAAAACCAAGAATTATTTTTTCTTGGGAATAAAGTATCACATACAAAAGCTTTTTCTATTTGTTTGCAGTAGAATTGAATATTTTTGGAAAAGTAAGTGTTAAGACTATACAATGTAATATGTGACCAGGCTACATGGGCAAGGGTGATTAATAATCATGCCATAAAAATAAAACAATATTTTATTAGAGAGTAGAAAAATGTAGAAGATTTTTCAAAGTGAAAACTTATTTTCAATTATTAAACTTAATATTATTTGATAACAATTTTAAGTCAGAGTGCTCAAGAAAATAGTTTTGCTATGACTAAAAGAGGAAACAGATGTTTTTATGATGGTAGATTTTTCAAGTTAAAAGAATTTATTATTCAAAATGTTAAGAACAAAAATTAGATACAAATATAATAATGTGCAGAGCGATTTATAAATGTATTTACTTACTATTTATCCTGAGCTCTGCTTTTATATAATTAATTGAAAGTAATAAACTTATTTTGTTGTTTCATGATGCTACCACAAGATACAATATAAATATATTCAAATTGGCAATAAAAACTGCAAAAATTATAAATTTATAAACTAAATCCATTCAACATATACTCAAAGTGTATTTTTATCCTAACCACAAACACGGTACAGGCATATGGGCAATTAAAGGTTTGTTATTATTAAAACACACTGCAGAATTATGTTAAATGAAATGGAATTGTTCCAAAAGAAAGACATGTAAAATAAAAACTATATATTTTATTTTGGTGTGCAATAGCAAATGTTCATTTTATACCACAAAAATTCTATAGTCATTTTAAATGCAATATTTAATGTATCTATACTAAAGTTCTCAAGAAGTCGAATCACTGAAGGAAGAAATTGAAGAACCTATAACCATTTATCACAAGGGTTTATTCTTCTATGAAAGAATTTGCCTATAACTTTAAGACATTACTAGGAAACAAACATATAGCTATTATCATGACCTCTTTAAGTTTAGAACAGTACTTAAAGTGTTTTTGTAAATATAAATGTTTATTTGATTAAATAGTATGAGGATTGAAATTAAAAGTATTATATTGTTTCAATTAAAAATATTTTTGTTTGATTTTAAAAGAAGTATAAAAGTATGTGAATATAAATCGGCCATGCAAAAGTACTTACAAGAAGCACTGCTTTTGGAAATATTAGCTGATTTATTTTTATCTAAATGGGATGAAAGACAAATGCATTTTATAACTGATGAAATATTTTATTATAAAAATAATTGGTTATAGTGTAATTCAAAATGACTGTTTAACAGTACTCAGACAATGATTTATAAGATGTTTAATAAAATATCTGCCAAGTTTTCAAATTGAACAAAGCAGTCTAAATAATTGGTAGAAGGCTATTTAGAACGATTTTAATCTTTTTTACTGTTTTTATTAATTTTTATATGAGTAAAAACATAACAGAAATATTTCCAAAGAATTTTACAAATGTACCTAGGTTCTATATGTATTTGTTTAACATTTCCAGGATTTATTCAAATTTGGAGCATTTTTATTTCAAAGCAAAATCCGGAGTATCACTGTAATTGCCCTAATGCTTGAATGTAAAAGCATTATATGAAGGGATTTACACAACAAATGATATTCTAATCCTTTTTTTTGAGAATGAGAATATTCTGCTTTTCCAGAATCAAATTGCATGTGTGATATATATTTTTAAATGATTTGATAAAGGTGTTCAGAGATGAAAACACATGCCAAGAATCTCAGAGTAAAATCAGAGTAACTGAGAACAAATAAAATGAACAGGTTTAAGGCTTAGTATTATACCTGAAGATAATTTCTGCAACACAAAACCAACCTGCCTCAGAAATGCAGAAGTGCTCACAAAGAGTGCAGGGAGGGTGGAGGCAGGGGGAGAGGGAAGAGAGGGTCTTGATAACCTTCAGTAAATCAACCAATTCACTGATGTGACTCCCACCATTCGACCCAGAAAGATTTGCACTGAGAAAGACTAGACACTTAGATCAAAGCCACACTCAGCCTCTGGACTCTTCCCAACTTGTCCTCAATTATAGATGACCTTTAGGCAAAGAAGGAAAAAGAAATATTTCCTTATCCTTAAATGGAACAAAATCAGTATTTTAAAATTGCTGAGGACACACGCACAACTGAATTCCAGACCATTTTTACTTGCCTTTTCTCCACCTACATTTCATTTGCTTTCTGCATACAGTTTGGGAAAAGCATTTAAAGTTATTATGGTTACCTATAAAGACTATAATCAATACTTAATATGCTTTAAAAATCCCATTTTAATCCATGTAAAAGAATTAAGAAGCGTGTATGAGAACAATTTATAAAACAGATTTTTTTCTGTAAAAAATTAAATTGATGTAAAACCTTGATTTCTTGTAATGAAAATATCAAAAGGGATACTAATCATGTTAAAAAGGTTGCTAATCATATTAAAACCCAAAATACTATTGTCTCTACTTGAGCCCACCAAATATATGGATAATATCTCAAAATTAGAAAGCTGTAGAATATAGTTTGAAGGAGGGAGAATCCTGCTGGCTGCCAAGGAATTTAAAAAAAAAAAAAAAAAAAAAAAAAAAAATATATATATATATATATATATATATATATATATATTTACCTGAAAAGTACTTTGGTAATATTAAAATTACCTTTAGATTTATGTATTTTTTAAATTTTGTAACAAGAATAAAAAAATTGTTAAATGTTGCCCTAATAATCCACATGAAAGAAACAGAACGACCATATATAACGTAATAATATTATTATCAAAGGAAAAATTTGTAGGTAGCAACATACTCCCTCTAGGTAGTATTTGGTACATAAAATTTTTCTTATAATTAGGAATTTACTCTCAGAGTCTCTAAATCACACAAATTATCTAGTCTCTACTCAAATCATTGTTGGAACCTGTTAAGAATAATTTTTAAAAGGTTTTATGTCATTAAAAAGCATTTATGTCTTTCTTGCCTTATACTAGAAGTAACACTTTGAAAGTTTTCAGAGTCCTTTTTGTTCAAAGAAAAACTTCTTTATAACTATTTTTCTTTATTTAGCCCATTGTGTAAAATCTAAAAAACAGGAAAAATGTATAATAAGAAAATAAATAATCTGCAATCCTAATAACCATAGTCAATTACTGGAAATACTTGAGAATATTTCCCTCCAGTCTTTTTTTTTCTATGATTTTGCTTTATATAACAATTTTTATTATAAATTTTACATAATTTGGTATTCTGAATTTTTTTGTCCCGAAGTATGTTATTAGAATTTTCCCACATCTCAGCAAGCCCTTTGTAAACAAAATTTTAAAAATTATATGATAATCATATGAAAATTTTAGCTAAATCATTTTTGAGGAAACAGGGAAGGAAATTTATTATTTGAATGATATTATGGTAAATACTTTTGTGAAGGTAATCGTTGCCCTGAGTTCTTTTTTTTCCCTTTCACTTTTATAATTTAGAATTCTGTCAGTTATTTAAAACAAAAGATAAAAATAAAAAACACTGAGTTATAGTGAAAATGCTTATCAGATAAATAGCTCAGCTTTAACAACACGTCTTGCCAAAAAGCTTGCAAAGCATTTCTCCTCACTTGGGGCATGTGAGAAAGGGCTGTAACAAGGAAAACCGAGATTTGCCAGAGCCAAAGCTTACAGAAAGGAGAATCTGCAGGTTTAAAAAGGTAAAGCTTTAATCTTACATTTTTTCGGAGTAAACCACAGATGTGCAGTCTAACTATTTGCAAATGTCATTTAGAAAAGGACACATAGCTATGAATTCCATATTCGTTTCAGATAACCTTGTTGTTTGGTACGCTGCGATGATATTTGTTCATCTGTGAAGTTTGCACATTTACCTTAAAATTTTGTATCGAGAATCAAAGTTACAGGAACTGCTAAATAAAATAATGAGGAAAATGTGCAATGAGGTGTGTAAACAAAGTGCCCATTTCAGAATAATTAAGAATGTTTCAGGTAACAAAGAGGTCTCCTTTTTTTGCCTATGTTCTCACTATTAAAAAAATTTCCCCAAAGAAAGCAATGGTCCCATTTATGTCAATAGGGTTTGGGAGGTGTTTAAGAAGATATTACTGAAAAACCAACAAAATCCTGCCTTTATTAGATAGCATCTGGGACATCTTTGTCTCCTCTTTCCTGAACATCCTAATTAACTGAAATGACCTGATGCTTACAAATAGAGAGGAATATCTTGAAATAAATATAATGATCAATTTCAGAATCTCATTGAATTTTTAATTTACTTGAACAGCTATTTTGCTTAATTGATCATCTTAGTTTGAGGAACGTAGTGAGTGTGTGTGTGTGTGTGTGTGTGTGTGTGTGTGTGTGTGTGTGTACATGTGTTTTTGTGTTTTGAGAGAGGGAATGATGGGTAGGAAAGCTTCATGCCTAAGGAGAAGTAGAAATGATCACAGATGCAGAAAGTATTTAAAACAATGCACGCAGGCATCTCTGAAGTCTTGATTACAAGTGTCAAATATTTCTCACATGTTTCAACTATAAAATCATCCTGGATCTATTACTTGAGAGAGCCAAAATACATGGTACTTGCATGTTAAAAATCTAAATGGGGTATTAATTCTGTTTGATTTATCCATGTTTGTAAAGGGGAACAGGGTTGATTTAAGTGATTCTATAAAACTGAAAATGTCCTAAGACGTTTCCTCTCAGTTGTTTTGTTGGTTTATTTTAATATGAAAAAAAAATCTAATCTCTGCTTGTAAGAAGATTATGTAATGTATTAATTTATTGAAAATTAGGATACACTTAATATCATGTGAGTTCCAGACGTGCAAAGCAGAGAAAGAATTATGAGCCCAAACACACATGCAGGGTCTAAGCTTGACTATTTTATTGTAACCCTCATTTTGCAAAGTAATGAAAGTGCTCATTCTTCAGCTAATGAAAAAAATAATAGTTTCTATTTGTTTCCCCAAAAAAGCATGAAATTGAAGCATGAGCACTACTAAATTTGAAGGAAAGTGAAAACTAAAGATGTTCTTGCCTGTTTTCCTTGGGGGTGTAGAGTTTTTTCCAATTATTTTGTACCAGGAAGTTAAATTTTATTTTATGAGGCATTTAATTACCTTCTATAGCTCTTGGATTTAGAACATTTCAAGGAATGTTTTCACTTGCCCGTTTCCACCCCATATCTCACATATGATATATAATAAAAATTTTTGAAATGCTAGTATTTTCATATGAGGCTTATTCCCTGAACATCTAATCTTTGTCTTTCTAAGAAAATACATGTGTGAATTAAAAATTCATATCTTAGTCTAGTAAACTATATTCAATGCTTTTAAAACACTTATTTAATACCCTTTTTTCACTTTGTTACTTCCTTGTAAGAAGCTACAAGTAATTCTACTGGCAGATATCATTCGTGCACCATATATTATTTTCTAATTTGGAGTACCAAAATTATATAAAATGTATGAGGTTTGAGTATCAAGTAATGAGATCAATCCAACAAACAAACCCAAACTTATATTTTCAAATAAGTCTTTTCATTCAGGGGCATTGCCTCAAGATTTTGTATTTATTCAAATTGTGTGGCCATTCTTTTCTTTAAAATTATGCTCTGATGGGCATCCTGTTTACAAATCTGTAATGAGGTCAAATTATTGTGTATTGAGAGGATTTGAAATATCATTCACTGCCGATACTGGTGAGCAGAAAGGTGATCTAGCTTGCTTCACGTAAAGAGAAAGAAAAGAAAAGGAAGAAAAAGAAGAAAAGACAGACTGTAAGAGTCTTGGTGATGCAATAACGTGATGAGTCTCCTTGTGTGATTCATGAACAAATTTAAAAAACAATTCTAAAAGATGAGTTTCAAAAGTAGTTTTGACCAAAAATAGTAGTATTGGTGAATTAGATGTATGGGCTCCAAGATGGCTCATTTGAAGGACAATACTTATTTGGAAATATGCATACTAATTTGCTACTTTCAAATATATATACTCATTTCTTTATTGCAACACTTAATGGCAATTACTTTCCCTGCATGTATATCTTGAAAGAGAAGAAACATTCTGAGCTGTGTAGTTAGAAACTGGATCAACAGTATATTCTGCCGCTTGGGTCCCACCCAATTGACTGTTATCTCCCAGGTTTGCCATTTATAAATATAGCCTTTGCACTTAGCACCAACTCATTGGGTTTTGCTTTCAGAGTCCTTTATTTAGTTATCTCTCCCATTAGTCATACAGGAAAGTCAGTCTTATTGCCGTGTTTCCCTGAAAATAAGACCTAGCCAGACCATCAGCCCTAATGGATCTTTTGGAGCAAAAATTAATATAAGGCCTGGTATTATAATATATTACATTATATTATATTATATTATATTATATTATATTATATTATATTATATTGTATTAACCCAGTCTTATAGTAAAATAAGAACCAGTATTATATTATATTATATTATATTATATTATATTATATTATATTATATTTATTATATTATATTGACCCAGTCTTATAGTAAAATAAGACCTGGTATTTATTATATTATATTATATTATATTATATTATATTATATTATATTATATTATATTATATTATATTATACCCAGCCTTATATTATAATAAAATACAATAAAAAATAATTTCTGGTGAGTGTGTCTAAACGATTTTCACTCAATTTTATTTTTACATGTCTATTTATTGCAGAAATACAATTATGAAAATTTAAATGTAATGACTATAAGTCACATCGTTGATTTTTACCTATGAATAATCTCTTAGGGGTTAAAATCAAGTCAAAATAAAAACTAAAGTAAAGGGCATACTCTAATTTTAACTGTTAAATAAAATCACTCTAAGATGTAATAGTTTATTTACTCTCACCCTCATTGCAGGAAAAAGCATTGTTCAACTGTCATTTAATGTTGGGAGAAATTGGTTGTGCTTTTTTGTTTTTATTCACAAAAGTCTGGAACATGAAAGAATTAATATATTTAGATCGGCCGGGACAGAGGAGGAAAAAAAACCAAACTTAGAAATATGAAATCTATCAAGATATAATTATGAACATTTTAGCTACTGACTTACTTAAATTAGTTAAATAACTACGGATTATATAGGACACTGTCCAGGGAGTGATCAAATCCATTAATATATCCCCATGGGCCAATTTCTTAAATGTAGGTTTGGGTATTTTGAAAGGTAAATATGTGGAACATTTAAATCCCTCTTTTTAATTCCCTCTTGCTTTATTTTACTTAAACAGAGGAGTCTACAAATTTTATTTGAGGGTAACCTTTATAAATGTGCTGTGAAAATTCTTCATAACTTATTAATATATTGTCTTACCTCCTAACCATTAAGGCTTAAAAGTCAACTTCAAGAACCACTTCTACTATATCTAGCATTTTCTGAACATTTCAGGCAAAGGTTCCTTTCCCTCTTTCAGATTTCCTATACATTTCCTATACATAATACACTAATATTATCAGAAAAAGTTATAAATATATGGTTGATTGAGAGGTTATTTTCAGAGCAAGAAGGGATTTAGAAATAATTCTAGCTAATTCCATATTCTGTAATTAGAAAACCAAGACCTAGAAGCAGAGGGTGACTTGTTCAAGGTCACTTAGCTTATTGATTGGTATCAGGAAAGTGTGAAGAACTTTTCCAACCCTTACGCTTTAGGACACATCATCCTATTCCATGGATTGTAGAATAAAAATATAATCTATTTTTCTTGATTTTTTTGGTATTTAGCTGATCCATTGCTGTTTATTATATGAAGAGATTTGGAACTGTTTTGTGGTTTTTTTTCCGATCATGCGAAGATACAGTTTTCTCAAGGGAATAAAACAGAAGTCAAGACTAAAATAGGTAAAGCATTTTAGAAGTCAACCTAAAATAGGTCAGTTCTAAACTGGAGCGGATTAGAAACTTTTCCAAAGTAGCTAGCGTCCCCTCACTATCAATAGTGATGTAGGCACAAACAATTACATCTCCAAAGCCCCTGTCAGCACTGTAGCAATGCCAGTGAGGGACGAGGGGGCGCAGTGATAGAAGGGTGCAAGCTGCTAAAAGGATGATCAAGGCAATGAATCTTTTAAGGAAACCACTGGGCTTTTCAGGGTAGTCATTGTATTCTTCCTAATTGGAATTCTGTTTATGTTGCAAACATTAGCATAGATTTTCCTTAATGAATGCTTTTCAGCTGAAAGATAGTGAGAGATACACTATGTGAGTCTTTTTTAATATTAGTTCATTAAATTAAAACTGTTCTGACTTTCAATGATGCCTTTTCCTTTTGATGTTTTGCTCAGGTTTGCAGATAATGTTCATGGCAATACACGTGTGCCCTGGAAAGATGGTCTTTTTAATCAAAGTCATTTAGTGTTAGCACTCTAGTGTAATAATTTGAGAGTTTTTCTGTCAGGTGGCATAAACGTGAACATAAAAATTTGGCTATTGCATAATGTGAATCCATGCATTTAGTTGAAACAATTTTCTCCCCTCAAGCTTAGTGACCTTACTTGCCAAACATATATGTGCATATATATATATATATATATATATATATATATATATATATATATATATATATATATTTTGCTTATCTCTTTTTTCAAAATACAAGTGTTAAGTTATGCTGTTTCCCCCATTTTCTTATAAGTGATTGGGGGGAGGGAGAGTCTTTTAAAACTACTCTATGCAAAACCAAAGGGAAAACATCACCACATTCTTAATGATTGTTTTTACTAAATCACTCTCAAATTTGCTGCTTTAAAAACATCATGCTCCACTAATAGCAAACACTCCACTCATGCTTTGGACTTCATGACCCTGCATCTCCATCACAGGAACAATAAAATAAAATGATTCTACAAGGTTAGGAAACTCAAACTCACTCAACCACTGTTCCCAAGGAATATTTGGCTAACCAAGTCTTGATGCAAATATTTGTTACTAGCCGTTATGACAAGCTGGGGACATTCCATGATCTTATTAGTATCTAGTCATTCACAGTTTACTTTTCTTATATCAAAACATGCACACAGATAATAGGAACAAATTGTTTATTTCCCATGTTACGAGGCAATTATAAATATTTCAGCAAAAGGGTTATACTATGCCAAGGTTAGAATCTAATAGAATAATTCAAGATGCAAATGTCTTGTCTTGTAAGCTAATGCCAGTGTTCCCAAATAGTCCTCATTTGATTGGCTTCTAGAGAAATGACTTGAAACAGAATGAAGTATGCAATAGCTTTTAAAAAGCTGCTAGCCTATCACTTATCACCTCTTTAGGATCTCCTTTATTTTTCCTTCCTTGGACAGTATTCAAAGAAAATCATGTTGTACACTGCACACAGCTATTACCAGCTGGGAACTACTTATTTCAATTGTATACTATTTTACACACACAAAACTCAAAGAGCTACCAATTTACTTGTTTATCTAACCACTTTTATTACATAATGTTTCAGAGAACTCTGCCTAATTTAGTTACCGTTATAGGCAATTTTTCCACTGTTGTTTTTCATAATTTATTTAATGGTTTGCAATAGCAAATACATAGAGATTCATTAACAGGTTATATAGTTTCTGAAAAAGAAAAATGTAGTTACAGAATCATGGACCTAAAATGGGCTTGAGGATTTACCAAAGCCAACCATCTCACTCTATCATCAAAGAAAATGTGCCAGTTAAATAAAACAATTTGGCCTGAATTTAAATAAATCTTTGGCAATAGAGCCAAGACTAGCAACAAGGACACATAACACATTGGTTGGTGTGGTGTACTTCATACCACTTTTACGTATCATTTTCTTTCTGGAACTTTTTCTTTTTTCAGGAAGAGGGATGAGAAGAGACCATTTATGAAATCTACTTACCCCTTTTGCATTTGACTGTGTCACTCATAATCCTATATCAGTATTGAAATGCTTAACTCTTTTATATCTTATAATCATTGCTTTCATTCTCTACCCTTTTAATGTCACTAACTTTATGTTCATTCCAGTTTACAGAAGATAAAAAGGATTGTTAAAATAATGTGGTTCTCTTTAAGATGTTCAGGGATATACAAGAAGGATTTAAGATATTTCAAAACAGAAAATTCCTTCAACTTCTTAGATAGGCAGCAGATAGTGAGGACAGGGCATCCTTCTCAGCAGTCACTGGGATTTACCAATATTAAGAAAATCAAGAGTAGAGTTTTCCAGAAGGCCTGGGCTCTCCTATGATTCAATTTCAAAATCTTTATCCATTAAAAAGAGTTTTGTGCCATTTTGATAGAAAGGAGTCATAAGAGATATCGAGAAAAGCAGACCCTCCTCTTGGGCAGCAGTTGAAGGAAACAAAATAGAGGACCAGTACAGTTGTCCTAAATCATAAATGTGAGAAGGATTGACAGAAACAAAGAGTACATGTGTATCCATTTGGTATTCAATGTGGTATTAATTAATAACTAACATTCACTTATGTTAGTTTAGTTGGGTTTCTTTCGTGTGTCTGTGTGTGTGTGTATGTGCGCATGTGTGTGTGTGTATATGGTGGCAAGTGAATATCTCATGCAGTATCATTTAATTTACAAAAGTTCAGACCTATTCCAAGAAAGAGCACTTTTTATTTCTTTCCAAAATATTATTCTGAAATGAAGGAGGCAAATATTTCACTCATTGTGTAATCATCCAAATAAGGAAAAATCCAGTTAGCTGATGAAGGCTGTTCAGTTCAATACTGGTACGTCCAGATGAGAGTACAACCTACTGGAACACATCCTTTAAGGAGAAGGCATTAAAAAATTTAAAACGTTAATTAAAATATTCCAGCTTTTGAGATTCACATTTTGTGCATTTTGTATGGTTTCTTTGTTTCTTTAGCATAATACTTTTATCTGGGTATATCAGAATATGTAATATATATATATATATATATATATATATATATATATATGTATATATGTATATATATACATATGTATGTGTGTGTATATATATGTATATATATATATAATTTACAAACACAATTGTTAATTGATATAATAAGATGCAAGAGCTAAAACTTTATATAATTCCCCCCTCCCCCACTCCCCCAAAAATATTCTAGACTAAAGGCACAAATAGCAAATAGACTACTAAGGAGCTCTCAGAAAATGAGCATGAGGCCCACTGTATTTAACATGTCCCTTTGGAGTAGCAAAAAATATTTCAATAAGGTTATTTCTTCATTTCCAAAGACATACAAGGGTTGGAACACTTAATCTGTAATGTACAATAAAACAAAATGGCAATTTTCCAAGAGCTGTGAGACTGCAACTAATTAGCACATTAATTTATATAAATAAAATTCTCTTTGCTCTTCCCCAGTGTTCTGCCTGAGAAATGCAACAAGATGAATGAACAAGACAGATCGAAGTGAAATTTACAGGCCTAAAAAAAAAAAAAAATGATGGATATCAACTGCAAAAAGAAAGCAGGAAAAACCACAAGTATGTGGAGATTAAGCAACATACTTTTAAAGAATGACTGGGTCAAAGAAAAAATAAGACTGAGAGATCAAAAGATACATAGAAACAAATGAGGATGAAAAGACATCCTACCAAAATTTTTGGGATGCAGCGAAAGCAGTTTTAAGAGGGAAATTTATATCATTACAGGCCTATCTCAAGAAGAAAAATCCCAGATAAATAACCTCATATTACACCATAAAGAACTAGAAAAGAGGAACAAATGAAACCCAATGTCAGCAAAAGAAAGGAAATAATAAAAATCAGAGCAAAATTAAATGAAATAGAGAACAAGAATCAATAGAAAAAATTAATGTGACAAAGCGCCGGTTCTTTGAAAAGATTAATAAAATTGACAAACTCTTGGCTAGACTCACTAAGATAAAAGGAGAAAAGACACTAATAAAATCAGAAATGAAAAAGGGGAAGTTATCACGGACACCACAGAAATACAAAGGATCATCCAAGAATACTGTGAAGGACTATATGTCACCAAATTCAATAACCTACAAGAAATGGACAAGTTCTTAGAAACATATAGCCTTCCAAGGCTGAATCATGAAGAACTGGAAAATCTAAATAGACCCATCACCAGTAAGGAAATTGAATCAGTCATCAGAAACCTTTCCAAAAGCAAAAGTCCAGGACCAGATGGCTTCACTAGTGAGTTCTACCAAACCTTCAAAGAGGATCTAATACCAATCCTGCTCAAACTCTTCCAAAAAATTGAAGAAGAGTCAGTACTCCCTAACTCATTTTATGAGGCCAACATTACCCTGATACCAAAACCTGGTAAGGACAACACACAAAAAAGAAAACTACAGACCAATATCCCTGATGAATACAGATGCAAAAATCCTAAACAAAATTCTAGCAAATCAAATACAACAACGCATTAAAAAGATTATTCTTCACAACCAAATGGGGTTCATCCCCGGGGCACAAGGATGGTTCAACATCCGCAAATCCATCAATGTGATACATCACGTAAACAAAATAAAGGACAAAAATCATATGATTATATCGATTGATGCAGAAAAAGCATTTGACAAGATACAACATCCATTTATGATTAAAACACTTACTAAAATTGGTATAGAAGGAAAATACCTTAACATACTAAAGGCCATCTAAGACAAGCCCTCAGCTAATCTCATAATTAATGGTTAAAAACTGAAGCCCTTTGCTCTACTTTCAGTAACACGACAGGGCTATCCCCTATCACCTCTGCTTTTCAACATAGTGTTGGAAGTCCTTACCAGAGCCATCAGGCAAGAGAAAAAAATAAAACGCATCCAAATTGGGAATAAAGAAGTTAAATTATCACTCTTTGCAGATGACATGATGCTATATATAGAAAACCTTAAAGACTCCACCAAAAAGTTACTAAAAACAATCAACAAATACAGTAAAGTTGCTGGCTACAAAATCAACGTACAAAAGTCCATTGCATTCCTATATATATACTAACAATAAAATCTCAGAAAAATAAATACAAAAAACAATTCTTTTTGTAAATGCAGGAAAAAGAATAAAATACCTAGGAAGAAACTTAACCAAGGATGTGAATGACCTATATGCTGAAAACTATAAGACATTTTTTAAATAAATTGAAGAAGACACAAAGAAATGGAAAGACATTCTGTGCTCACAGATTGGAAGAATCCACATAGTTAAAATGGCCATATTACCCAAAGCAATATACAGATTTAATGCAATCCCCATCAAAATCCCAATGGCATTTTTTTAAAGAAATAGAACAAAAACATCATCAGATTTGTTTGGAACCACAAAAGACTCCTAATAGCCAAAGCAATCTTAAGAAAAAAGAACAATACTGGAGGTATCACACTCCCTGACTTTAGCTTGTACTACAGGGCTACAATAATCAAAACAGCATGGTATTGGCAGGAAAACAGACACTAGTCCAATGGAATAGAATTGAGAACCCAGAAATAAAACAACATAAATATGAACAGATAATTTTTTACAAAGAAGCTATAAACATACAATGGAGGAAAGACAGCCTCTTCAATAAATGGTGCTGGGAGAATTGGCAAGCCATGTGCAAAACAATGAAACTGGATGGCTATCTGTCACCATGTACCAAAATCAATTCAAAATGGATCAAAGACTTAAGCATAAGACCTGACACAATAAACTGCATAGAAGAAAATATAGGTACTAAACTTATGGACCTTGGGTTCAAAGAGCATTTTATGAATTTGACTCCAAAGGCAAGGGAAGTAAAAGCTAAAATAAACGAATGGGACTATATGAAACTTAAAAGCTTCTGCACAACAAAAGAAACCATCGACAAAATAAAGAGGCAACCAACTGAATGGGAGAAGATTTTTGCAAACAGTGCCTCCGATAAGGGGCTAATATCCAAAATATACAAGGAACTCATGAAACTCAACAACAGAAAAACAAACAACCCAACTGAAAAATGGGCAGAGGACCTGAAGAGACAGTTCTCCAAAGAGGACATACAGATGGCAAATAGACATATGAAAAAATGCTCAACATCGCTAATCATCAGAGAACTGCCAATAAAAACCACAATGACATATCACCTCACCCCAGTCAGAATGGCTATCATCAACAAGACAAATAGTAACAAGTGTTGGAGAGGCTGTGGTGGAAAAGGAACTTTCATACACTGTTGGTGGGAATGCAGACTGGTGCAGCCGCTATGGAAGGCAGTGTGGAGGTTCCTCAAAAAATTACGAATAGAATTACCATATGACCCAGCAATCCCTCTCCTGGGTATCTACCCAAAAAATCTGAAAACATTTATCTATAAATACATGTGTGCTCCAATGTTCATTGCAGCTTTGTTTGCAGTGACCAAGACATGGAAACAACCAAAATGTCCTTTGATAGATGAATGGATAAAGAAGTTGCAGTATATATATACACAATGGAATACTATTCAGCAGTAAGAAGAGATGAAATAAGACCATTTGTGACAACATGGATGGATCTTGAGATTATAATGCAAAGCGAAATAAATCAGACAGAAAAAGCAGAGAACCATATGATTTCACTGATACATGGTACATAAAACTGAAAACAACAGAAGAACATGACAAACAAATGAAGGAACAAAACTCATAGACATAGACAATAGTTTAGGGGTTACCAGAGGGTAAGGGGGTCGGGGGCCTCTAGAAGAGGGTAAACGGGGTTTAACATATGGTGCTTGAAAGATAACTGACTCTGGGTGGTAAAAACAAATATGAGATATAGATAATGTATTGCAGAATTGTACATCTGAAATCTATGTCACTTTACTAACAATTGTCACGCGAATAAACTTTAATTTTAAAAAAATGCAGAAATAATCCCTTGATCTTATTTCAAATTTTCTGACCCTCCTTCATCAGTGCCATTTTTCTCAGAATCCCTAAAAACACACTTCTTATTCTGTCAGACTTAAATTCTAAAGACAAGTTCACAAAGAAGAGTACACCCATCACTTTACTCCTGGAGTTGGCTTCCTGGGTAAAAGAGCCAAGATCACAACTCAAGAGAATGACTACCATTTATTCTTAGGGTTGAATAGAAAAGCAAGACCATAATTTCTAAGAAATGTTTCATTCAATTTATGTTTTATTATAATTCTGTTATGCTAAAAACAAATTTAATGTAATAAGTATTTTCAGGTAAGTGTGTGTGTGTGTGTGTGTTCTTATTTTTAAAAACATACATACATATATACATATGTCTGGCTATTACCCCTTTGGTGGAATATAGTCTATAGTAACATAAGTAGTAACCCTGGTTATAACCCATTACAAAGTAGTAAACTTAATTTTATGAAAAATAGAATAAAACAAAAAAGTAAGAATGCATTTCATATAGTAAATGTAAGTACTGTTTTGTGAGACACATTTATCAGTTATGTGTATCTATCTGTCTGTATATATTGTGATATATATTTCTTATTGCAAAGCATGCTCATAAAAGGGGAGCTCTTCCAATAATGCAGTATATAAAGAGTTTAGAAAAAATAAAGCCTACTAAGGAATGCTAATTTTCATGCATACGTTCAATAAATATCTATCGCTAGCACAGCAGTGAACAAGACAAAGTCTGTGGAATCATAAAACTTACATTATAGTGGAAAATCAAAAAATAAACAAGTAAACAAAGTGTACGTGATATAATATGTAGTGATAAGTACCATGAAGAAAAAAAATGAAAAGAAGAGGATTAGAGAATGAAACCAGGGGTTGGATGGGGGCTATTGTAATGCAACTGTTAAAGGAAGCTCACTGAGGAGATGAAGTGTGATTGAGAACCTGAATGTGTGAAGAGCATTTCAGCTAAGGGCACAACAAATGCGAGGTCTCTGAGGTGTAGGAACAAGATTAGCGCATATGAAGGAATTACAATGACGTCAGTATGACTAGACCACAGTGACTAAGGCGAGGAGTGGTTGAAATGACACAGAGAGAAGGACGGAGCTACCAGTTATGTGGGAACTTGTTAGCTTCGCAAAGAAATCTGGACTTCTTTCTAAGTATGACAATGAAGCTGCATGGAGAACTGTGTTAAGATTTTAATTTCTAAAAGAGCTCTCCAGGTACTATGTGAAGAATAGAGTATTACGAAAGAGAGAGAGAGAGAGAAAGAAGTATGAAGCCAATAGAAGTATAAGAAAAAAAGATGACTATAGCTTGGTGTAGGATGGCAATGATGGAGAAATGAGAAATGGTTATAGTTAGGATATGTTTTGCCCAACAGGACTTGCTGACAGAATAAGTGATGAGTATGAAGGAGAGAGAGAGAGATATCAAGCATGATTTTTTTTTTCATTCTAAAAATTCAGTGAATGGTGGTGGACTCTCTTACTGGTATGTGGAAGACTTGAGGGTGGGTAATTCATTTTATGTTTTATTATCGAATTAATTAGTCACCTCAGCTTTTCTCTTCTATATAATATTGCCATTATTATAGTATTACAATAAACATCGATTAAGATGTTGGTAAGAGCTAGGTTTTGTGCTAAGTTCAGGGAATATAAAGTCAAAACAAAACTATTGTTTATGCAAAGAAGACAAAAAACAAAACAAAACTAGAAATTGTAGTATGGTATAATTTATACTATGGTAACTGTACAAAGAGGATATTTGAGCAGCAGAGAGTAAAGAATCTATATTAGTTTGAGGGATTATCAAATATTTTCAATAAAGATGAAATTTTGTGAACATTGAAACTGTGTTTTACAAGGTGAGTTGAACTTAACAAGAATAATAACTGTTAAGAGAGTTGGAAGGATACTCAAGGCATTTAGAAGAACATGATCAAATGCACAGAGAAATAAAGCACATTTGTTTGGGAAACAAAACACTCACTGAATGAAGGGCCTATGTTGGATATTGGCAAATAATGTAGCTAAACTGCTTGTCAGGGACAAGATCCTGAAGGGTCTTGTCCAGCATCTAGGAGTTTGATTTTCTACTGAAATCTGTATTTTCCCCCTTCTAAATCAGGGGGAAAGTACGATTAGATCTATTAGATGGAGACCAGGCTAAAGTTGGTAAAATACAGTATGCTTTTGAAGAGAATAACAGATAGAAATGGTGAGATCCTAAAGCAAGGCATTGGTAGCAGGGATTGGAAAAAAAGAGATTAAGTTTCCACTCTGTTAAGGTACATAAATTAGTGATTTGTGAGAGAAGTAGGTATTTATCAATCATTGGGTATTGAGAGTGCAAGCAGACTACACTTTAGATCCATTTTATGACTGATCAGGAAATAGTTAAAGAGGTCCAATCATAACACTTAACCAGATCCCTTGCCTAGCTCTTGACTTCTCCTACTTTGATTTTTCCTGAGTCCCTGACTCTTTACACTTTAGGATCTTAGACGAGCTCCTGATTTCCGCCATAATAAACTCTCTAAATTTCATTTTTCCTTTGGCCTGCACTCTTCCCGTTGTTCCATTACAAGTAGTGTGTGGTCTAGTCAAGATGAGTGGCAGAGAAAAAAACACTGGTGTAGACCTTACGGCCTGGTGGAGAACTAGCCACTAACCAGCTATTTGACCTTCCATAAGTTTCACTCTATCCAAAATACAAGAGTTTTCATCACAGGGCCTTTTGTCATTGTGAGATACAACACATATTCAGGATACCCAATAATATGTGATTGGTTAAGTGAAAATGTTTGAAAATGATAAAACACAATATTGCATTAAAAGTCATGCTTTTAGAATATTTAATTATATAGAAAATGCTCATGATATAGTGTTACACAGATAAAAAGCAGTTGATAAAATTGCATATTTTGTTTTAAACTATGCATAAATAGATATGTATTTAAAAAGTTGAAAATATATAATAAAATTATTTTAATGTTTATATGTATGAAAAGTGATTATGTAATTTTTGTTTTCTTCGTGATTTTTATTTCTTAAATATTTTCTATAACCAAAAATAGGTTAATTTCGTAATCAGCAAAAAAGTAATTAAAATAATCTATGTTTTTTCTCATCCCAAAGAACAATTTCAATTTCAGTATTGATCTGACTAGAGTATATTCAGCAGCACATACAGAAAACTCAATTAAAAGTGTTTTAGAGAGGCTTCTGCTTTTTCTTAGTATAGAGACAATTGCAAGACAATGCTCCTTCCATCCTTAACAGTGAGAAAAACCCAGATAACCTATATAATCATAACTCTGTGGGGTCTTTTAAATCATCACAGACCTGAGAATACAAAGAAACCTAAATAACTGAAATCTAGAAATTGACAAGCTCTTCCTAGGAGAAAAGAGCCCCATAACCACTTTCATTCTTGGGGGAGCAGTGAGAGGAAAAGGACAGGTGTAAAGAAAAATTACTTAAGTTTTTAGAAAATTTTAAGGCCCATATGAACAGGCATGACAGTTCAGCATTCAGTGGGAAGTACCCACACACAGAATCTGTACCGACTCACCAGCTTTTTCACACAGTCCTTCCTGGAGTACAAACACAGAAGCCTGAGTAGAGCCAATGGCCTGATGAAGGTTGAGGACAAGGTAGGAAACCCCATTCCTCACAGAAATGTGACTTAGTGATGGCCTAAGGCTGCGGAAGGGAAGAATTGCTGAGAGATACCACCTCCTGATGATCAAGCATGCAGGGCCAGCCAAAGCCGAGGCAGGGCCAAAGAACTAAGACAAACCCTCCAGGCCTTCACCAATGGAACCCCTTCAGCCTTCCTTTGAATGTAAACTGAGTACATTAAAAGCAGGGTGGTAAAAGTCTCCTAAGGCACAGAAAGCTGGGATCAACACTTAAAAGTAAAGAACACCCAACAACCCAAGCACCTGGCAGCCTGCTGTGAACATGATGAGATCTCCCATGGCTTGAAAGCTGGTGGTGAGTTACAAAGCATAAAAGGTAGGTAGGGTCTCCTGGATGCTTTAATCTTCAGCCCTGCTGAAGAGAATGTCTTGATTTTGATCTCAAGTCATTTGAAGCTAGTAGTGAATAGAATCAAGCTAAATAAAGCAATAACAGTCGCACCTCATCTATAGATTAGATTGACTCAGCCCCCCATGCTAGTGGCCTGACAGAAAAAGCAGCCTGCTCTCTTCTGAATTTTACTATGATTTACTTTAGTCTCTATTGTTCTTTTAGACAAAATTACTTGCATACAATAAAAAAAACATAGCACATATAAAGACGCAAGGAAATATGACCCATTGATGAAATCAGATACAGCCGGAAATGGAATAGATAAATTGGAATTATCAAACAAAGACTTTAAAATAGTTATGATAAATGTGTTAAATGAAAATGGAAGAAGTGTACAATATAAGTAAAGAGAGAGGGAATTTCATAAGAGTCATGGAAATCATTTTTTTTAAAAGAGTCAAATGGGAAAAGTAGAAATGAAAGCCATAATAAAAAATTAAAGATTCATTTGATGGGTTTGTCCATAGACTAGACACAGAATAGAAAGAATAAGTGAATTTGAAGACAAGTCAACAGAAATAATCAATACTGAAACACAAAGAGAAAATAAATAGAACAGAGCATTTGAAGTCTGAGAGGTAATAACAAACAATGTAACATGAATAACTTGAGATGCAGAAGGGAGAAGAGACAAAGTGGGCTAGAAAGAACATCTGAAGACAAATAGCTAAGAATTTTGCAAAGTTGATGAAATATATATATCCACCATAACCCACAACAAATATATCTACCTATTAAACTCCAAAAGAATAAATACCAAGAAAATCACATTAGGCATATTATAATGAAACTGCACAATGCCAACAATTAAAAAAAAATAACATATACAGAAAAGAAACTATATTACCATGTATTGTAAAATGTCTAGAAATGGATTAGTTCCAGAATTGACTAGTCCAGCATTTCACCCAGGACGAAAACCAAAATTCTTTCCATCTTTTCTTTTTTGCCATATTTAGAAAATAATCTGCATTTCTAGGAGAATAGAATGAAAAATGAAGGAGTAGGGTTTCTGGAAAAGCAAATAAACCTAAATGTAGGCTTTATGAGTGACATGTAGGGCTGGGAGAGGCACGAAACCTCATATATGACATAATGAAGGTGTCAGACTCTATTCTCTAGGCAATAGGGACTCTTTAAAGAGGTATTTGTTTGTTTGTCTGTTTGGTTTTTTTTTTGTTTGTTAAGGTAGAAATAACTGAAGCCATTTCTAAAGATCATTATGGCAACAGTGAGTTCAGATTGACACAGAGAAAAAGAAACCAGTGAGAGCTGGTGTCTATGTCAGAGTCACGATTGTGTAGGAGACTTGCAATGATCCACTTGAGACCAGAAAAGAGGGAACGGGTATGACACATGTGATGAAAAAAGCTTAATTCTTAGCAGAAATCTCAGTTTGAAACTATCAAGTTTGAAGTTTATGATTAGAAAGTGTAAAGGCTATTGAATAACTTTTAACCACAGACAGCAACAAAAATAATAATAAAGTGTTGTAAAACAGACATTCTGTGAAATATTTGGATTAGAACAAACATTTGAAAAATTATTATGTGTAGCCAGTAGGTACTGTTTAAAAGCTGCCTGACTGTTTAAGCAAGATAAATATTTCTTTCTAGAGGAACAGAACAATTTTGTTTACTGTTTTAACTTAATTAAGTAGTCTTTTTTTTTTTTTTTTGTCTTTTTTTGAGACAAGTGTTACGTTAAAGCTCAGTTTATTTCTGGTTAAACTGTTATACATTATTAATTAGTAGATTGTGAAGTAATGAGATTTAAAAATACCTAGTCTTAACTGCTGTTGCTCAAATTTAAATTTCTCTGTTATTAGTTTCTCTTTGGAGATAAAATAAAACTCCTTTTACCTTACATTTAGGATGTGGTTCTAATGGGGAACACACATAAGTGTCTTGTGGATCTACCATTTAAATTATAAATGAGTTAACATTTCCTCTTGGACAAAATCTCTTTCCCCATTATTCTTAGCATTTTGACAATACCCTGAATCCCTCTTTCAAGTCTTTTCCAATCATTTTAGAGCAGTCTGTCAGGGTTTTTTATAATCCTCACTCTATGTAGCAAACCGGTCATAGGCTTTATTCCCATTTCACAGATAATTCATTTATTTAGGCAAAATTCTCTAACACATAATGCCATTCAAAAGTAATTTTTATACAAAAATTATTACACGTATTCTTGGCTGTCAGTTAATAAAATGGAGAAATTTTCTGCTTTCTATGCTTTTCTGCAACTCCGTTAAAAACACTCGAGGGTATAACCTGAAATTTAGTACATTGTCGGGGACTTAGGTACATTTATCAAGTGTAGAGCAATCCCATATTCCAATTTCTATATTGTAATAGTCCAATCTGCTTTATTAAAGGACTCTATTCTAGTGACCATTTTGGCATTAGAGCCTAAAGATTATAAAAGACAATGTGGACCAGTTAGAAGGACGTTTAAATAAGTAGCAGGGCTCTAGTCTCAGCTCTGCCACTAGTTATACTTCTTTGGACAGTTCACTGAGAGCTTTCTTCTTCCACTCCTAAACTGTACATCATGGTCTTCGGATCTACTTCATTCAAAGTATTCTGTGTGAATAAATGCAATCATTTGTCTGCAGAAATTGAATAAAAGAAAAACACTTCCTATTTTATAACCATGTTGCAGAGGGCTTCCTATAGATGCTCTACTGGTTTTTAATAATAAATAAGGAGTATTTTCTGAATCTCTATATTTTACAATACCTTACAACTCTTAATTCCTTGGATTAACTGGTTTCTGATCCTTGCGAAACGCTCTAGGCAGCAACAGAATTTCTTTCGTCTGCTACAATTTCCTTTTTACACTGTATTCATATATAACAAAGCTAATGTTATCCATTAGAGGTGAAGGAATCAAATGTGTCTGCTAGATAGTCTGATCTAAGGCACAAAGAAGCTCCAAGTTACTTTCCTCTGCCAATTGCAATCTTTTAGAATAGCCTCCTCCACTCTCCACCAGAAAGGCCACTCTTACTGGCCAAAAACAAGTATGTAAAACATCAAAATAAATGATGTGGAGGTAGGATTATCTGCATTGGCTTAAACATCATTATTATAACAACCAAATCAAAATAAGAACAAACAACATATATATACATATATATATACATATATATGTATATATATATAATCATCAAAATAAGAACAAACCACCTATATATGCATATGTTTTATATATATATATATATATATATATATATATATATATGCATGCACAGAGAGTGCCAAAAAAAGTATATACATTTTAAGAAAGAAAAAACTCTACTAAATTGTAATACTCAATATAGACCGATAACAAAAGATGAATACAAGTCACATTTGACTTCTGCAATGACAAGAGGTGCTCAAAGCGGTTACCATCAGCATAATTTTAATACAGTTTTTTCCTTTCTTAAAATGTGCATACATTTTTTGGCACCCTCTGCATATGTGTGTGTGTGTGTATATATATATATATATATATATATATATATATATATACACACACACACACACACACACACACACAATGTGTGTGTGTGCATTGTATACATTTAGATTATACATTAAATAAACATTATACATTAAATATCTATGTATTTACATACTTTACATATATATATATGTATGTATATATGTATATATTTACACAGTTTACAGATAGTGAATCAACACTGGAACTTCAGTAGGAGCTCTTAGATATTTCAAGAGTCTGATATTTACATTCTAATCTAAGATACCAATTGGGCTTGGTAACCTTGGTACTTGAAAGCTTCTGCCAAAGCTGTACCATGAGCCCTGTGTGCTAGAATTTATATTAAAAGCTTGAAACTGGTTATTACCCAGGCTACGAATCCAAGCATATCTTTATTTGAAGAACACTAAGAGCTTATTAGCTTACAGTCTGCTTTCCTTTCATCTGCGAACACTGCATCTTCCTTCATTGAGGCTGGACCCCAGGAGCCTGGCACGTTATTTATACAAGATTGTAAATTCCCATTTGACCAAAGTGGAGCTGCCCTCGGAGTCCATGTCTCTGGCCATGGCTGTGTTTATCCTTAGTATCTAGTTTCAGTTCTCTTTTTTGTGATCTGTTTGTTTCATTTACTAAGTTTCCCATAATTGAATGAACAGGGCCACGGAGAGGTGGCATAATGTGGCAAGGCTGGGCCCCATTCCTAGCCCTTTGGCATTTAATTACTACACTTTGCTTGCCAACTATTTCTTGGCATCTCATTTAATTTGGGGACTTGCCTAAGCATTTAATTGAACTTGGAGAACTCCTTTCAAATATTTATGCCCAGTTTCTCTTTTTTCTCCTGCCATATCATCAATAATTCTGCATCACATTTTTAATCACATCCACTTTCATTTTCTCCCAAAATGTTTGCCATTTCTCCTTTTGTATTAAATATATCGCCTCAAAACCCAAATCCTAATAAGATTTCATTTAATAAATAAATAAACATATATATATATATATATATATATATATATATATATATATATATATGATTTACTTTCCTTTTCTTCTAAATCTCTACCTGCCCCTTTATAGCAGAAGAATTCTACACTTTCTCTGTCCATAAAGTTTTTATTCCCTCATTTTATCCAGTTTTTATCTCACCTCTCTGATAAGTTTTTGTGTAAAAATAGGCAGCACAAAGGGAAGAACAATGGACTCATCACAGCCACATAAGCTCCACTGTCCTTGTCTCTGATCACAACTCTACCTACTCAGTTCTTTTATTCCATAGTTACATTTAAGGTGCTCTTGGATTTCATCAACATTGACAATTTCATGACGACTCTTACTACTTTTATCAATCCATCAGTGTCCTCCTGATTTTATATCCTTCTGCCACTAGCAGTGGTCTCAGAGGTCATTTTACCTGACCTTTCGTTGGTGACTTCAAGCCCATATCAGTCTGTCCTCCTGTAACTCTCACAACTTAAATCCGAGTGCTAGACCAACCCAATCATATACCTTCTTCATGCTAATACAAATATACACAGTGCTGTATGAGAAAACATAGATCAGTCCATATATAACTTACACTGTGGAAAGTTCGCGAATTTAATTTTCCGACCTGAGAGTGAGAGAGTGTGTGTATTATATTTATATTATATATTATATTATATATTATATATGTATTATATATGTATTATATTATATATAGTATTATATATATTATATATAGTATTTTATATATATGTGTATATATATATACGTATATATATATATATATATGTATATATATATATATATATACGTATATATATAGTTTCCCTTTGGAATTGCAATGCTGTTCATCTCTATTTTTCTTTTTTTCTTTTTCCTTCATTTTTAACCACTCTCATTGCTCCCACCTACCTTTTCCAGACATTGTTTAAACTCTCTTAACCACAGAACCAATACTTCCAATTGTACTTTCAGCTGGGAATTTTTCCCTACTAACCCTCAAATCCTTATGTTATCAATTGGTAAATAATGGTTTTATTAGCAATACCTGCAATATTTTTTAAAAGTGTGGTACCAGAGCAAAGGTTAGTGAACCAAGTGAATATAACAATCTGGAAATAAATTCAATATTGTATGACAAGAAAATATCCAAATTAGTGGGAAAATAGATTATTCAATAATGATATTGGAACAACTGGTTAGCCATCTGGGAAAAAAATAAAATGGGATCTCTACTTCCTTTCCTCCACCTAACAACAATAATAACAAGATATAAATAGTAACAATTCCTTTTGTATCAATGCAATCATGAATTTATTCATAGAAAGTGATACTTAAAGTATTTATAAACTGGCTTTAGTGAAAGCCTTTCTTTTTTCATTTATATGTTTTGACATTCAATATTACTTTATATTAGTTTTAGGCATACAACATAGTGGTTAGATATTTATATAATTTATGAAGTGATTTCCCCCAATAAGTCTAGTACCCACCAGGCACCGTACATAGTTATTACAATATTATTGACTATATTCTTTAGACACAGCCTTTCTAACTATGTCATAAAAACTGGAAACAATAAAAGGAAATGTGGACACATTTGATTACATCAAAATTCTGTTTGGCAAAATAAGACCAACTAAAAAAATAGCAAATGGAACAAAAAACCCATGCTGAGACAATGATGCTATTGCAGCGTTATTTATAATAATGAAGAATTAAAAACAGTCTATTAAACTCATCCATAAGGGACAAATTAATTAAATGACAGTATATGCCTATTATAAAATACTAAACTAAAATTAAAACTGAAGTTGAAGTCTATAATGACATGGAAAGATAGCCACAACATATTGTTGTCAGCGAAGCAAAAGGAGGGTGCAGCACAGTTTTATAATAGTAGATCAACGTATGTTTGTGTGTATCCATCGTGTTTCCCCGAAAATAAGACCTAGCCATACCATCAGCTCTAATGCATCTTTTGGAGCAAAAATTAATATAAGACCCAGTTTATTATATTATATTATTATATTATATTATATTATGTTAACCCAGTCTTATATTAAAATAAGAATGGGTCTTATATTAATTTTTACTCCAAAAGACTCATTAGAGCTGATGATCCAGCTAGGTCTTATCTTTGGGGAAACATGATATATGTATATATGGACAGTGTATATAATAAATGTCAATCTCTATTAGAAGAAGGTTGAAAGGACCTGGATTACTGAGTTAATATATCTCACACTCTACTTTTAACATATTTTATGTGACACATACTATTCTAGGCAATTAAAAATACTATTTTTCCTATTTTATAGGCTGGAAACAATCTCAGAAACTATGAGCAACTTGCCTTAAATAAGCAGGTAGGGCAGTGCTGAAGCCACAACCAGGAAGAAACCTTACTCTTAGTCCAGTATTTGACCTGCCACATGAAAGTAATCTTAAAGATAAGATAATCATTTCAGTCCAACCAGTTATTTTTTATTTCTATTAAGCAAAGAAGAAAACTATTGAAATTAATCTGCAAGTGTAGAGACTCTAAAGAATCCTTTTTCTCTTTCTTTTCCTCTCTTTCTGTTTTCTTTCTTACAATAGAGAAAAACTGATAGGGAAGTCCTATGATAGGTACCAAATAAAATACCTTCCACTGATTTATCTGCAGCCTTGCCAAGAAGCTAGAACGGCTAGTATACTTCCCAAGGATGATGGATTAAGCATAGCCTAATATATGTGAAACAGGTAACATCTGCCTGGGCTGTTTGAGAAAAATCTTTCCTTCCCCTGTCTCTGATTTCATTTCATGAATCTCACTTCAGCCCCATGCCCCCCAAGATAAGCTTATTCATACAAGAAATCTAGGTAGAGTGAAGAAAGACATGGTGGGTAGGGGGTGTTCCCTGCTCACTTTCAAAGTGGAGAGGAGAAGCAGGATCACTCATTAGTTTTATCCAGATGATTCCTCTCATTTAGGGAATAGCTGGCTCACTGGAGAGTTGTAGTTCACAGTCAGAAGCTTCATTAAAAGAAGTGGAGAATTCAGACAAAATCTAGAACCATTGAATTTCATACAAATATTACAGGTGTTGCAATTATAAGATTCAAAATAAATCTGAAATGGTGAAGGGAGAAAGAACTGAGGATATATTAAAAATTCCCTGTGTTTTATGCAACTCAGTGCTTTATATACATTATCTGACATTTTAATCCTCACAACTGGAAGCCTGTGCAGGTAAGACGCCAGCCTGAAATATCTGAGAACAAAAATCACAAAACGCAAAACTACCTTAAAATAGAATTATATTTCAGTACTTACTTCTCAAGCGATTATGTAGAAACTCTCTGGCAACAAAACGTATCTAGGTCAAAACTTCTCATCCCCATGCTATTTTATTCTGTTAAATAATGACACTGTTTCTTCTATTTCTGACCAAAGTAGTTGTATTTGCACCCCTCTTCAACTAAAGTTGTGCACGGTTTCAAACTTAAGTTGATAAATGGCACTTTTGTATTATAATTTAGGTAAACAGCAAGAAAAAGGTAAGTGCAGCAGTTCCACTGGGCATGAATTCAAGTATGTAAGATCGACTGTGTTATTCTATGAGACTGTGATGGCTTCAATGAGACAGAGCTAGCCCGTGCTGTGCAGAAATGCTCTCGTTTTGCAACACATTTTGTATTATTGGAGTTGGTCTATTAAAGTGACATGCTTACTTTTCAGATGACATTTCAAATAAAAGCATATGATAGATGAAGTATAAAAATAGATTGAGAGACAGGTGTCCAGGTTGAAGTCCTCATTGCAGGTGCTTAAATCAAATATTTTAATAAATTGATTACCGGTTGTTTAAAAAGTATGCAAGGATCCCCAAAGCCTGGTGATTCTTTGATTTGACAACTGGTGGAAAACAGAGGTACTAGTTATAGATACTTGCATTAGGAGATTAAAATCTTTCAGATTAAACATCAAGTGGGTATTGTCACAGTCACTATTCAAAATATGTTTTGACCATAATTCATAATAAGGATAAATTCCTAAATTTATATATATGTGTGTGTGTGTATATGTGTGTGTGTGTGTGTGTGTGTGTGTGTGTGTGTGTGTATATATATATGAATGTTGTTTTTGAACTATTGGATTAACAGTTCCCTAAAATCTTATTTCTATATTTTATTTATTTAATGTGGGGTCATCTATAGCCCACACTAACTGAATATAATGAAATACGAATACATTTCTTACTATACTTGTAACTTGGGTCATTTCTTTTACAAAACTGAGGGACAACATATGCTTGCCTAAGCATGTTATGCAAATTGTTGGCATAAAAGGATTTTTAACATGTAGGTAGTGTAAAACATGTCATAGTGACAATTCTTACATTCAGTATTCATTTATCCCAACAATTACCATGGTCGTGATGCCTTTCTACATGTAGCCATTTTATATGCATGTTGAAAAATGAGGCATGTACATGAACCTGCAAGATACTGGAATTATATCCTGAACACTTTATCTCTAGGTTGGGGCTTGCACTCTAATTCTACTCTGTTTATAAAATCGTATACATAAAATACCCCGGCAAGGTAAGTTTGTCTATTCAGAATGTTTAAAGCGGAAATATGTTAACATGGGACATGGAAGGAATTTTCCCTTTGGTCATTTTAGACTCAGACACGTGATCCGAGGCTGAAATTTATGCCAGACATTCTCAGAAATCTTGTGGTAGCCATATTATTGTTTTCTTCAAAAGAGAACTGCACATTGCCTAATTTCCAGTTGCCTTTGCTACATTATATTGCTCATGACACAATTCCCTAGTTTTAAAATGTACTCTACTAAACAAGCTTTATGTTATAAAGCAGAACAATATGAATACCATCTATGCAATCTGTTATTTTGCATTGTCACATATGTCTTTTAAAAGAAAAAAATTCTATAGCAAGCAATCGTATGACAAAGTAAGGTCTATTTTTTTTTAAGAAAACAATACCATATTTTACCTATGAAGGAGGCAATATGAAAATGATACTAAAATATCAGTACAATTCTTTTTGTCATTTGCAAATATATGGTATCCCACATTTAATGGAATAAAATCTTAGAATCTAGCTTGTCAATTTGAACAATTGTGTGAGGATGGGACAGATGGGTAACTGTTTCCTTTTTTAATCCAAGATTTTGTGCTTTTACTTTAAATAATGTTGAAAATGTTTTTCTAATTGTCATAAAAATGTTTTTTTTATAAAAGAAAAAGTGTAGATATTGAACTACCGTGAAATAAAGACAACTCTTAATACTTGGATTAAAAAATCTTAAAGCTCATTTTAACTGAAGACAATAGATTTTACTGGCTGTAATGTGCTGATACTTATTGTTATCTGTACCATAACTGATAGGACCAACTGTCATTTCAGTTTTATAGGAATAAACAAAAAACACTGATTAAGTCAAATTTGAATAATCAAGTGGGCATCATTATTTCTGTTAGTGCTTAGGATTTTCTACGTTTTGATCCAAAATGTAAACTTCTTTCTTAGCTGTACACTGCAATATGAATTAATCCAAACCAAAACTATTTTTAAAATCCTTTTGTTTATATAAAAAATATAAAAATGCCTCAATTTTTAAATCAGCATTTCTTTATAATAATTACTTCCTCATATTATGAAAGAATAAAGCTTTAACTAATGCTCTAACTAAATTGGCCAAAGATTATAAATAATGACTTTTTACTAGGCACAAATCTTCTGTAATTAGAAAGGGAGGCAAATAATCTGTAATGAATGAACTGTATTTAATATATAAGCACTGAATATTGAACACAGATGCCTCTATACTCATATGAAAAAGAAAAGAAAAAAAAAGAAACAGAAACTACATTTATCGCCTTTCCTGGGCAGAAAACCCATATTCTGGGAGGGTAAAAACTTCAGCTCAAAAAAGTACCACCATCACCACCACCAAAAAAAAAAAAAAAAAAAAAAAAATTAATTAGTTGAAAATCAAATGTCTTTAATAGAAAGACTTTAAATAGCAAAATGGTCATTATTCTATTATGTCACTTGAGATTATTCTATATAATGTAGCTGACCGGAAATTATTTCTGTATTCTACTCAGAAATTTTAATTTTTTCACCTTCAATTAAGTAAAGCCAATTCATTGGTCAGTTCCATTCTACAGAGCAACGTAGACATGTGATCATTTTATGTCTGCAATATGGCTCTATTGAATGCTTTTAATGGATTTAATCTGTTAATACAACAGTGGTTGATTAAAGAACTTATTTTAATATCTAAACTTGAAACAGACTACAATGATTTTTAGCTCTAAATTTTAGAACCTGTTTTTAATTTCTTGAAAACTGATAAGCCCTGCCATTCCCCAATTTCAAATTTAATTAAATTCACAACACAACCACACCGAAGAGAAAGGCCAGTTTTATTTACGTAACATAACAATAGCAACAACAATGAATTAATAGCACTAAATCAACATTCGTCTTAACCACAAAATATTACTCTTGACCCCTTCAGTGAGCAGCCTTTTTTCTACCCAGCCAGGAATAACATTCAACTGTGTATGAAAATAACTACTGCAGTAGAACTCACAAGTGAACAAATAACATTTTTTGAAGTTAATCAGGCCATTCAACATCACAATCATCACTATTATTTTTTTCATAAACTGAATAATCTTCCATCTTAACCCACAATATCAGCAATGCTAAATTTTATGGTTTTTAGATACTATAAAAAAAATGACCCACATATTAAGCTCTTAGGATGGGCAATGAGGAAATTAAAGTACAGATTACAAAAACCTGGGACATCAGAGGTTAAGGGGGCAAAATGAAAGAAAGGAAAGTGGTAGAACCAGGGTTTTCAAGCAGTTCCTTCTCGCCCAGGTTATATTCAGACCTGAGGCCTGCCTGAGGCAGAGTCAAAGTTGGAATTTGCCTGGGGCAGCTAGCCTGGAGGGAGAGACCCAGCACTTTATTAACCAAGCCTCCATTGTGATTGCCTCAGACTAACATCTACTCATAGTTTGAGAGCTTTCAGAGTCTTTGGATTATGTGTGCACTGGCCACAAAAATCGCTCTACATGCTTGCACAGTTAGTATTGGGTACTTGGGAGTCAGAGTTACAGAATTTCTAAGAGAGGCCTCTATAAAAGTTGAAAGGCAATCCACAGTACCAGTTTAATATTGGATCCTTAAAACTATGTTCATCCCATAGCGAAGTTTTTGAATCATTTTCTAAGAATACTTATAGGCCATTATTTCACTGTGTTCGCTTTAATGCAGCATTTCTCTTCCCAGGATTACCTTCAGGTAACATACACTCAGGGTAAAACTTGACCTCCTTTGTTTTGTATGGAATCCGTTCTTTCAAAGAGACCGCATTCCTATACTAGTACTCACTCTTTCTACTTTAGGATTTTTTTCTTTTTCTGTAGCTCTCTCATTTCTCCTTGAAATATATTTGAAATTCCAAAATCTTGAAAATTCTTCCTCTTTGAAACCACTATTTGATTTTAATCACCTTCCTATTACTTGAAATTATTGTACAGCTAAACTCCTCAAACAAGCAACCTCCCTCCAGACGCCAATGCTCTCACTAATCATCAGTTACTTCCTTAAACTCCTATAATTTGATTTATGGACTTATCAGTACTCTGACATTGCTCAATTAAAGCATTTTTCTAATGGAATTTAGCTTCCTTATTCTGATCCTCCTTAAATTCTGCACTACTCTCCTCATTTTTAGTTTCCATGATATTGCCTGTGTTTTTTTTTTGTTTTGTTTTGTTTTTTTGTTGTTGTTTGTTAGTTTTTTCAATGTATTTCCTACTAACTGGGCTGCTGCTTCTCTCCAGTCTCCGATTTAATGATCCTCTTCATTATCTATTTACTGGGCTTTCCTCTACACTTAACTGATTTTATACATTCACATGTTTTAATTATCTCGTCTGTATTGACAACTCAAAAATTAATTCTTATCTTCTGGATATCTTCTCTCCTACTTTCCCTCCCGTTCCATTCCCCCAAATTTATTATAGTCCCTTGTCACTTATAAAAAATAAAAAATGTCATGAATCTACTTATATGCCAGGCATTCGCATAGGCACTAAGGATAGAGGGGGAAAAGTCAAAAATACCTTCCCTCGTGGAGTATGCATGCTATTTAAGGAGATAGATGATAAATATGATAAAAAGTAAAATATTCATATTCTGAAAAATGAGTGCTAAAGAGAAAACATAAAGCAAAGAAGGGGTATGTGAAATATGAGGGGAGGGCTTAAAATCTAAATAAGTTGTTGAGTGCAGACTGCAGGAGAAAATACAGAAGCTAAGAGACCAATTTAAAAATACTGAAATATTCCCAGACATAGATGATAGTAACGTACAGGAGAACTGTTTATTAAAGAGACATAGGGGTGAATCATAGATGTATTTTAAAGATAGAATAGACATAATTTATTCATGGACCAGATATGAGAACATGAAAGCAAAATTAATACCAATGTTTTTAACCCAAGTAACTGGAAAAATGTTATTACCGTTAACCTACATAACTAAGTGAGCAGAAGAAGCTGCACACTAGTAGCTGAGTTTTAAACACTTTAAGTTGGAGTGGTCTCGTAAATAGACAAATGTATGTTGAATAGGCAGTTGGATATACAGATCTGAAGTTAACAGGAAGTTCCTAACTGTAGAATACAAATGTTACTGTCACAATCATAGAAATGGTAATTAAAAAAGAACTTTATCACCTTGAGGGTGAATATATGTAGAAAAGGAAAAATATCTAAGGAAATAAAGCAGAACTGGCAAAGTGACTGAGCTGGAGTAGCCAGAAATGTCAAAGAAATAATGGACATCAAAAGAAAAGAAAAATTCTAGAAGGATATCAATTGTGTTCAATGCTACAAGTCGGGCAAATAATATAAGAATTGGCAATTGAAGTTAGCAATATAAATGTCTTTGATGACCTTGACAAAAGCAACTCCAATGAACTGTGAGGAAAAACCCTGATTGCAATAAATGCAAGAGATAATGGCAGGAAAGAAATGGTACAGTTGATAGAGAACTTCCTCATGGAGTTTTGCTTTGGACAGAGGCAGCTGTAGAGCAAAATGGTATTAAGTAAAGGTTTTTATGATGACTGAATTAATAGTATGCTTGTATGCTAATGGGGATAGATGTATATATAGAGAAAGAAATCATGACGATTTTGAAAGTATGGAGAAATGCAAGCAAACAAGATGAATGGGGTTTGTGCACAGATGGACACATGGTCTGGGTAGAAGCATGAATGAACATGGTAACAGAAGAGTTTGGAATATTGAGCATAAATATTCATAAATGGGTGATGTATTTATAGGAGCCTATAGAAGTTCTCTTTAGAATGTTACAATTTTTTCAGTGAAATGAGAAATCAAGGTGGAACTGGGAGTGATGATGGAGGAGGAAATTCTGGAGACTTAAAGAAATAGAAGAAATCCTGGAAAAATAATCTAGGAGAGTAGAAGACAAAATCGATGAAAAAAAATAGTTATGCTTGCATTAATTCACTTGAAGCTGTTGATAATGAATTTAAAATGAGACCAATTATCATGGTTGTATAATTTCCCCAACTGTATTGAAATGTACAGGTTCAGGTACACAGCAGGAAGATTTACTTAACTAGAGGTATAGTTTCATCAGGAAAATATGATGAAGCAAAAGAGAGGCATGAGAGTTGGTGATGTATGTGGGAGAGTGATTATAATGATTTAACATGGAGTTTAAGGTGGGCAAGGAGGAAATAAAAGATTTAGGAGATGAAAGGCAGTATAAATCTCGTAGAATTGATGCTAACTTTGTCTGCATGAGGTTGAAGAATTTTGGAGTTGGGATATAAAAGTTTGCGACTCAAAAGATAGGAAGCCAGCGGCAGAAAGTTGGATGTTTGAACTTGAGATGATGGTGGAATTGCAGCAATTGGAAAGAAAAAGATCAATAAAATAAGCATGGGAGTAAGGCTGGGGTTCATTGGAAAGAAACAGTCAAGGAATAGAGGAGACAAAGTATTGGAAAGTTTACGTGTGTGAATATTGAAATCACTAGGAATAATGAAAGAAGTAATATTAGAGAGAGTGATAGTGGTCCAGGATCTAAAATCTTGAAGAAAACAAAAAACAAACAGAGTATGTGGAAAAATGACCCCTACAAAGAGTGACATTGGTATAATCTAACAGTAAAAATTACAAAGTGGTGATGACTATGGAAGAAAAGGCGGAAAAGATCTGGGAGTAGCAATAATTAATAAGAAAGACTCCTATCCCACTCTAAATGTTTTTTGATTTGGTTGCTCAATATAAAGTTTTCTAGGTATGTTGAATGTGATTTGGCCCTATGCTAAATTCATTGCCTTATTTTGATTTATAAAATAACATCATGATGTAGAAACTATTATTATCTGCATTTTACAGTTGAGTAAACTGAGGTTAAGTAATCTGCTCAAGGCTATTCAGCTATTGTTTAATCTCTCTTATATTTTACTTTTTTCATTCCAAAGTAATATCACTAGAATGATAGTGAGAGAAGTTCCACAGACCCACATCCTAGTGAAATAATAATTGGTGAAAATTATATTCAAAAAATTTTTAAATACTTAAAGTTGTCCCAGGGCTTATAACAAATGAAGAAATATTTATTCAAGAAAATTTGTTAAGAACAATAGATTGTAGATTTAGTAAAAATCAGTGAGAGTCTGTGGCACCTGAGATACGCCTCTGTCACCATGACAAAAGATTCACTCTGCGCAGGTGTGGCCAACACAGGATCCACTAACCCATGCTCCCTGTCAAGGGCTATAATATCTCCTTGGAAGGGGCAAGCCACCAGCATTTCCATTTCCCTTCAGCTCCATGTTGCAGAGACTAAATCACAGATGACTGCATCTGAGAGTTCCAGATTATAGTGTAAATGAGTAAAATGGAGACTAGAAAAACAATGGAGAAAATTAATGAAATCAAAAGTTGGCTCTTTGACAAGATCTATAAAATAGACCAACCTGTAGTTGACCTGAACACAGGCATGAAAGAGGAAACATTACTACTGACCTTACAGAAATAAAAGGATTATAAAGGAACACAATGAATAATTGCATCCAATTAGTTAACTCTGAAGAAATGGAAAACGATTCCTGAAAAAAAAAAAAGTATTGAAACTTATTCAAGAAGAAATTACAAATCCAATGTGGAAGTTCCTCAAAAAATTAAGAATAGAATTACCGTATGACCTGGCAGTCCCTCTCCTGGGTATGTACCCCAAAATTCTGAAAATATTTATCTATAAAGATATATGTGTTCTGAAGTTCATTGCTGCTTTATTTATGGTGGCCAAGACAAGGAAACACCCAAAATATCCTTCGATAGATGATTGGGTAAAGATGTGGTATGTATACACAATGGAATACTACTCTGCCATAAGAAAAGATGAAATAGTGCCATTTGTGACAACATGGATGGATCTTGAGATTATTATGCTAAGCGAAATAAGTCAGACAGAAAACTTTGAGAACCATACTCATATGATTTCACTAATACGTGGGATATAAAAGTGAAAGCAACAAAGGAACAAGACAAACAAATGAAGAAACAAAAACTCATAGACTCAGACAATAGTTCAGTGGTTACCAGAGGGTAAGGGAGAGGGGATCAAGGGGTCAAACATATGGTGATGGAAGAACTGACTCTGGGTAGTGAACATACAATGTGATATATAAATGATGTATTACAAAACCATACACTTGAAACCTATGTAATGTTACCAACCATTGTCACCTCAATAAATTTTAATTAAAAAAAGTAAATTAGAAATCTGAGTCTTTAGAAAGTAAAGCAATTGAGTTAATATGTTGAGGATCCCTACGACCATCTTAAGATAGGTAATTCCCTAGGACTCAGCATAGAATTGTATTCATGCCTGTGACTTATTACAGTGAAAGAATACTAAGCACAACCACCAAAGGGAAAAGCTGCATGTGGCAAAGTGCTAGGGAAACAAGTCACAGATTCCAAGGGTCATCTCTCTCACAAGAGTCACACAGGACATGAGAGTCACACAGGCTTAATTTGCCCAGCAATACATTGTGAAAACGTGTTGAATGTTGCCAATCATGAAAGCTCATAACAGACTCACTATCCTGGGCTGGTCATGTAGACAGCCTCTCCCTAGTACATTCCAGAATTCTAGACTCCCAGAAGGTGTTCAGCATAAGCCACATTCCACTTTGTTTGTACCAACGGGTGAGGCACAGTAAGGCACTCTTATCAATTCTGAGAATGGCGGGTACCTTTCCAAAATCTAAATTCCCAGAAATAAGCCAACTGTAAGCTAGCCTTTCTAAGGATCTTAGATCTGTCATGTTAACTTTTTTTGCACAATTAGAAAATTTAAAACTTTCCACAAAGCAAAACCAGGACCCAGTTTTTGTCACTCATGAATTCTACCAAACATGTTTTAAAAAGCAGTAATAACAAATTTTCACAAACTTTTCCCAAAAAGAAGAGGAGGAAACACACACCAACTCCTTAAATAAGGCCATTATTACCCTGATACCAAAACTAGGAAAACACATACAAAAACAGAAAACTACCAACTAATTCTCTAGTTAGCATATATGTAAAAATTCTAATTGTCTAATTATTTACAGAAGTTACCTTCTGTAAATTCATTGAGAACACTGAATTAGTGATACTGGACCATTGCTCATAAGAGAAACATAGGGTTAGGTTCTTGAGAACCTCTGGTCATAATATTTGCACCAGCTAATCAATAATAGCTTTGTTTTATGCATGTTTCTGTTTAAAGGCACCTTATTTAACAAATACCACTGATTCATTAACATGGAACTAGTGGCCAATAGCACAGTAACTTGTGCCTGAACAAAGTTTATCCAACAAATATATTTTCTATGTAATGCACATCATGTCCTTCTTGCACTTAAAAACACTAAACAGGATTTCAGAACTCCTGCTGGGGGCCATTTTAAACACCAAAATTGTCCACAAGGTGAAAAATGTGAATTTAAATAGATTGCAGAAGGGACACCTATTTACAGTATGAGAGCTGACACAAGAAAAGAACAACTCCTTTCTCACATTTAGCTGGAAATGTATACATTGGGTACCTCAGTTTTTTTTACTGTCTTGTGCATGTTCACAAGTGACCACAAAAATGCCACAAATATTGATTTGGGAATTACAAGTACATTTTAGTGAGTAGGCAAATTTAAATATACGGAAACTTCAAATAATGAGACTTCATTGCACTAGTAAACAGATTCTAGAAACATATCAAAGGGGTTATACAACATAACCAAGAGGGGTTTATTTCAGGAATAAATAAACCCCACTTGGGTTTATTTATTTATTTATTTATTTATTTATTTATTTATTTATTTATGCAAATGTGTTTAAAATCCAAAAATCAATTAATACAACACACCATATCAATAGAAAATAGGACAAAAACCACATGATCATTTTAATAGCTTCAGAAATATCATTTGACAAACCCAATATCCATTCATGATAAAAAACACTCAACACACTGAAAATAGAAGGGAGCTTCCTCAACGTGATAAAAGGCATCTGTGAAAAGTAACATTATTTTTAATGGTAGAATACTGAATGACTCCCCCTAAGGTCAGCAACAAGAAAAATATGTCCTCTTTTACCACATTTGTTCAACATCATACCTGAGTTTCTAGCCAAGTCACTTAGGCAAGAAAATGAAATAAAAGGCATCCAGATTGGAAAGGAGGAAGTAAGATTAACTCTTTTTACAGATGACATATTCTCGTATATAGAAAATCCTAAGGAATCAAAGAAAAATATTTTTAAACTAATAAATGAGTTCAGCATATTTGCAGAGTTCAAATCAATATACAGAAATCAATATTTCTATACACTAACAATGAATAACCTATAAATAAAATTAAGAAAAATAATACCATTTATTATAGCATCAAAAGGAATAATAAGGATTACAATTTTAAAATAAAGGCAAAACTTATATTCTGAAAACTATAAAACATTGTTAAAAAAAAACTAAAGAAGATCTACATAAAATAAAAAACATCCTGGATCGGAAGACTTAATATTGGTAAAATGGCAATACTCACAAAATTGATCTACAATTTCAACACAATCTGTCTAAAAATCCCAGCAGGATTTTTTTTTTAGAAATTGACAAGTTGATCTTAAAATTCATATAAAAATTCATGGTACCCAAAATAGGCAAAGTCTTGAAATGAAAGAACAAAGTTGGACGACTCACACTTCACGATTTCAGCACTTACTACTATAAAACTGCAAGTTATCAAGGGTGTGTGGTCCTGAAATAAAGATGGACAGTAAGATCAATGGAATAAAAATGGAATTCCAGAAACAAACTCTCTTATTAACAGTTAATTAATTTCAGACAAAGGTACCAAGGCAACTCAATTGTGAAATAATTTGGCAGATGGTGTTGGAATAACTGGACATCCATATACAAAATAATAAAGCTAGACCACTTCATCACACCATACACAAAAATGGACTCAAAATTGATCATAAAACTCAAAGTAATAATTCTTAGAAAATATAAGTGTAATCATAAACGTGGGTAAGACAAAGCTTTCCTAGATATGACATTAAAGCAAAAAAAAAGAAAAAAGGAGAAAAAGATAGATAAACTAGACTTCATAAAAATTAAAAACGTTTATGTTTCGGAGATATCGTCAAGAAAATGAAAAGGCAGCTCACAGAAAAGGAGAACATAATTGCATACATCTGATAAGAGATTTGTATCCAGAAGATATAAAGAAATTTACAGATAAGTAATTAAAAGATAAATGACACAATTTCAAAATGGGCAAAGGACCTGAAAGAATATTTTTGCAAAGAAGATATACAAATGACCAATAAACACAATAAAAGTTGTTCAACATCATTAGTCATTAATGTGATCATTAGTCATTAATGGGAGGTGTTGATCGAGGCCACAAGGAAATACAACTTCACACATATTAGAATGTCTAAAATAAAATTTAAAAATTGAAAAAATTATAACAAATGTAGACAAGAGCATGAAATATTGAAACCCTTATACACTGCTGGTTGGAATATATAATGATGCATCTCATCTAACTTTGGGAAACAGACTGGCAATTCCTCAAAATATTCTTCTAACTATGACTTTGCATTTTAACTCCTACATATATACAAACAGAAATGAAAACATATGTCCATGCAAAAACATGTACGCAAATGTTTATAACATTATGAACACCGAATTATTCATTATAGCCAAAAAATGGAAACAATCCAAAGGAATATTATTTGGCAATAAAAATGACTGAAATACTGAGTCATGCTACAAGATGGATGAACATTGAAAACATTGTATTAAACGAAGGAAGTCAGCCACAAAAGAACACATATTGTCTTATCCCATTTGTGTGAAATGTCCACTATACACAAATCTATAGAGACAGAGAGATCAGCTATTGCTTAGGGCTTGTGTCGGGTTGGAGAGAAATGAGGAGTTACTGCTAACAAGTACAGGTTTCTTTCTTTTTTTAAGGAGGCACAAAAATGTTCCAAAATTAATTTGGGTGATTTGTTGCAAAACTCTGAATATGCTAAAAACCATTGAATTGTACACTTTAAATGTGCTGAGTGTATGAAGTATGAATTAGGTCTTGCAAAAGCTGTTCTATATATTATGAAAGTCAGGGACTTTTCTATATCCATCCATGTCAAAGTCTGACAATACATAATGCTAGCATTTATTTCAATGCCGTCTCTTTGTGCATACTCTAATCACATAGATTACTACAAGTAATCTACTACAGAAACTGTTTCCAGTTTTTATGAGCCATCTGTTGCAATATTAATTTTATTAAAATACTACTTTCATTAAATCACTCCCTTGTTCAATATCTGTAATTCTCTAATCTCTTCAGTCACCCGTTTAAGTTTAAGTCCCATAATCAAGGGACCTATGTTACCGACTGTTAGGCAGAATAGCCTCTCAAAGATGCCCATATCCTAATTCTCAAGACCTTTAAATACGTTACTTTACATGACAAAAGAGACTGTGTCAGATGTGATTAAATTAAAGTTCTTGAGATGAGAAGGTTTATCCAGAATTATCCAGTTGGGCCCAATGTAATCACAAGCATCCTTCTAAGGAGGGAAGCAGGAGTTAGTCAGAGAAAAGATGTGATAAAGGAATCAGAGGCCAGAGTGATGTGGGCCACAATCTAAGGAATGTGGGCAACCTGTAGAGGCTAGAAGAGGCAAAGAAATGGTTGCCCCTTCAGGCTCAGAAGGAATGCAGCCCTGCTGACCTATTTTATACTCTGACATCCAGAGTTGTACAATAATAAATTTGTGTTGTGTTAAGCCATTAAGTTTGGGGCAGTTTGTTATAACTGTCATAGGAAACCAATGTACCCAAGCAGCCATCTTTCTCTGATTCTCTGCTCCTTTCATATCCCTGAATTGAATAATCCTTCTCCATGCATCTGGAAATTGCATTCTTTTCCTCACTGCCTACGCAGCAAGACCTACCTGAAATACTCATATCCTCAATATGCATCAACTAGGGATGACCATCTAATTTTAAGTTATATAAAAAAGGCACTTATTACATTGAATTGAACCAGTGGTGTACTGATGAACCAACTTGAAAAAAGATAAAGCCCTGATTTATAATGTTTTCTGATTAAATATTCCCAACAAGCCTGATTTCAATCATCACATTGTATACCCTAAACTTACAGGATGTTTATAGGGCAAGTATATCTTCACAAAGCTGAGGGGAAAGAGACAACATTTCAAGCTACCAATGGTTAGCTCACCAGCTCACACAATCCTTGAATATTTAATAATGTTTTTAGAGCTAGTTCTAGCCTCTGTCTCAAATCCAGCAGATCCTTCCCTCAGTTTTTCTTTCCTTCCAATCTATGATTATATAGTAAATGCATTTTCAAGTATAGAAAGATGTCTATTTTTTTGCTACAGACCTAATGATATGTAATAAACATTTCTGAGTCTTTGAACTTAACTGTTTTCTAGATGAAGACTAGGTTATTAGTGGGTGGTCTTCTCCCAACCATTACTTTGTACTAGTGTCCCTGAAAATATCTACTCTCCTGTAAGGAGATATTTTCCCTACTGCACACTCCTTATCTTCCTGGCAATAACACTTATTACACAGTTGTAGAAATATTTTTATTCAATAATAAAAAACATTTAACAGTCATTAAATTAAAAAGTTAAACAATTGAGGTTAAAAGCGTCAAACTCCAAATTATCTGATGTCTGAAAATAACCTTGTCATTTATCATCTGTGGAGAGGAAATTGGGGAATCTGTAGCTTTGCAGAGCCTTGGGACCACCCACTGCAGGCCACTGTTCTTGCCCAGTGTGTGCCTTCATTATTATGTCCCCCACTGATTTGATTTATACTTATTCGCTCAACATATACTTACAGATTCTCAAGGCTCAAAACAGAAGGCAGAAATATTTTTCAGGGACATCTAGGCACCCAATCTGGTTTTCCACACCCATTCCTTACCCCCATTGTATTAGTTTTTATTGCTTCATAATAATTTACCCTAAAATCAGTAATTTAAAACAACACTCATTTATCATTGTATGGTTCTGCAGGTCCAAAGTTCGGTATGGTATGGCTGAGTTCTTCCTTACGCTATCATGAGGCTAAGATCAAGGTATGGGCCACACTGAGTTCTCATTGGGCAGGCTTGAAGCAAAAGCCAATTTCAAGATCATTCTTTTTATTAGCAGAATTTAATTCCTTCCAGTTATAGGACTGAGTTTCTGGTCTTCTTGCTGGCTCTCAGGTGGGGATGCTCTCAATCCTAGAAGCCATCAAAATTTATTGTGACATAGGCTCTGCATTTTTAAGTCAACAATAGTGTGCTAAATCCTTCTCATGCATCGAATCTCTGATTCCTTTTCTGCAATTAGATGGAGACAACTGTTGGCCTTGAAAGGGCTCCTGGGATCAGGTAAGGCCCACACAGAAAATCTCCTTAAGGTTAACTGTGCCATATAACACAAATGCATCACAGAAATAAAGTTTGTCATATTCACTGTCCTGGGAATTACTCTGGGATGTATATATGGGAGAAGGAGACAGAAAATTTTGAAGCTCGTCCTCAAAATGATGGGTCTTTCTGATGTTGACTTTGGTTTAAGAACAGGATAAATTGATGTTGTTAATATAAAGAGAAACCTGTAGATTATTAGCATAAATTCTTATGGAATAGAGATTGCCAAATCTAAGATCCTATTTTGGACCAAAATTATTAGCAGAAGCTATATACTGCTTTTAGGGTCTCACGGGTAAGTGAAATATATACAATGTAGCCACCTCAATTTTTACAAAATTTGATCTATATGAATAATTAAATCAGGAACTTAATTAACTTCAGTGGGCTCTGGAAGCTTTTTCAGACAATGTCTAGAACACCAGAAACTTTATTTCAATTGGTATCAAAAGTGCAACCACTCTGTGAAAACAGATATGCTTTTTGTTTACGTGGATCTTACAGTCTAGTAAAGGACATAGATAAGAAAATAGATGATGAGGAGACAGTGTACTGACAATGTCCTAGGCAGAGGAAGGAATAGGTACAAGTGCCCTTAGAAGAAAAAAAGGACGTAGTACAAACATGTCAATGTGATTAGAAGGTAGAGTAGGAGTGGCAACAGTGAGGCTAGAGAAGCAGGTAAGAGAAAGGTCATGGAGAGCCAAATATTCTACGTGAAAATCATTTATCCTGAAAGTGATTGGGAATCCAACAAACCCACATATAGAAATTTATCCTAAGAAAATAATCATGTAAGTCAATAAGCATTCATGGACCAGGGTATTTACAAAAGCATAATATAAAAGCCATCCAGGCTGTCACCCCCTCTCCATGGACATAAACACAGTGCTCATCAAAAGGGGATTGACAAAAATAATCAGTGGGGTTGGCAGCCTTGAAAATGATGATATATAGTCTATATTCATTGATATGAAATAACACTGCATGAAGGATAATACTATGAAGGAGTTTACAGAACAAGAAAAGTAGCATTTACTGAGAGCTCATTATGCTCCAGTCAGTGAGCTCAGCCCTTAACAGTTATTATTTACATTTGATACTCTCAACGATCCTATGAGAAAACTGAAGCACAAGCAGGTAAATAATCTGCCTAAGTCCACACACTTATTTAGTAGCTGAGCCAGGATTAGACCCAGGCAGAGGCAGAGTGATTCCAATCTATGTTTCTAACTTGAATTCTGAAAAATAATAAAATATGAGAGAGGGAGGAAGCAGTGAGTGGGAGAGAAGAAGGAAAAGGAGAGAAAGAAAGGAAAAGAGAGACAAAAAGAAAAAGGGTATGGGGGAGAAACAGAGAGAGAGAGAGAGAGAGAGAGAGAGGGAGAGAGAGAGAAACAGAATAATGATCACTGAAAAATCTTAAGAGTAGTTATCTCTGAGTTGTAGGACTCGAGGTAATGATTTCTTTCTTCTTTATGTTTTTCTGATGTTTAATTTTTATAAGAAATAGATTTTTTAAAAAGAGCTTTATGTTTGCAGAAAAGAAAACTGAACAAGAAGTACAGAATTCCAGTATATCCCTCTCCTTTCTCACACAGCTTTCCCTATTATTAAAGTCTTTCATTAGTGTAGCACATTTCTTAAAATTGATGAGCCAATTATGATACATTATTATTAACTAAAGTCCATAGTTTACCTTAGTTTCACTATCCCTGTTATAATTTCTGTAGGTTTTGACAAATGAATAATGACACGGATTCACCATTACAGTATCGTACAGAATAATTTTACTTCTCTAAAAATTCAAAATAAATTCTGGAAAGTAAATTGTTGTCACATATATAGAAGAGAGTTTGCTATAAGGGTAATAGACAATTTTAGTCCAACTTCCTTGAGTCGAGTGCCATCTCTCATAAAGGGACATGTTTTCATTTTGCAGAGAAAAACGTATATAAGTAGTTTCTCTCTCAGCTTATCATTTAGACTGGAGCTCTACCTTTACTTTTGTGGTATCATTTGTCTGTTCTCTTTAAGTTCCACGGTAGTGTCAACTTAGATACTATGGAAAACTGGTTAACTGTGAGTTCAGGGCATTGTAGTCTTTTATAATGGGCAAATCAAGCACAGTGAGAGCAAAGCCCTACAATGCCTGAGGTCCTCTTGATAATGATGTCCACACAAGTTGATGGACTTTCTGTAGATCTTAGACAAGAATTAAAACCCAATAAAACTATCAGTTGTCACTACAGTTACTTTAAGTGTATAGCACTGGAGCAACATGTGATTCATGGCTGAAGGAAAGGTGACACATAGAGGAATCATTGAAATGTTTCCTTATTTGTCTGTTTATTAGATAGTTTTAGAGAAGAAAGAAATATAGTTTCCTCTACTGACAGTTATCTATCTTGTATTTGGATACTACTTTTATAATGTTATTATTTATGACATTGCCTTTCTGCAAAGTAGTATAATATTTACCAGTTACCTTCAGAAAAATGTTGATGTTTTGCTTTCACTGAATACCAGTGATATTTAATTTTTTTCTACATCCTTAGAACAATTTCCCAGTTTTAGATTTTATGAACTAGAATTTCATATATAGTTATCTTTTTTTCAAATCAGTTTTGACATAATCCTTGAGAATTTTTTTTTCTTTTTACCTTGTAGATAATATAGGATATTCAAGAAAAATAACTAAAGTCATTGTGGATTGACTCAAACAGGATTGGTATGTGGTAGTGAGCTTTAAAGGGAGTAAAAAAAGAATATTAGTTATAGTAACAATAAATACATACAATAACTCGGGCAGGTTATCCAAGTTAAAAAAAAATAAGGTAGAAGTGAATTTCTCACTTTAGGTAGTGAAAATTTGAGAGCTATAATGTATTGAAGATAGGCTAAGTTTTGTACACTTTCAAAGTGCACTGCAATGCAAATGGAAAAAGCAATCATGAAATGGAGGCCTAATTAATTAAACAAGACACAAAACATATAATCACTTATAAGAATTATTATCATACCCTGTCATAAGAATATTCTTAATCCAATAGCTATAACCCTCATTGATACATCATGTAGTAGAAGTAAAGATGTGTATTTGTTAGTGGAGAATTTGTCTAAAAGGGACCATGAGCAAATTCGCTGAGGCTTTTATAAAAAGAAAAAAGAGAAAATTAGGATCAGATAAAGGAGTACAGCAATTTGCCTATAAATCTGAACTGGAAAAAAATTGTCTTGAACATGGACTTTTTTGGGGGTGGGGGTGGGGAGAGGGGGAAAAGGACTCTATTGGGGAACAGAATGTATTTTCAGGACTTTTTTCCAAGTCCAGTTGTGGTCCTTTTCAATCTTAGTTGTGGAGGGTGCCATTCAGCTTCAAATTGTTGTCCTTTAAATCTTAGTTGTGGAGGGCGCAGCTCAGCTCCAGGTCCAATTGCCGGTGCTAGTTGCAGGGGGCACAGCCCACCATCCCTTGCAGGAGTCGAAACTGGCAACCTTGTGGTTGAGAGCTCACTGGTCCATGTGGGAATCGAACCGGCAGCCTTCAGAGTTAGGAGCATGGAGCTCTAACTGCCTGAACCACTGTGCCAGCCCTTGAACATGGACTTTTGAAATATAACTAGCACTCTTTATGTCCCCTATTCAGCTATCATAATTTTCAGTATCATCTGTATCCCAGTGATTCCAGAGTTATAACCAAACTCAGAATTATCTCCTGAACTACAGGTATCTCTAGCCAGTTGCCATTGGGACATTTCTGGTCCAGTCCCCAATGGGACCCCAGACTCAATAGAATCCAAACCAACATTTTTATCTCTTCTCTGTTCTAACTTGGATCCAGATTTTCTCCTTTTCTATATTCTCTTTCTCAGTGTCACACAAGTATCGACCTATTTGTCTAAGCTGGCAACGTAGAGATCATCCTGCCTTCTTCCTTTTCCCTCATTCCTCTTTCTACTTTGTCATGAAATTATGGTAATTCTGCTTTCAGCACACCAAAACAGGTCTGTCTGCCTTCACATCCTATTGGCCACTGCCTGCTAGTGCAGCTCCCTGAGCTTCTCTGCACTGGTCCTCATTTTATTATACATATTCCTCTGTGTGCTGCTTGCCCACAGATAATCTTTCATGCATCTTCTTATGTTTCCTACTCCCAACGGTGATAAAGATGGCATTGCTTTGAACAGAAACTACTTGTAATCGGGTCCCACATCCTATCTGTCCAAGGCCTTCACTGGACTCTATGCACCAGCTATATGGAAATGCTTGCCTTTCTCCAAGCATTTTACATTTGGTAATGCGTCCGAGGCTTTATGTAGGTAATTTTCCTTTTCTAGAAGACCCTTTCACCTCTTTTCTGACTGATGGACTTCTAGCCATCAAACAAGTCTTAGCCACCACTGTCTCTGGGAAAACTTCCCTAACTGTTCCAATCTGAGTTGATTTTTATGAATGCACAGTATGAAATGCTGACCACACTGGTTGTAATTGCTTGTTTGCCGCAAGCCATGTGAGGGCAGAGAATGCCTTCTCCCTTCCCCCACCACCCCAGGAGCCCCTAATGCCACAGAAGTTCTAGCATGAAACAAGGGTTTAATAATTATTTATTGACAGAATGAAATGTTTGCCAGAGCCACATTTTGAAGGGCTGTGAATGTCACATTAAGGAGTTTTATTCTATAGATATAGTTCTGAAACACAGGAGAGACGTAATCAAATCTCTGTGTTAGAAAACTTGGGTAGAGTAATGGGTGGGCTAAAGATGAGGTAATTTGTTGTAAGGTAGGCAGAAATGTCTGGAGACACAATTATGGATTTATTGGGATATTAGGTTGAAGAATGGGGATATAATTCATGTAATGTTTCATGTGAAGGCTGAATTACATTCTGAATATACAGTAAGAAAAAAAAATAGAACTTTTAATCTGCTTCATATTGACGACATATCCTAGCCAGTACTGCAATTCTGATAATGGGTATTAGGCAAGAAAGCATGATTACCACACTTAAAATTAATTACACAGATAAGGGACTTAAGCGTTTATTCCAAAACTATTTTTAGTTTCTTATACTACTCTAATATGGCTGGACTAATCATAAAATTATAGAAACCAAGTTGTAATTGTTTATATTTAAGCTCTTGGAGAAATATATTTCACAGTTTGACATCATATATGGAAAATTTTTTAAATTTTTCTACGTAGGGCCTTGTGGTAGTGACATGGTATTCTAAGAGTTGGTAAAACTGTTCTTGAAGATGAGAATAAATATTTAAAAATAGTTTTTCCTCTAAATTAGTGAAAGCATATCACCAAATTTCCAAAAATAATTATTATATTAATGCCCAGTATTTCTGCCAGAATTTCTTTTAACTTCTTCTCACATTTTTTGGACATGAGTTGTAAGAATTTAATCTAAGAAGGTTTGCTGAAAGATGAATTGAGACAAATTTTAGACAACCCCATGGTGCTTTCCAACATTTTACAACACATCCAAATTAAAAGACAATACCGTGCTATTTTATAGAATTCAAGTATCTGAAATAGTAAGGCCAAAAATATGATACATACTTTGCTTAGGAAATGCATGGAACTACAGTGAAAGTTGAGCAGAGTCAATAAAAATGTTACTGCCTTACAATATCCGGGTTATCTGTCAGACATATTTAAAATCCATAAGATTTTGTGTGTGTATGAAGTGAGTATAATTAGATATGTCGAACGTACTTTGTACATTTAATAGAAAAGAGTGAAAAACTTTCATGAATTCCTAAACTTTAGGATGGAATTATTATCACCATTATCTTCATTTAAGAGAAAAATAGATTGTGGTAAGGAAGGAAAGGTTAAGATAACACATTAAAAATAAAATATGGCAAGAAAGAAATAATTCTCCTAAATTACATAACCTATGAGTGAATATACTAGGAATAGGGTAACTGCATATCAGGGGGTCAACCCTGAATCTATTTTACTCCATGAAAGGTTGTTTATGACAATCAATATTGCCACTCATTTCTGATGATCTTCTGTGTCCTCTGTGCCTCACATTAAATGCATCAACATGTTTGATTTTTAATTTAGCCTTGTTAAAGTAATTTAGTTCAACCTTTACTGAGGAAATGCTGTTATTTGCAATGACAGTGAATGCTACTTGGCCTCGCAGGGCAAATGGGACTGTCACCCTCATTGTCAAGTTTTGAGTTGACCTAGTCAAGGAGTTAGTGAAGAGGGAGAACAGAGAGTTCCAGCTTTTAATGGCATTGAGTAGCAGGGGATGGGGGAGACTCATTCCTTTTGTAATTTTTGTTTTGTTTTTTAATTCATCACCTACTCTATTTTTTCATCACCTGTTTTTGATTCTGTGAAAGTTTCCATTCTTTCCATTACTTAGGGTTGAAATCTCAGCCATTTTTTATTCTTTTGTTTTCCACATCACCCATCCCAAATCATGTCAATTCATAATTTTAGGTCTAATCCAAATGCTCTCATCCTAATTCAAACTTCTGTCATTGTACAATTGTGTAGTTTCATTAACATAATTGATCCTCACCTTTAGTTCCTCTGTGAGCAAAGCCACCAAAAAGACTACTGCCATGCTAATATTTTAAGACTCATTTCTAATCATGTTGCCCTCAAAATTTTTAGTATATTACATGACCTCAAACGGAGGTCTAAAATTGTTTGCCTAGTACTTTTCCTTTTCATAATTTTCTCAGGCATATAGTCTCCCTTACAGTTTATGACAATCAATATTGCCACTCATTTTTGATGAACTTCTGTGTCCTCTGTGCCTCACATTAAATGCATCAACATGTTTGATTTTTAATTTAGCCTCGTTAAAGTAATTTAGCAAGCAAGTATTCCCTTCCCTTTACCAGGCAAGTATTTCCCTCCCTCTCCATGCTATCCTTTATCCAGAATGCCCTCTCTATTCAAACACTGCTCCAATCATCTTCAGGAAGCGTCTCCCAGATCAGTTCTCCACTCTGACTTCTCTTGGTCATTTCACTCTGTTTAAAATCCAATGGTAGTTCCTTTTCTCTAGCATTAGTTTGGCCCTTATGTATATTTCCTTAAATCATTAATTATGTCTTGAGCCATTTAACAACAGAGACTTTACTTCCTCTTACCTTATGTTCATTTAAGGAGGTGGGATTTATTGATTATATCTAATGTTAATTTACATTGGCTATTGATAATATAGGATACACAAAAGAAAATAATTCCTATGTTATCCATATTTTTTTAGTAACTAAAAGAACAGGTATGTGTATATGCGCATATGTACATGCCTGTGTGTGTGTGTACACTGTTCTATAAAGGTAGTTGAAATTCAAATAATTTCAGGAACATATAAATATTGTTAAACTTTAAAAGTTGCACATTATGTGTTTAGTTGTTTATTGTCTGTCCACCACTCCTTACCCCACTAAAATATAAAACTCCACAAGAGTAAAGATTTTGGCTGTCTCATTTACCGTGATATTTTTAGTCTGGAATAGAGTCCAGTATCTAGTAAACATTCAATAAATATCTGTTGGATGAATAAATGTATCCCTAGTACTTAGCAGAGTGGATGGTGTTTAGTAAGCAATCAATATATATTAATTAAATGAATAAAATAATAAATGACAGAAATTAAGGAATAGCATAGTAAGACCAATATCGGGAACATGTGTGAATATATTGAATATCCTTTTAGAGATCCCCTAGCATTATCATTATTATAAAATTTGGAGACAAATGTGACTCAAGGAACTCTTTCTTAGGGGACAAAGACTTGGAACCATTAGGGCCAGGGAGGTCCCAGGACAACATGGTTGTGTATCACCTCATCAGATCAACTCCTTCTGGCTGGGCTTCAAAATAATGAATTGGGTTGAAAGAGAGGAAAAGGAGGGAAGGTAAGTAAAGTCTTCAGTGGCCAACGCAGGAGATTCAGAGAACAAGTGAACAGGTAGGACCTGTTATGTAATTTGTGGGGGCTGAGTCAAAAATGAAAATGTAGGGTCATCTGTTCAAAAAGTAGGATTAAAGTGCCATGAAAGGTAATAAATATAAAATTTGTTCCTTTTTCTGCTCTCTCTCCCATGACCTGTCATAGTACTTTTTATGTTCTATTTAATGTAGCACATGCTCACCATGGGGACACTCTGCCAGGAAAGTGCAGACCCTGGCAGGCACTGAGGGCCCTCCCCACACCCCAGCAGGTGTAGCCCACTGCTGCCAGAACCCCGGAGGCACAGGGATATCCATCTCCCTTCCTACTGCTGCTGCTCGACTCACAGGGGACCCATGGGCATCCCCTCCAGAGACAGGAGTCTCTGCGCCTCGGCAATCTGGGTTGTTGGAACCAGGAGAATGAAAGAATCACCAATGCTGTCGCCAGCTGGCAGCGATGCTACAGCTAGTTCCCTTCCTGAAACACCACTGAGCATGTGCTCCTGACACATGCTCGATCCAGGTCCTAGCACAGGCCATGCAGAAGTCAGAGGCGGAATGGAAAAACCAGAGTCTTATGCCAGGCAGGGCATCAGCAATCAGCAGAAGTGGGAAGAGAATGCTGGCCAGACCCTAGGGCGCCAGGAAGCAGAGGGCAGGGAGTTGGGGGCTGGCCCAAGAACTCACTCCAAGGAGAAAGACCTGTGTGAGCCAGGCTCCAATCTCGAACACACCCTCCACTATCCCATCTAACTTGATGACAAGGTAGAAACCCATAAAAGTTCTTAAGAATTTCAAGACTTGGGGCAGAGGACTGAATCCCAAGAATGGGACCTTTCTGAATATGTGTGACTACGCCCATGAAGCCTGCCTGAGAGCAGATGTCCACAGGGACCTAAAGCCAGGGGACTAGCCTTTCTGGCTCCTCATAGACAATGAGGAGCGGAGCACAGGTGTTCATTCTGGTGATGTGAGTGGCCCATGTCACTAAAACACATTCAACTACACTGTTTAATCTCAGTGTAGACATATAACATCATGTGCTGTGGTTTCTGCTGCGATTTCTCTTGTAAATGAACTTTCTGTAGTTTCTATCATCCAATGATTTAAAAATAAAAGAAATACCAGCTGGAAAGATAGCCAAGTTTTTGGTTCAGAGATTTAAAATAAAAATAATGAAGAAAATGAAAGAAGAGAGAAGAGCAGAGGGTCTTCACTGGGAAAGGTAATACTGATTGGAATCGTGATTTTTCTGGCTTTTCAAAAGATGCCATGTTTTATTCAGATCCACATAACTACCATAACAAGGCAGTGTGATATATAAAAGTTGTTTATAAGATGGGAAATCTCCAAAATGGGGACATATCCCTAACATTTGCTGAGTGCCTTCTGTGTGCTAGAAACTTTATAAACATTATATTGATTTTCACACACACATGACTTAAAGCAGACATTATTCTCATTTTTTCAGATAAAGAAATAGAGTTCAACAATTATTCTAGGTCAATTATTCTGGTCAAGTGTATGCAGCTAGTAAATGGAACGGCAGGCGAGGAGGCAGGGCAGAACAAAATCCATTTTGTACTTAACAGATTTTTTTCGATGAGCATACAAAAGTTGCATAGTCAGAAAAAATATGTAAGAAAATGGAGAATGAATACAACCATCTATTTCTACGGGGAAGTTAGGTTTATGAAGAAACAAAGCAGATAATTCAAACTCATTCATTAAACTGCTGTTACATTTATTCATTATTTTTTTCCTCACAAAGCACTGAAGAGAATATTTTGGGAAGAAAATAAATCTTTTTTACACCAATATATTTTCAGTGAGAGCTTTGCCCATAGGAGGAATAACGGCAGAGCTGATTATTATATATTTTAAGCAAATGTATTCCATGCATATATTTTAACAAACATTATAGAAAGCTACTAATAGAAAATTCTGAAAGTGCTTTAATTTATAATTTACCTATATTTGTATTTTCCCTGAAAAATTTGTCTTATTTTTAAATATTTGGTTAGCACTCCTGAATTTTTCTTCCTAAAGTTATTTAGAGATTTTTATTTAGAGATCTAGAGTTATTTAGAGATCTCTCTCTCTCTCTCTCTCTCTCTCTCTCTCTCTGTGTGTGTGTGTGTGTGTGTGTGTGTGTGTGCGTGTGCGTGTGTGTGTGTGTGTAATGTAGGGATGTTTACTTTTATAATCCTTGTCAAATTGAGAATATTTTAATCCTAATTTTTTTAAAGAAAACAAGTCCATTTTGAAAGTTCCTCCTCAGTTACAATTCTGAAGAGATGGCATATTGGTTCAATTAAACAAAATTGTTTGAAGCTACATGTTATATATTATATTTGTCTGAGATGAAACCTCAAGTCATAAAAAATTCTATACAAAACGTTTTATTAATTTCAAAATACTTAAACATGTATGGTTTGCTTAAATTTCCAAATGGAGGATTTTGAAGGAGAGTCCATTTTTACAAATAAAATCTCAGTGTATTTTCCAAAATTCTGGAAATAAAACATCTTAAAAATATGTCAAGGCTATTGGGGAAAATGGTCAAATTTTTATCTCATGTAGGACATATTTATACATTAAAAAATTCTAAGATAAAAAGTCAAATCTCTATGACTTATTAAATGACAGTTTTAGTTAATGTATTTTTATTAGCAATGCCATAGGAAATTCAATATCCTTCATGTTCGTGAGAAAAATCAAACCATCCTCAATAAACTAGTATTTACTTATAACATCCTTGATTAATTAAATCTAGGCTTGTTTACCACTTCACTAGAATGATAAACTTGTTACCATTTCACTAGAATAATTCTAGGAATAGTGCTATCTGGGTTCAATATCAATTTCAAAAGCATTAGTTTGATTCATTTCTTAGGCATAATAATAAAAAAGGCATGTAAGAAATAGGAGTTGTGCTCATTTAACAGTTAGTAATTATAGCCCCTATAATTTAATATCTAAGTAATATTAAATGATATTTCTATCTAAACTAACGATCTGTTAGTTTATGTGGTGCCAAGGAAAGTGAACTTCGTGTCTTTTTCCGAAACAATCACTTTAGCACTATGGCTAAGCACAGAGTCGGTTTACCTACTTACTGGTCACCAACCAGGCCTTTCTACAGGAGGAGCCAGTCTCTTACTCAAAGCAGATCATCAGGGTTCCTGAATAAATAGCCACAACGGAAAGGGAATCCCTGTGGCAGAAATTAAGAAATAAAGTATAGAAAGGATTAACCTCTCTTGCTTTTATCTCTAGCATGCCTCAAAACCAAAGAGAGAATGCCTAACTATTAAAAAAGATTAAAGGTGTTAATTAGACAAAGAGATAGAAACCTATCACCCTTATGTCAGGCAGGCAGAGCAGACTTTGTAATGGATTAAAACACACACACACACACACAGTATTTTGTCTCTATAATTCCATTGATGGTGATCTCAAATGTGCATTTCAGAACAATTCTTATTGAAACTGATTAAAAATTTTGGTTAATATTTTTATAGGCACGACCATTATTACTATTCCTATCAAAATTGTTTTCAACATTCTATAATAAAATATATTCATAAGGGGCTTAGAAAAGTAACCATCATAACAAAGAAAATCAGAATTGCCAATTCTCACATCTCCTTCAGTTAAGCCTATTATGAAGTTAGTATCAGGTTATGAGTATGCAGAGATTCTTTTACTTTTCTTTCAGAAGAAATAGTATGTTAGTCACATATATAAACTATGTGACATCTCAAAATGGATTTGAAGCCTTTTAATATTAGTTGCCCAAAAGGAAAATTATTGTCCAAAAAAATAATTACTTTTTAGTAAGTAATTTTGTCTGTTTATATTTTATCATTTTAAAATTTATACATTTCTATTGTTAAAATATAAAGGAAAACGCACATATACGAGGTGGACAATTAAGTTCACAAACTTGTTGCAATGATGTTGCTAACCTTTTTTGATATCAGAGGGATTACTCATTATGAATTTGTACCATCTGGACAGTTAACCAAGTTTACTATTTGGAAGTGCTGAAAAGGCTGCGTGAAAAATTAGACGACCTGAACTTTTCAACAACAATTCATGGCTCTTGCATCATGACAATGCACCAGCTCACAGGGCACTGTCTGTGAGGGAGTTTTTAGCCAGTAAACAAATAACTGTATTGGAACACCCTCCCTACTCACCTGATCTGGCCCCCAATGACTTCTTTCTTTACTCGAAGATAAAGGAAATATTGAAAGAAAGACATTTTGATGACAGTCAGTACATCAAGGGTAATACGACGACGACTCTGACGGCTATTCCGGAAAAAGAATTCCAAAATTGCTTTCAAGTATGGATTAAGTGCTGGTCTTGGTGCATAGCTTCCCAAGGGGAGTACTCCGAAGGTGACCATAGTGATACTCTCAGCAATGTAGCATTTTTTCTAGATGATTTTGCGAACTTAATTTTCCGACCTCATATTTTATATTGTATGCAATATATGCTTATAGTATGAATGTGTTCACATACACATATATATACATACATACATATAAATATATAAATATATACATATGTGTATATACATGTCCTTGTATTTATATACATCTCCATGTGTGTATGTGGGTATGAGTCTCTGTGTTTGTATACACACACGTACACATATTTCAGGTTCTATTACATAAAGACATTCTCTATTTTCTCCTCTCTCCCTCTTTCTCTCTCTGTGTCTCTCTGTCTCTGTCTCTCTCAAATGTTAAATATTTTCATTTTCACCATACTTTAAAAGTGATGATATGAAAGATGATGGGGCTAGAAATCAAAATGAGTTCTATGAAATAATAGCACTTAATAACAGCACAATTTTTAGGCAATTGCTAAAAGAAACAGTGAAAACATCACTTTGAAGGAACACTTTGATCACAAAGTAAGAGCCAATAAAAGACCCAAGTAATAATTTTATATAAAGATGATGTGTGTGTGTGTGTGTGTGTGTGTGTGTGTACGCGTGCATGCGCGTGAATGCGCTGCTCCCTTAGGAGGAAGTGATCACATTAGATGAGCTCATGGCCCATTGTGGAGATTGCCTCCTGTCCATCAAGGCCCAGAAATCAGAGGGACTTTAGCTTAGTTTTCAGCAGAACGTGCACAATGCAGTGACAAGTGCTGCTTAAACTGGTGACAGGTCTGGATGTCAATGTGCAATTCACAGATGTCTCTGATTCTGAGTATACATCTGAGCGCAGTGTCTTTGACCTACTAGGCATTTTTCTGTTCCAGGCCTGGCTTGTTGATCCAGAGTTCTGAGGATGTGAGTGCAGTTGGGAAAATCAGGGCAGTTGGGAAAATGAATTACAACCAGCTGGTAGAAAAGGTCACGGGCAAGCTCTCCAGCGGCGCCAACCTCGTGACAGAAGGTCTGATCACAAAACAGTTCCAAGACACCAGCACGGCACAGCTGACCTACATGGTCTATGTGAGCTAATGGCAGCTGCCAAGGAGAGTGAACTTCGTGTCTTTTTTCGAAACAATCACTTTAGCACTATGACTAAGCACAGAGTCGGTTTACCTACTGGTCACCAACCAGGGCTTTCTACAGGAGGAGCCAGTGCTATGGGAGAGCTTGCACCATGTGGGTGAAGACAGTTGCTTCTGTGACACTGACTTTCACTTCAGTCATTCCCTAGACTAGGGGCCTGGAGCAGAGGGTGGCAGCAGCTCCCCAGAAAAGCACAGCAGGTAGACCCGGACTGCCTGATCGCATTGTAGCTGCAGCAGGAACGGCAGGCACAAGACATGTTGGGTCTTAGCAACTTGGAGTGGACCCAGCAACTGCAGCAAGAGGAGAACCACCAACACCAAACAGGTCAGCCTGCACCACTGTGGGCGCATTGCTTCAGGGGAGAGGAGCCTCATCTGGACTCCCAGCCAGGCAGTATCGGCAGAGGCCAAAGCGAGAGTCACACAGCGTCCTCCAGAAACACTGCTGTACTAAGATGCCGCACCTCTTCTGTCAGAAGTTGTGGCTATTTTGCTTGCTGTCCCTGTTCAACCCCTGAGATATGCAGGGTAACACTTACCAGCTGTTGGGATCAGAGCAGGCAGGAAATGCTAAGGTCAGATTCCATGACAGCTTTGCCATCACGTGCTGCTGCCTTGTCTTTCTCCCAACCATCCAGGGCAAAATTGGGGTCGGTGGGGTGAGGATGTCTGATTCTCAGCTCCCTTTCATCAGAATAGTCACATTCATAGCCAGGCTTCAGGATGAGGAACCTGTCTAGCATGTGTCACCCCTACTTCCCACCCCTGATTGGCTGGGTCCTCCTGCCTATCCAGCAGGCCTGTCGCTGTTTCAAGGTTTGATTTGCGTTTCTATCTCCATTATTTGTAACGCCTTCCTACAGGCTTGGAACTAAAACTTCTTTTCTGAGGTGAAAAGAACAAAACAAAAACCTATTTCTAAGATAAAACTAACACATCTATATTATAAATTATAATAGCTAGTTTATTCATTAATATCTGTGGTATTATTTACTGATGATAAAAATACAGTGAACGTATAGCTTCTGATTTATTATTAAAGGCTTTCCTTTTCTTTGGTCAATTTTTATTACATATCATCCTTTTTTATAAATTCCCAGAATTCCAAGTGATTTGACACAGGCAAACTTATTTAACAATTTAAATTTGTGTTTCTTCATCTTCTTTCCATGTAACATTAAATACTATTTATTGAGTTCTGTATAATAATTAGTTTATTATCAATGGTAATTCTAACTTGGCAATTTGCTCTTTCTCATCACAAGATACTCAGAAAAATATTAGGCCATATCAAATACTTAGGAAAACAGCAATAAAACATAACACAAGTATAGTCAGACTTTTTCAATAGATTTAAGTATTCTAAATATTTGGCTTATTGGTTGTATGTTTGTTTCTGATACAAAAATAATATGCTCTGAAATAAATGAATACTCTTCACTGTGAGTATATAACTGGGGTTTTAAGAAGTGGAAAGGAATCACAGAAAAAAACAGGTATGTCATCCGTGCCCCAAAGAATATGCATAACCATGGAAAAAAATCATTTAACCCATGAAGGCACTACAAATGTAGTATTCTTTTATTACTTATATCATTGTTGTTACACACTACTCCATAGAGAATTGTTGGGTTAGTATGGAAATTTATTTCCTAAATAGATTTTAAAGGAAAGAAGTACTTAGTCTAGGGATAATTATTATGACAGGAATGCAAAATAAATGTAAATGGAAGCATTATAAATACTCCAAAACCATAGCCTGTAAGACACATGTTAACAGAATTTCTAAAACTACTAGGAAATATCTACAAGTTCTAGAAAATTAGCAGAGTGTAAAAATTGATAGTATCCCAGGTTGAACGTTATAGGGGAAGAATAATCTTGTTCACTGCTAGTTCAATTGTAAACGTGAACCCCACATGTCTAGAGAAAAAAAGTCTTAAAAATAATTTACCCTTCAACTCAGGACTTTATGTCTAGAAATTTATTTGCAGTTATAATTATAAATATGATTAAGGATATACATTAAGGAGGCCCAGATGTGCACCAAAGTGCTGTTTATAATAGCAAAAGTATAGGAACAAACCAGATATTCAATAATAGGGTTGGTTAAGTAAATCATGATATATGCATAAAAATAAACATAGGCAACTATTTATAATTATGCTGTGTAAATGTAACATGAAATATATATGTTCCATGGAATATACCAGGAAAAAATTACTATAATATATAATTCAGTGAAATAAATATATATTATAAGATAATATGACCCATGTGATCCTATTTTTGTTTATGTAAATTGGCATACACATATTTAACACAAGAATATTCACTTTGTGGTAAATTTTATTCTCCTATGGTTATTTGAATAACTCCTTCTTGTTTATTTATATTTCTAAATTTCTATAACCCCGTTAATAAAATACCAACAATAACAGTAATACCTAACACTTACTGAATGCTTATTATATCAAGGGTTGTGTTATCCCACTTAATCCTCACAACATCTTAAAGCAATAAGTACCATTCCTGTCATCTTTGTGTGGATAAGGACACCGAGGCATGGAGAAAGGCAACAGTCAATAGTAGAACAATTACCCAGCTAGTCAACAATAGAACTGAAATTCTAACCGAGTTTGTATTCTAAAGCCCAAGTTCTTAACCCTTAAACGCCAGCTTCCTCCCTTATTAGTTGGTAGGGGGAAAATAGCTAGCTACAAAATTAGAGATGGCAAATGCCATAATAATGATTTATGTTAGATGATTTTGCCAAATAAAAAGCACAAGAAAAAGTGATTTTGATACTAATACAATTAATTATGTTGAAAATACTTAAAAAAAAATTAGATCACTTCCCTTATTTGAGCTCAAATAATCAAAAGATTTTTACCTAATTATCTTCAATAAATTTTGCTGTCATAGCATGGTATGGTGTGCTCAGCAAGGTGACCAATGAATTAGCATCGCTATAAACTGAAAAATAATTACCATGAATTTGACAAATTTCTCAGCTTATCAACTTACACACTTACAGCATCAGGTCAACACTGGGTGCAGAATTCAGTCCATGTTTCAATAACAAACATCAAAGACCCTGATGACCAGAATCTTTGCATTGTGTAAATTCAGTATGCTGCATCTCTGCCCAGTAAACTAATGGCGGGTGCAGCAGAAACACACTGGCACCCAGATTCGGCTGACTGTCATTGTGGACAGCTGCTCTAACCTACCATGGCTCTGATCACTGGAGCCCAATGGAACAGGGAGACTTCATCACACCTGAACTCACTTTCTTACCCTGAGCCTTTTGACTGCTTTAAGGGCTAACGCTCAGTTAGTCAGGCCTTCAAGACAATAGCTGACATTTTGAAATGATAATTAAAATAGGGCAGGCACTGTCATTTTAATATGCTTACTTCCATCCTTTAAGGAGAACCTCAGTTGATCCAAACCCAAAAGAAATATGCTTGGGTTTCTCTTCTCCCTTTTATCTGTCTCTGACTCTTGTACACAATCTTGACATTACACATGAAAATAAAAGCCAAACAGTATCCATTATTTGGTGATTGTAAAGTGATAGTAAAGTCATTGTAAAGGGACCATAAACTTCCTGATTTTCCTAACAAGGAAAATAAAATATAGAAAGCCTACAGCATAGGGAATAGAGTCAGTGGAACTGTAACAGCTGTATACGATGTCAGAGGAGTAGTAGATTGGGGGAGGGGGGTTATCACTTTGTGAGGGGTGTAAATGGCTAACTATTACATTGTTTTGTACACCTGAAACTAATAGAAAACTATTTAAAATAATAATTTTATATATAATAATAATTTTATATATATGTGTGTGTATATATATATATATATACACATACATATATACATACAAAACCTAATAAGTCTCAGACCCACGTTTGGCAGTTTATTTTAGTTTGGCAATAATACACAACTGGTAGTATTATGCTTTACATATATGAAAAAATACAGCCCTTTGAGCAACATATAGAAGATATTTTTTAAGTGAACATTTGTCTGGTATTGTCTGTTCTTCATTTAGTAGCCAGCTACTTGAGAGAGTAGGTCCCATTCATTGCTTTCATTTCCTCACTTCCCATTTCTCAGTCCACGATATTTCAGCTTCTACATTCACTCTCATGAGGAGTGTACTCAAAAGCTCATGGTTGCCAGGTATATTCATGACATTTGTCAAGATATTCAATGACTATTTTTTGTAATTGGGATATGACATCTCTGTAGGATAGAACGCCGTTAGTAATTGCTGCATTCTTGAAGGACTCATTTTTCTTGGCATCTGAACAACCAAGTAGGTTTCTGTCCTACTTTCTGGTGCTTTTTCCAAGCCTTCATTTTTAAATTTATTTTCTCCACCATCCCTTGAATCTGATTGCATCTCACCCATCTCTTCATTCCATTCCTTTCCTTCTCTTATCTATCCATCTATCTATCTATCATCTATCTATCTATCTATCTATCTATCTATCTATCTATCTATCTCTATCTATCTATCTATCTATCTATCTATCTGTCATCTATCTGTTTATCTCCATTCTTTCTGGTCAATCCCATCCTCTTTTATGACTTCATGTATCTGTGCATACATGAATAAAACCCATACCTATATTTATAATCAACGTCCTACCCACAACATCAAATCCACATTTCTAGCTACTAACTGGGCAACTCCATGTGGATTTTCCACATTCAACTACAACTCAACATAGTTCAAACTCACCTCATCTTTTTTCCTTCCAAAATCTTTTTCTTCTAGCATGTCACTCATTGTGGATTGGTCTACCATTTATCCAGTTACATAAAACAGAAACAAGGGAATCATGTTTTACTTTTTGCTCTCCCTTCAAAATCATTCACTACTAATTCTGATGAATCATTTAATACTCCTACAATATATCAATGGCATCCAACTTTCTAACTATTTTCTTCTGCAGCTATAGGGATGTTTCTAAACTTCAAAACAATGCACGGCATTCTTCTGCTTAAAATTCTTCATTAGTTTTACATTGCTCCTAGGATGAAAGCTGTCTGTACTATCAACCTTTTATATCTTCCTATTAGGTCCCAGAGCAACTTTTGCATTCCCATCCTCATTGTCTCAAATACTTTTGCCTTGCTCAAACTAGGCTCTAGTCATCTATATGTCTGAATGTAAACATCAAGAGGATCAATAAATGTTCCCTAACCTCCAAGCCTGGATGAGGTATTATATTTGGTCCCATATTGCCCCATGATAACATTTATCACACTAAACCCTCATTGCTTCTACAGTAGACCACAGCTCTTTAAGATAAAGATTGTATGCTGTACTTCAGTGCCTAGCACATAGCAAACACTGTCAATATTTAATGGCTGGCTGACTGGCTGTCCAATGATAAATGGGGTGGGGCAATAGTTCTTTTTCATATGTGGATGGCAGGTAAGACTTCATTGAGAGAGAGAAAAAATGTCCTCTTCAGCAGAGTTCTTTTCATTGAATATTTGAATTTAAATGTTGGAACAACCTGCCACATGACAGAAACTTGGCAATGGTGTAAGCTGGCTCAATTGAGACACATTATTTAGTATGAGCACCAACATTTAGAAAATTGAATATCCTTCAGAAATCTTTTAATTAGTAGACTTCTTTTATTTTCATATGATATTAAACATCCTGTCACTAATAGAAATTAACTTGAATTCCATTTGGAAAGTACACTGGTAATTATTCTCACTTCTCAAATAAATGCAGCAAAGGATAGCAGTGGAGAAGTTTCATTTTCAAATTGAAGTTGGTATAACTCCAAAAATCCTGAACATTTATTACAGGCCAATAAACTATGTCATTTCAAAAGATTACAACCAGGATAGAGTGCCTTGTCAGCTATTTTTTACTTCCTAGGTACCAATAAAACCTCTTTCAGTCATGGTGAGCTGTCACCAACCTACAATCTTATCTCATTCTAATATAGGGTCTCTTAAGCATTCATGGCTGAACGTCAAGCATTTTGTAAAGCCCCAAAAAATTGTTTCTAAAGTTGTATGTGCATGGAAGCATTTATTTGGGGCAAGGCCCAAACCTTTTGTTGGATTTCTCAAATGGATTCAAAATGCCAAAGAAATGAACAATTATTGGTAATCATTGTATAGGTAAAAGAAAAAAATTATAATCCACTTAAAAATTTTTGTTAGTTGACAAAGTTATCTTTGGGAGAGAGATAAGTTAGACATTTGTTGAATCAGTTAAATTAAGATTAAATTTAAATTAGATAAAATAGTTTTATTTTAATTTATCTCACAACACATTGAAGTATAATCTAGAAACAATAGGAATAAGGGAGAATAACTTTGGAATTTTAATATTTATGTGCAGATAAAGGCCATAGAAATGACTCTGCTATATAGAGTCTTATTTTGCTTATTAGAAAAAAAAATACTTCCAGAATACTTCAAGAATCCTTCTACTAGCCTCTCAACAGTAGTTTTCTAACACTTTTTCCAGATACTGCCTTAATCCATTCTTCACTTTCTTTGCTGATAAGTGAATCCCTCATATCTTTTTCATTAGTCTCTCCATTCCTCTCTGTCTTGGCAGATTTAATATTTCATTTATTCTTATGGCCTAAGGCTCACTGATTAAGCTAGAGTCTATTTACAGTTTAGAATCAAATAAGCCGGGAAGTGATTAGGGATAAAAAAAAAAAAATTCTGCTGAAATACCAAAATACCATATTGGAAACATGGATTAGAATCTGCTGTAAGACATTGTGCCTCAAATCTTAGAAAATTCTCTACACTAAGAAGAAAATGACACAGATCAGCTAAAATGCCCAGAATACCAGAGTACTCTCAAAAAGTATATATCAATTTTGAATTATATTTTTAACACTCTGTTATTAGAATATTCCTTTTCATTCCAAATAAATGCCTAGAAATGACTTAGCAATAAAATTCTACTCTAGAGATGATTGTGTTTAGGAGCTTTCTGGTTGGTAAAGGTTTAGCATATTATTTTGGTTGGCTACACCTCAGTAAATATCAGAAATTCATTTTTATAAAGATGAAAGTAAGTATGTATACCCTTCAGTTGGAGACAATTTCATTTTTATTAATCCCATTCTGGATGACTATCGCAGAACTCCAGGACCAAGCCATGAAAGAATCATGGAAAGCTTCCTTAGGACTACCTCACGCTTTTCACTAACTTTTATGTAGATGACTTTGATCATGTCCCTGAACACCAAAAAGATATTTTGCATGGCCCTCTTGAGTGCTATGGTATAACTCTGACTCTGAATCTAAAGAAGAAAAAGGAAAAACAAAATACTAAGAATATGGTAGGTTTTGAGAAGAAGTGTCGGGGGGGAATCACACACACACACACACACACACACACACACACACACACACACACACACACCAAGGCATCACAGCAGAGGATGGATCTTGAAATTAATAAATCTAAGTTAAACCAGAAATGTCTCTTTATTGAAGACCCCTTTTATGCTATGTTCCTTTGCTTAAATCGGCAGAGAGATCTTATCAGTGATTGCTTTGGGATGGTCTGCTATATCACTGATTATCTTTCTCTGCTGGAATCACTGTGTCCCTTTTGTGATGACCATGGGAAAAAGTACGTATTACCAGAAATAAGATTAACCCAGGGCATGACACAAACCAAGGTTTTGGAGATGGTTAAACAATGGTATTGAGTGATACAGCTGCTTTTTAAATTCCTAGAACATGGAAACTTAAAAAAAAAAAAGTATAATGAGCTCTTCTAAAGGAAGGTTTTAAGGAAACATAAAACAATGTTCCAATGAACCACGTTAGCCTGCAATCCAGAATGAAATGAATTGTTTTGAACGTAAGAATTGTTCAGTCCAGAAAGTGAAGAGTAAGGCCCTGGAATTAATAACTGCTGGAAGCAACAGACAAGCTCTATGGATCACACTGGAAGGAGGACTAGCGATTAATTATGCAGCAGATTTCATAGGCACTTGTGTGCACTCAGATATAACACCTCTGGGCGTGTCATTTTTAAAGATACAGGGTAATAAGGCACATACACTCAGGCATTCACACACAGGACAGGCATGCTGGGTCGTCAGAATCATCCAGAGTCTGTTGACCTCCATACAGTGCCAGGTCCTTCAAATATTGATTCAGTTTAGTCTGATTCAGAAATGAAATATATACTTTGTGTTACACTGAGCTCTGGACTGGGGATGCACTTCTGTAAATTGAAATAATAAATTAAATACATTTTCTTTTAGTTACAATTGGATAGAAAGGTGGCCACTTTCCAATAGAAGATATTAACTGTGCAGTTTCACTTCTTTCTTAAGCTGAAACAGGCTGTAGGAGATTTGAAAAATGCTGACTACATTCTTCAATTCTTAGGATCATTTATCTAGAGTTTGCTAACTCTCATATACAACTTATGACCGACCATTACAGTTCTTGATGGCCCATCAAAAGAATGAAGGGAAAATGGAGAATCAGAAAAGTCCATTTCATGATTTGTACCACATCTAAATAGAGGCTAATGCAAAGAGAAGAAATATCCAGGTGTACTTGAGGGCTATAAGCTGAAATTGTTTTTGTTTTTTTAACCCTATCTTTCTTTTCCAGTTCTAGAGGGATTCATGTTTTGCTTAGCCATTAATACGAGATTAAAGATGCTTTCACACTGTAAATAACTTTAAAATATTTTATTTAAAACTACTACCAACAGTTGTCCTTTGCCTTTATATTGAATTCATGGAATTAAAAACTAAGAGAGGAAAAGAAGCAACACAATCACAGCCAACGGTTCCCAAAAGTGGTTCTTAGATCAGAGCTAATTCAGGATGTTTTTATTGGCCCATGACAAATTGAGAAGAATGATGGCCTAAGCCTTTCTTAAAGTTACATTCATTCATATTAAGAGACTATCCTCTATTATGAGATTATGTCTACTCCACTTTATTGTGGAAACATTGTTACATTTATAAAATGGTAATGGTAGATGGTATTATGTATTTATTTTTATTTAAAATGCTAAAAAACATTAAAAACTAAACATTTATTTCTTATGTACATCTAAATGTGCTTCTATCTAACTATAGCTACTCATTTAATTCTTCTCTGCGAAACTACAAAAATATATATTCTTGCTTCATAAGAAACTGACAAAATCAAAGACAATGCCCCCAAAAGCCTTCTCCAGGTTGAACTTTACTAATTTTCTCAACATTTTCTCCAATTACATTGTATACTGGAGATCTTTCAAAATGCATTATTGAGAAATAGACACTTTACTCCAAATGTGAACTTACCAATATAGTTATACCACTACACTCACTGCTCTGTATTTATTAATGCAGACCATATTTACTCTAATAATTTAAACAATGTCTATGCATGCTCTCCTAAGCTACTACTAAATTACATAACCTTCTCTTTGGGAACACCTTCTTAGTGGTGTTTCTTGAGCATATGGACAACACTTAGTTCACTTCAATAAAAATTACTTAATCCTCAAACACTGTACAGGCACTAGTGATACCAACAAGATGCCTTGATCCTCTAGAAGAATTCTAAACATGCTATTTCCATGTTGTCAGTGCCATGACAGAGGTGCCTTCAAGATGTTTCTTGAGCAGAATGAGGGAATTGGGAGGGAGTGGAGACTCCAGGCACATATAGAGGTAGGATTTTCATCTCCTTTGTTCTCAAACAGTACAAGGAGTTTCTCTTGCTGTTAAACCATCTTAAAACAAAAAGAAGACCTGGGGTGAAGAAATGAAGAAAGTCTACAATTGACCACCTAATTGAATTTTGTTAAATGATTTGTAAGTGGTGGCGATTTAAACCATGATCAACATAGTCTTAGTTAATTAATCTTATATCAACAATATCATACTATCTACATATCTTTCTTACTCTGCCCAGAAACTTTATAGGTTAGTAAAAATGGAATTGAAAATAATCCTAAAACTACATATATCTCTCACATGCATATTTATTTGGTATTTATGAAGCTACCTATCTACAGATATACTCACTAATTTGTATAGTTGCCCACACTTGCTTTGGTGGTTTTTATTACAATCCCCTAGAAAAGTAGGTTCACATATATAGAATTCTGCAACAAAAAAATGTATGGGGAGCTGCATAACACAGACGGTTTGAGAGTTGTGTCTACAAAGCTGTCTTTGACCTTTATGAAATTCACTGAAGTCAAACTTACTCTGCTCATTTACCACAGCTCAACCCAGTTTCTTTCTTAGATCAACCATTTTGAACTACAGCTGGCTTTTTGCCTCCTGTCATAATATGAGTTTTCTTAACTTTTGCTCCTGAAATTTAAGAAAAGAATATCAAACCAAAGAATTTCTTAGATGCAGTATATTTAAGCCCTGGCTGTGACTGCCACTTGCATTCAGGTTAAATTTCTCTTCTGAGGACCTCAAAGTCTCTATAAATCTCACATGACCTCTGAATATTGGTATCTGAAGATGGAACCAGGACATCGTTAGTTCTGTGGTCATTGTCATCCCAAACTCTGAGAGCTTAACTGACTGTCACAGGATGCAGAGATCAGGGTGCAAAAAATAAAAATAAAAAATAAAAAAAATTGAAGAAAAACTTCTTTGGGGGAAACTTCTAGTCAGGGGGAATCACTGTTTAAATTATATAAAAGTCTAGCCAATATGCTGTACACCTGAAACGAATATAAAATAATATTGAATGTCAAAGTAAATAAAGTATAAAAAAAGAAAAACTAATTTTAATTATATCCATACTCATACAAAAAATAATCTTTTTTTCCTGTGATTTTTAGGACCCTAAAACTCCCGCATCTGTCCCCATGCCTTAATTCATTGATTTACTTATTCATATTTGCTGTACAATATCTACAGATATGCCAGAGTCGTATCGATTCTTTAGTTAAAGGTTTTGATCCCTATTAAAACAGAATTAATAACAATAAAGGTAGAAAAATTGAACGACTCAGGCCATTAAAGACATCTTGATTTTCTTAAGGAATAATCTTAATTTTCTCTTAATCCGATTTAGACAGAGGCAAATTTAAAAGTACCTGTCATCTAAAATATCAACCAAAATTATAGAAATCATTTTGGTCTTTCATCAAGAATAAGTTTTAAAATAATAGAATCCAAACCTCCTCTACAATCCATCACGCATCCTCATAAGAAAAAAAAAATCAGGTCAGCAGCATTCAATTGCCAGTATCTTCTCTTATAGATAATGTCTACTAGTGTTATTTTCTTTTTTTACCTAAACATTTTTTTAAGAAATACTTTTGCTGTTTTGGAGGATATGTTGAAAACTACATTTTAAGTGATGCGTATCCTGACTGTGATTCCATTTATAGCAAAACAATAAAAGCAGTTGGTATTGTGATGGTGTTAATATATTCATGCAATACATTGTTAGACATATGGGGATCCAGGTTTCTTCTGTGCTGGTGGAGTTTTAAAGGAAACTTCTAGACATGCATTTTACGTACACAAAATATAGCATTCAAATAGGGACAATGTATGAGAACATCAATAGTTGTCAGCTATGTGCTGTCAGCAAAGATGAGTTTTCAGTGTGTGGCATTTCAGACTTCATTATATTGCCCTATGGAGCATTCCCAAAAAAGTAGCAGGTAAAAAAATCAGGAGCATTCAAATGAAATGATACTCAAGGGGGCGAAGAGGTTTTTCTCCCCCCTCAAATTGTCTCTATTGACAGAGTTGCCTTCACTTTGCCATTGAACTGTGACAAGGTGATTATTTTTAAAAACCAAAATATGGTGCATAATACATTTTAGCCCGAAGCTAAAAGTTAAGTGTGAATATTCATTCATTTTTTGGTTCTTCCATGGGAATAAAAAAAAAAATGTGGCCAGAGTAGCAAATAAAGTGTTAAACTTCATCGAGGGTACGGAGTTAATGAATGATAATTAAATGGCATCATTTTTTTACAAAGAAGAATACTTTTTATCTTGACATTGAGATTTTGTTGAAGAGGAAGAAATTACAGTTTTTATTCACAGTAATCTGAGTATCAAATTATCAGGAAAAAATGATGAATTTAAATGTAGTAAAATATATTGCATCCACAAACAGAATATACATATTCACACAAAATGGACGAGGTTAAGTGCATCTTGTCAGTAGATATATGCCCATATGGCCAGAAATTTTTACTAAGAATTTTAGACTAGCTTAACCTAGTTTTAAGGCCTGGCTCTGTAAAATCCTCCCTGAAATGGAATAGATATTGTGTCCCTTTGTGTCAATTCTGCAACTGGCCAGAATTACAGTCAGTAGAATGACTTGGCCAAGGTCAAGTAATAAGTCATGGACAAGCTCACTCCTTCGTGCCATAATTTTAATGTGTTACTCATCAGGCAAGGCTTCCAAGCCCAGATGGAGTTTTCAATAACTATTTTAAGAAGAGCTAATTCAGAAGGTTGATCTGGTCAAAATTTTGAATTAGGCCTACAGAGACCCAATGCACTTATTGGTCTGGATTTTGTGCTTAGCCTAGTATCTTACACCTTTTTAAAGAAGCCTATTCTTTAAAAAATAATAATAATAACTTTTCCATACAAGTCTACAGGCTGGAGCACACAAGTCCTAGATAATATAAGTTCTGGTCATTTGTCCTTTTTACTTTTATCTACCTCAGTCAAATTGAGCAAAATCCATTTCCTTTTAAATATTGTCAAAGAAAAATCAAGTTGGCTAAATGATAAGGGATGCTTTAATCCGGAAAAAAGGTGTTATTTCCAAAACTCTTCCTTTAAGCAAGGAGATGCAGGTTTTCTTCTGGACATTCCGAATACCAGCCCCACCTGTCTCCTCCTCAGTCACAGGACAGTGATTTTGCTTTGATAGTTTATCTTTCACTTCTGACTTTGGTCATAGAAATGTGCTTCCTGAAATCACTTTTCTTTCATGAGGAGTAAAAGTTACAACACAGTTCTTACCTTTCTATGAATGAGATGCAGTAAAATATTAAGCAATTCTTTCCTTTAGTTTTTGATAATATCACTTATATTATAATATGTTTTAAATAGAATATCAGAAAAAAATAAACAACAGAATATACTTGGATTCTATATCAAAATTCACATATTTAATGATAATTTAAGTGATTCTTTCATGGAATCCTTTTTAAAATTCTGCTTCTAAAGGATTTATCTTTTCATAATACCACCAAAAAGAAATTGGCTGGCTATATGTAGACACCAGAGGGAAGAAAAAAGTAAACATTTGGAATGCTAGTTAACACTTAACAAATAAGTTTTCAGATTTTAGTTATTTAATTCTGATTAAATTCAAGTTTATTTAAATAATATCAGACTTAGGTTAATGTTTTTGTTTTCTTCCCTTTTTCAAACTGTCTTTAAGGCTGAAATAAGATTAGAAAAATCTTAAATGATTTAAAGGGTCATACTGATTTTTAAGAACTTCTATGGCATACATGAACAAACATTTAATATCCCAGATATAAGCAGGTAATATAATATTACTTGGGGTTAAGGCAAGATCAGTTTATACCATAGTCCAACATGTGCCCAAGAAGGCAAGGCCTGACCATAAAAGAAAATATTGATAAATTTGATGTTGCAAAAATCAACAATTTGTACAGGGAAAATAAAAACTATAAACAAAGTGAAAACTGACAACTTGGGAAAATTTTGTAATTCATGTAGTAGAAAAAAGAATCAATTTCCCTAATACATCAGTTGATTCTTACAAAGTGATAAGAAAAACCAGCCACCCAATAGAAAAAATGTGCAAATAGTTCAACAGAAATTTCACTCGTATTTAGAGAAATGTAAATCCAAACTGTCCTGAGATGACATTTTTTAGCTACTAATTTGACAAAGATTAAGAATTTAATAATAAGAAATACATCTTCTTTTACTTGGATGGTGTAAGTTCAAATTGCTGGAAAACATACAAAATGCAATTCGACAATATCTATCAAAATTCAAAGCTCGCCATCTTTTGATCTAGCAATTCTGCTATTCTAGGAATGTATCCTATAGATAAATTTGATCACATTCAAATAATATACAAGTATATTCACGACACAATATTTTCTAGTAGGAAAACAGAAGCAACCTAAGTGCTCATCAACTGAAACTGATTAGATAAATTATACCCAGAAAATAGAACATAAGTTATAAACAAGAACAAGGAACTTATCTGTATATTGGTATAGAATACTTGGAAGTATATTATTTAGAGGAAAAATAAGGCACAAAACTGTTTATAATATGTCACCTCTTGTATTATAAATGGTGGTCACATTTTCTTATAAATACTTGTACATGCCTAAGGTATCTCTGGAAGGATACAAACCAAAAGGATAACCTAGGATCCCATGGGGTGGGGAACTGGAAGATTAGGGAAAGGATAAGAAGGGGACTTTCCACTTTTTAAATTTTAAAACATGTGACTATGTTATTGCGATCTTGTGATTTATAATAAAGAATATATGTTTGGTCTACACCTTCCTTTCTGGCACAGGGTTCCTAAAACCATTGGAATTTCCTAAGTGATGAGAGCAGAAAAGCTATCTTTAAGGAGGTGACTTTGGGAAAGCCCAGGTAACCTCAGGATGGGGTCTGGTTAACAATGGACTCAATCATGTGATTAGGGGGTTGGAATTTTCAGTCCCACCCCATATTTCCTGAAGAGGAGAGGGGCTGGAGACTGCCTTCAATCCCCAATGGTCAATGATTTAATCAACCATGCTATTTAATGAGGCCTTCATAAAACCCCAAAAGGATGGGGTTCAGAGAGCTTCCAGGATGGTGAACACACTGAGATTTAGGGAGAACAGCATGTTCTGAGAGCTTGGAAGCTTTATACCCCGTTCATAAACCTTTGTCTATGCATTCTTTCCATCAGACTCTCCCTGAGTTATATCCTTTTATAATAAACTGGCAAACTATTAGGATGGTGCAAAAGTAATTGCAGTTTTTGCAATTATTTTTAACCTTTTAAACTGCAATTACTTTTGCACCAACCTAATAGTAAGTAAAATATATTTATCTGAGTTCTATGAACCTCTGTAGCAGATAAATTGAACCCAAGGAGGGGATCATGGGAACCTCTGATTTAAAGCCAGTTGGTCAGAAGCACAGGTAACAACCTGGACTTGAGATTGGCATCTGAAGTGAGGGGCACTTTTGTGGGACTGAGTCCTTAACTTGTGGGATCTGACACTATCTATAAGTAGATAATGTCAGAATTGAATTGAATTACAGGACTCCCAGCTACTGTAGAAGAAAGGCTTGGTTGCGTTGGAACTGATGTCAGAATTGGAGTTATCTACTGAAAATTTTTTTAAAACTTCATTCAGGGTCTCCAGAGAAGATGAGATTAACTCTGAGCCCTGTGACCTTGCTGTTGGAAATGTAACTTATAAAAAAAAAAAGTTAATTCACCCTTTATCAATCTCTCCCCTAAAGCAGTTGATAGAATCATAGCATTCTAGAACCGAACACAGCATTAAAGACACATACCCGTCTCTCAGTAACATGCAGGGCAGTTGACCAATCCCTTCTCAAGACTCTCTCCCTGCTTTTGGCTTTCATGACATCACAACACTGTGATTTTTCTAATCTGCTGGTCTCTCAATTTCAGCCTCATTTGTGGGTATTTCTCTTATCTCTCAGATCTCTGACGCACTTCAGGGCTCAGTTTTGAAATCTCATATTCTCACTGAACATGCATTTTGTATTAGTTTGCAAGGGCTGTCATAACAAAGTACTACAAACTGGGTGGTTTAAACAACAGAAATGAATTGTCTCATGATTGTGGACATCCGAAGTCCAAGATAAATGTGTCCTTCTGAGGACCATGAAAGAGAACCTGTTCCATGTCTATCGCCTTGCTGCTGGTGGTTTCATGGCAATCTTTGGTGTTCTTTGGCTTGTAGAAGCATTACCCTGATCTCTGCCTTCATCTTCACATGATGTTCTCCCTGTGTGTCTCTGTGAAAATGTCTCCTTTTATAAGCCCACGCACTATAGTAGACTAGAATTCTAATGAACTCATTTTAACTTGATTACCTCAATAGAGACCCTATCTCCAAATAAGTCCATATTACTGGATACTGAAATAAGACTTCACCAATCCTTTTTAGGGGGGATGTGGGGCAGGGGGAGGCCTGTGAATTTGGGATTTGACAATTCAAACCATAACATATTCTCGAGATAATTTTATTCACTCCTATTATTTGAGACACTCCTCAATTTACATACCCAGGCTGGATCTATACTCAATGTTCAATCCAACTGCCAAAATGAGATCTCCACCTACGTATCTCACAAGTGCCAACTCATGTCAAAAACAGTCCTTGATCCATTCTTTTTTCAATCTTCTGCATCTCAGTGAGCAGAAACGCCATCCACGCTCTTAGACCAGAATCCTGTGGGATCATCCTGTTGCTCTGACACCCAGGCACTCACGAAGTCCTCTGTCTATTCAGGCTTCAGCACGAATCCCATAGTTATCAAATCCTTGACACCCAAGCGCCGTCACTACTGCTATCAAAAAATTTCTGTCTCCATCAAATATCAAAAGTTCATATGTGCTATAGTAAAAATATTGGGTGAGGGCTGGGTTTTAGTCAAGATTTTAGGAATTTTTTATTTTTTTTCCCACTGACCAGCCACTTGGCTTTTTTTTTTTCAAGATTACTTTTAAATGTTTGATTCTCTACTTTTCTAGGCTCATCACATTAGCTTTTAAACAAGGGCTATTTTTAAAAGGTCCCCCTCTTTCTTTCTCCCTGTTGTTTATAATAACTTATTATCTTAACTAAGTTATTTTCTTCTTTAATCTTTTCAGAGAACAATGGTTTGTTACTATATCATTGTGAGATTACTAAAAAGAGATTGTCATTCTTTAATTTGTTAAAGCATGAAGCAATCTTAAAAATAGGAGTATAATGCTCAATCTAGGAGACATGAATTAGATATCCATTACTTCCTAAGAAAAAAAAAGGTATGTGTGTATATATATATATGTACATATATATATATATATATATATATATACATATATAATTCTCTATATACAAATTAAAGAATGTGTAATAAGATAATGGGTTTTCCATGTTTAAATCTACCAACATACTATAAAACTTAGAACGTGTGAATTCTAAAGTAAATAGGCCATGACATTCCTCAAGAGACAAAGTTGTCACAATAGTTTTCAGTTGTAGCCTTAAAGAGAACACAGAGGTGTTAAACTGGCCTGTGGATCATTCAGATAAGCGTCCCATCACCAGTTACTCACAGAGAGTTGCCACATGAAGACACAGAGTAAACTCGGTAAAATTAACATGTGAATATTACATGACTGAATCAGCATCAATAAAGCATAGCACATTTATTATTTGGAACAAAGATTATGGATTTCAGTAATACATCCACATTCCCCTTTTAAGACAACCTTGATTAAAAATGTCATACAGTTTCAAAATGGTCACCGGGGTGCAATTTGAGATAGAAAACAAAGCTAAGCTACCTAGTTTACGAGGGGAACAAACTAATTAGATTGGTATCATTAGCACAGACCTGTAAACAAATGTACTACTTCAACTCCAAATTACATGGGAAAATGGGAAGTTATGTTGACCATTTTGTAGGACAAAATACAAATGAATATTTTGAAAATTCATCAATCTGACTTGAAATATGTGGTGCTTTAAAGAGAACAAAATGCAGTCAAGCTTTACCACTTAGTGTGCCTAAGAAAAAATATCATTGTATCTTTTTGCTCAGTACAATGGAGTTGAGAATTGTTTCATATACTTTTCAAAAATAGTCTTTCAGTTATTGATGTCTTTGCAAGAAAAAGACTTTATCATAATTACTATTGTCATTAAATTTAATTCAGTATGTTTTAATAGATTTGAGTGACTAATCAATTAATTTTATTGGTAGCTTACTTATACTTTAAACATTACGTTCTTGAAATCCAGAAATCAAATACCCACAAAGCATCAGTTACCTAGAATTAAAACACTAAATTCATGTCTTGTCTAATGTTCCCAGGCCAAAGTGATCCCAGATACTTTATATTTCTAATTAAATTTTCATGTCTATACCCCTGAATGTACTCAATTAGATTGTAGTCTACTTGAGGAAAAAGACTTTCCTTATATCTTCTTAGTTTCTGTTTTACAACTAGCATAACACTTTGTGCATAGTAAGTATTTAATAAATATGCATAGGCCATCGGAAAGAGGCATACGGTAAGAACACAGCCCAATATTAAAGAACAAAAAATACTAAGGGCAACACTTCTCATACTTAAAAATCAAATGAGTACCTTTTGAAAATTCTATTGTTCAGGACATACTCTAGAACAATTCAGTCAAAAACTCTGGGGGTGAGACCCAGGCACCCATAGTTCCAGAAGCTTCCCAGTCAATTCCATCATGCCGCAGAGTTTGAGAACCACTGTCCTACAGCCATAACTCACAAACAGAAGTGACCATCAGTATCATCTAGGCAGTTTTTTAAGAATGAAAAAAATATGTAGACCCCAATGTACCATTCCCAGAGAATGTGATTTAAATAAACCTTAAGTACATTAGAAAATCTGTACTAAGAAACAACAAGGAAACCCTCACAGATAAGTCTAATGTGTAGCCAGGTTAGAGAACTACTACTTAAGTCTAGACCAATGGTTCTGAAGGTGTGGTCCCCAAATCAGCATCAGCATCATTAACTTCTAAGAGACGAAAATTCATGCTTGTAAGAGATGAACTTGTAAGAGATGAAAATTGATGCCTCCTACTCCAGACGAACAGAATCAGAAACTCTGGAGTCGGGTTCAAGAATATATTTTATCAAACCCTCCCAGTGATTCTGGAGTGTGAGGGCCATTGAGCTATAATACTACAATACACTTATATGCTTTGTGCTGGAATATTTTTAAAACTTATTATATTTTATTTCAAAATGACAAATAAATTACGTGATACATAGGATTTTCTATATTTTTTTGTGAACCACAATGCTTATCTTAAACTTTTGGTATCTATTTGTGCTTACATGTTAGTATCATTAACGGACAACAAAACAAATTTATTTATTTTTTTTAAAAAAGAACATTAACCACAAATTCTAAATATCTGGTCCTGCTAAATTCATAAGCTTGTTTTCTTTATGGAAACATTGGTCTTGATTTTATATTATATTTCAGTTTACAAAGTTCATCATATTAAACATGTTAAAGAAATGTAAAAGTTAAACAACAAATAAATATATAATTTGTGGTAAATCAAAATCTAAATGATAAAATTATATGAGAATTCTATATTCGTTCATAAAGTGTCATATATGCAGATATCAATTAATGAGCTTCTTTAGGTGACAGAAACTTTATGTTTGCATGTGTTATCTAACTTAATTCTCTTAATAACCCTATCGAAAAAGCCTATAGATATGGGACTGAGGCTCAGAGAATTAGGGAGCCCAAGAGGCAGAATTGGGTTACAAGTTCTGGTTTCAAGCCCTGAGCTTGTTCCATCCTCAAAATAGGTTTGAGAATCATGACTTTGCTATATTAACCATTCTGGCCTCAGCTGGTGACAAGAATTAACAATTGTGGTTTAACTTTGGGCCAGTATAAAGGGGACACTCCCACACCCACCTCCACCTCAGGGCCAGCAGAGATTAGCAAGCAGTTCTAATGGGAAGAAGAATGACAAGAACTGGACACTAGAGTTATGGTCCATTGCTCTAAGATATGTGGAAATTCCCCTCTCTTATGCCTTAAGTTTTTTCTATAGTTAAACGGTAAGCAACAAAACTCTTCCTTTGTCAGAAGCTACCCAAGTGGCTTCCATTTTACCCCTCACACATGCTTCCCAAGAAGTCCTGCATTTTGCTTGCCATCCTTTCCTCTACTGCCTCGCCACCCTGAAATCCATACCAATCTGATCTCTGCCTTCATAGTTGAAATAATTCTCGTTATCAGGCCTTTCATTCTAGTATTTACCAAGTGTCAACCAAACCATGCAGGCACTGTTATAATTCCAGCAGTGAATAAAGCAAAGTTCTTGCCCTCATGAGCTTATGGTGAGAGTGACAAGAAATGGACAAATAATCCAATAAACAGAGAGAGTATGAGGTTGTGTAAAATGCTGTGGAATGCCAAGTGGGGATGAGGGGACCGGCAGCACCTGCAGCTGGCAGAGGAGAGGGCTGTTGTTTCATGTGCTGTGGTCAGAGAAGGCCTCACAAAAAATGAGCAAATATAAGCAGGAGAATGTTTTTCAGAAAAAGCCAGAGCAAATCCCTGGGGTGGAAGAGTGCTTGGCATGCTGAAATAAGAGCAAAGAGGCCAGCAAGCCTGGCGCAGAATAAATAAAGGACAATGGCATAAGTAGGGCAGGCAAGGCAAGATTCCATGGCACTAACTCCTTCAGTTCATTGAAGGACTTTAGATTTTAATAAGTGAACTCAGAAAGTATTACAAGTTTTTCAGCAGTGACAGACTCTGACCAAACTTTTGAAAATCCAGTGGCAATGGATAATAGGAATATCCTATTTTAAAATACCATTTGCAATACCACTAAAAGTATAAAATACTTTTTATACTTGGCAAATACTTTTTATATGATGGCAAGTTTGACCCCCAAAATGCACTAAAAACTACAAAACAAAGCTGTGTAAAATTAAAGAAAGCCTAAGTAGTTGAAGAAACATACCTTGTTTGTGGTTTGGAAAAGTCAACATTAATAAGACATCAGTTCACCCCAAGTTTAGTGTACATTCATTGTAATTCCAATCAAAATAACAGCAAGTTCTTTGTAGAAATTCAAAAGCTGATTCTAAAATGTGTATGGAAATAAAAATAGCCCTAAGATAGCTAAAACTATTTTGAAAAGGAAAATAACAATTTAGAGAACTTTCAATAATTAACAGACAACTAAAATTATCAAAACAAACTGGAATTGGCATAAAAATAGACATATATATGTATATATATGTATATGTATATATATACATATATATATATGTATATATATATCAATGGAATAGAATAGAAAGTCAAAAATAGACCCACTTATATAAGGTCGACTGATTTTGAATAAAAGTTTCAAGGTAATGTAATGGGTGAAGAATCCACCTTTCAACAAATGGCTCTGGAACAACTGATATGAAAAATGCAATAAAACTAAATTCTACCTCACACCGTACATGAAATGAAGCTCAATATAGATCATAGGACAAAACATAAAACTAAAGATTTAAAATTCCCAGGAGAAAATGTTTGCAACCTTGAGATAAGCAAGGATTTCTTTAATAGGACACCAAAAAACACTAAGTACAAAGGGAAAATATGATAAACTGGAAACTTATGTTCTTCAAAAGACACTATTAAAAAAATGTAAAAGCAAAACACAAGCTGGGAAAAAAAATATGCACAATACACATAACTAACAAAAACCTGTGTACATATACATGTAGAACACAACTCAGTAATAAAAACAATTTAACTTAAAAGATGGGCAAAAATATTAAACAGATACTTCAAAAAAGAGATATAAATCGTCAATAAGCCCATGAAAAAAAGGTCCAATATCATTAATAATCAGGGAAAAAGAAGTTAAAACTGTGGTGGCATACCTCTGTTTACCACTAAAATGCCTAAATTTTTAAAAATTGATAGTACCAAGAGTTAGTCAGCATGTGGAAGTTCTGGAACTTTCTGAAGGAAAAATTTGTTCATTGAGTTTTACAATGCTATAATCTCTTCAGAAAGTAATTTGACAGTTTCTCATCAGTTATATAGACACTTACTATATGACTTAGCAAAATCACACCTCTATGTATTTACCGAAGAGAAAGGAAAACATATAACCACAAAAAGACTAGAACATGAATCTTCACAGTAGCTTCATTAGGAATAAACACGAAGTGGAAACCTAGTGTCCAAATTGTGACATATTCATACTTTTTTAAATTGTGACGTATTCAAGAGGATACTAGTCACCAGGGTGAAGAAACAAATTATTGATGAAGAAACACATAGATAAATCCTGTTTCCCCGAAAATAAGATCTAGCTGGACAATCAGCTCTAACGCATCTTTTGCGGCAAAAATTAAAATAAGACTCGGTCTTATTTTACTATACTATCAGACTGGGTCTTATCTAACTTAATATAAGACCGGATCTTATATTAACTTTTGCTCCAAAGACACATTACAGCTGATTGCCCAGCTAGGTCTTATTTTCGGGAAAACATGATCTTAAAAACGTGTTGAGTAAAAGAAACCAGGCATAAAAGCATATATACTATATGCTTCTATTTATATAAACTTCTAAAATGGTAATACTAATCCACTATTAAGTTCCCGAACTAATCCTAAAAAAATGCTACATACCTCATTGTTGAATATCACTATGGTCACCTAAGAAGCACTCCCCTTGGGAAGCTATGCACCAATGCCAGTGCCTCATCAACCCTTCAAAGCAATTTTGGAATGGCCATCAGAGCTATCATCGTATTACCCTGATGCCCTGAATGTCATCAAAATGTCTTCCTTTCAATATTTCCTTTATCTTCAGGTAAAGAAATAAGTCATTGGGGGCCAGATCAGGTGAGTAGGGAGGGTGTTCCAATACAGTTATTTGTTTACTGGCTAAAAACTCCCTCACAGAAGTGCCCTGTGAGCTGGTGTATTGTCATGATGCAAGAGCCATGAATTGTTGGCGAAAAGTTCAGGTCGTCTAACTTTTTCACGTAGCCTTTTTAGCACTTCCAAATAGAGTAGTAAACTTGGTTAACTGTTTGCCCAGTTGGTACAAATTCATAATGAATAATCCCTGTGATATCAAAAAAGGTTAGCAACATCGCTGCAACGAGTTTGCGAACTTAATTGTCAGAACTTGTATAGTGACAGAAATGAAATTAGTAGTGCCTGTGGAGTGGCTGCCCAGGAAAGGGCACCACCAGAGGCATGAAAAAAGTTTTGGGGATTACCATATCTACTATACCTTGATTTGAATGGTAGTTATATGGATATATATATATATATATATATATATATATATATACACTAAATTCACCAAACTATTCACTTAAAAATGGGTGCAGTTTATTGTAGGTGAGTTATAGCACAATAATACTGATTTAAAGAATCCAATGAATACTTTATTAATATTGTTATTATCGAAAACATTTGATAATGACTAGATAAGATGATATCCTAGCCTTTTAAAGATTGTAAAAAAAGGTGCATATTTAAAAGAAAATGAAAATCAATTTATAGTCTTCTGCAATAAAACATAAGTAGTGCGTTTATTTAGAAAAGAATACTGATATTTTAAAAGTCTTTATATTTAGTGTAAAATCTTTTACTAAGTTAAAAAAATAACAAACATAATAACAATATATCCCTTCAGGGAATTTTTATCTGTCAGTTTTATACTTCTTCTTGTTAATGAAGCAACTGAGTCCCCATGGAGTTAACTGCATTACCAGGAAAGGGTGGAGTTAGTAACTTGCTTTTTTTATCTGGCCAGTAAAAAATATCACTTTATCACCATAACCTGCTATGAGGCCAGACTTTGTGACTGACTCATTTTTAAATAAGTAAAGCAATTTAAAAATATATCCCATATCATGATACCTGGACAAAAAGTACAATGAAATTGAAGCTTCCATACCATTGAATTAATATGTAGTTTATCTGTATGGCTTGATATGCTCCAAATGTCTACATTAATTTAGAATACATAATGTGTTTACTAAGTCTAGCACCATTCTAGAGTAAGTGGGTGACATGAAAGAAGTATATTTTATGACCTCTTATCAAAGGTAAAACTGGGTAGGTCATGTTATAAACTTGCATTCCCACAAGTATATACTCTTCAAAGCATTTTCAAATTCAGTCTGATATAGTTTAACCTGAGAGTATGGCTATCAAAGATCTTTATTATTTACTGCAGATTAATTTAAATTCAGGTACGATAAAGCCCAAAGTTTCGATAAACACAATAGTTTACCTACAACAACAGAGTGTAATCTTTGTTTTTTAACATTAGTTTTAGGATTCGTAATAATTAAATATTTTGATCATATGAAGTAAATCATCAAAAGACGCCAAATACCAACTCTTCCTAATCTATTCCCTCATACCTTTTCCCCCCTTTCTCAATAGATCTGGTAAATAACCCTGTTCTCAGATCTCTTCACTTTCCTTGAGATAGTTCATCTGTACCCTGGGTTTTGACAACTCATGGGATGTCATTCTCTCTCAAAACTATTTTTCAAATCTCCCTCACTCTCCCATTTAAGTGGTCAATAAGACCTGTAAATCCACCATCAAATATTTGTCAATTAAAGTTCACTTGTCTTCAATCATAATTCTACCTTTTTAAGCCATTAGCATCTCTTACTTTACATACCACATATAATTCCAAAATAATTACTTTGTCAGCTGTCTCATTCTATTCAGCTCATTTCATACAACCATGAAAATGTCACTTCAAATACATGAATCTGATTTTGTTGCCTCTGTTTACAACTGTCATACTTCCTCAATGCCTTTAAGATTAAGCCCACATTCCTTAATATAGTATTCAATGCCTTTTACAAGCAGATGTCAAACTATCTTGAGCCTTGACTTCCAACATTCCCTACTTCTCATTCCCTCCACTCTGTAGACTTTCCACCAGTTATTTATTTATTTATTTATTTAGAATTGTTAATATTTGAACTCTTAATTTGAGTGCTGAGTTCATGAGTATCCATTTTATTATTATTATTATTGGAAAAGTATACATATGTAAAACAAATCTATATAAACTTATAAATAATATAGTGCACAAATACTACATTTGTCAAATATTACCCAAATTTATTAAAAGAGAGATGTTTTCAGATACAACTAATAACATCCAGTTTTATGTTACTTTCAAAAAGATGAACCTAGAATATATTGTCATAAGCAATTTGGGAGTAAAAGGATAAAAACAATACACTTCGCAATTACGAACCAAAAGACAGTAGCTCATATATATATGTATATATACATATCAAACAAAATAAACTTAAATGTAAGATAAATTTATTAATGATCAAAAGAATCACTACTAACAGGCATAATCCATCTGAAAGACCGAAAATTATGAATGTGTAAGAACCTAAGAAGTAATGATACATTTTGAAAGATTTACCCAATGTAACATTATATAACCATTAAAATGACTTTTGCAATGAGCATATAAAATTTTAAAAATAGTTTACAACATTATGCTAACAGAAAAACAACTTTAAAAAGTACATATGTACTGCAATTATGTCAATGTGAAAGTAAAGCTTATATAAAGAAAGTGAAAGAAAGGAAAACTCAACTGCAGATGACTTCTTCACTTCCTTCTAAATTTTCTGTATTTATCAAGTCTTATTTGTATTTATATAATCGAAATAGTCATTTTTGAAAACATGTTAAGTGCATTTATGCAATCAATGTTTGTTGAGTAGTAGGTCTTGGGGAAAGAAAGAATGTATGATGGGCTATCTTCTCATATTGTTGTGTATCAGTCATTTATTTTTTTTGTTGACAACGATATTCCATTGTATGAAAATACCACAATTTGTTTAGAAGAATAATTCAGTGGGAGAAAGGAGAGTCTTTCTAACAATTAGCACTACTAAAACTGGATATCATTTCGAAACATATAGACCTCAACTCCTATCTCACACCATACACTAACAGTAATTTGAGTGTAAAAAAAAAAAGTAATTTGATATTTCTGGACATTTGGGTTGTTTCACATTTTTTGCTATTATGGACAAAGCTGCTATGAGCATTTTTGTTCAAGTACTTTTCTGGATATGTGTTCCTAGTTCTTTTGCATAAATACCTAAAAGTGTATTGCTGCCAAACTCTTTTCCAAAGTTTTTGAACCATTTTACACTCTCATCAGCAGTGTATCGGTTCTAGTTGTTTCACATCCTTGTTAATATTGGTCATCAGTACTTTGAATTTATCTATGCTATAGGGTATATCACACTGTTATTATAATTTATGTTTCTCTGATGATTACATCTTAATAGTTTTTTCCTATATTCATTTTTCTGTGCTACATCTTCTTTTGTTGTGTCAACTGAAGTCTACCCATTTTCAAAGTTCTGTTGTTTGCCATTCTATCTTTGAGTTTTAAGAGTTTTAAGAATCTATATATTCTGGATATAAGTCCTTCACCGGATAGATGTTGGGGGAATGACTGTTCTGGTTTTCTGCTTACTATTCATTTTCCTAATGCTTTTTAATTTTGATTCATTCTAATTTATCATTTTTATGTTAAAATCTTTTGTAGCCTATTAAAACTTTGCTAGTCTAAGTTTGCAAAATATTCTCTTGTTTTCTTTAAGAGTAGTTCCAGTTTTTATGTTTAGGTCTCCACTTTATCTCAAATTACTTTTAGTGTATGGTGTGAGATAGGGGTTGAGGTCTATATGTTTCGAAATGATATCCAGTTTTAGTAGTGCCAATTGTTAGAAAGACTCTCCTTTCTCCCACTGAATTATTCTTCTACCTTTGTCAAATATCCATTGACTCTTTAAATGTTTCATCTGTTTCTGGGCTCTACATTCTTTTCTATCAATCTATAGTTTTGTCATAATAATATATCTTTAAATTCATGTATGTGTTAGTTTCCTATTGTTGCAAAAAAATACCACAAACACAGTGGCTTAAAACAATACAGATTTATTCTCTTACAGTTCTGAAGGCAAGGAGTCTAAATGGCTCTTACTAAGTTAAAATCAAGGTGACAACAGTGCTATATTCCTTCTGGACGTTCTAGAGAAGAATTTGTTTCCTTGCCTTTTCTAGCTCATGAAGGCTACCTGCGTTCCATGGCTTGTGACCTCCAAGCAATAACACTACTCTGACATCTCCTTCTGTCATCACATCTCTCACTCCAACTCTCCTATCCTTCCTATATGGACTATCATGATTATATTGGGCCCACCCAAAGCAATCTACAGATTCAATACATAGCCTATCAAAATACCTATCACATATTTCTGTGGAGCCACAAAAGACCATGTATAACCATAGCAACTTAATTGTTCATTGATAGATGTGATATATATATATATATGTATACACATATATATATAAATATTTCTGTACATAGTAATAAATATATATATTACATATATATTCCAATATATATGGAATATTACTCAGCCATAAAAAAAGATTTATTACCATATATGGCAACATGGATGGTCCTGGAATGTGTTATGCTAAGTAAAAAAGTTAGACAGAGAAAGACAAAATATGTATGAGCTCACTTATATGTGGAATCTAAAAATCAAATCAAATGAACAAACAAAACAGAAACAGACTTATAGATACAGAAAGAAACTGGTGGTTGCAAAGGGGCTGGGGTTTAGGGGGATGGGCAAAAAAGGTGATGGGGAATAAGGGGTACAAATATCCAGTTATAAAATAAATAAGTCACTGAGAAGTAGTGAACAGCACAGAGAATATAGTGAATAATATTAAAATAACTTTGTATGGTGACAGATGGTAACTAGACTTGTGATCACTTTGCAATGTATATAAATGCTGAATCACTATGTCATACATCTGAGAGAAATATAATATTCTAAGTCAATCATACTTTAATATAAATAAATAAACAAATTAATTAATAAAATGTGTTTTCCATTTCTGGACATATAAAACTAGAAAACAAATTATCTTCTACCAAAATACAGTAGTGGGATAGGCATAGAAAATCACAGAAAATATGTTATAGACATTCTGTTCGGAAAGGGAAAAAAGAGAAGGAAAAAGGAAATCATCAGTCCAAAGATATTTTGAAATCCAATCAGGAAAACTCTTTGGTTTCAAGCCCTTTATTTATACTTAAGTTTTGAAATATGACAATATGTATCCTTTGTTCTTCTTTTTCAAAATTATCTTGCCTATTCTGTGTTTTTGACTTTTCATATAAATTTTAGGTTAAAATCGTTAATTTCTATATCCCAAAAATCTCTACTGGGACTTATATTGGGGTTTTGATGAATCTCCAACTTGGAGAGAAAAATATTGAAATCTTAATAATCTTAGTAACAATGAAAAGAAAGACTAAAGCTGAAGGTATCAAGCTTCCTGATATCAAATTATACTACAAGGCCATAGTAATCAAAACAGCATGGTTCTGGCATAAAAACAGACACATAGATCAATGTAACAGAACTGAGAGTCCAGAAATAAACTCACACCTATATAGTCAATCTATGACAAAGGAGACAAAAATGCAATGGGGAAAGGAACTTCTGGTTTTGTGTTATTCCAGATTGGATGCTTATCGATTCCTGGATTCGTGGCTTGACATCATAAATTTTGGAATATTGTCAGATATTACCATTTTCAGCTATTCCCTATTCCTCATTTTCTGTCTTTTTTACTTTCAGGAATCCACTAAATATATATTGGACCTTTTCACCATGTCCCATATCTGCTTTTAAATGTATCTATTGAATTCTCATTTTGATTATATTATTTCCCAGTTTTAAAATAGCCATTTGGTTATTTCTTATAGATTAGTATTTCCCAATAAAATTCTCCATCTTGTTAATCATTTTATCTTACAAATTATTCATAGTTTTATTTAAGGTTCATGTTTGATAGCTCCAATATTTAGATTACCCATGGATCTCATTTTACCATCTGTTTCTTTTGTCTCTTGCCCCTCTTTCTGGTTATATAATGCCATTTTCAAACTCTTGTTAAGTCTATAACATTACCACATCAGCCTGATTTCCAAGGCTGGCATATACATCTCTTTGCCCAAATACTTGTTATGGCAGACAGAGATTTTCTCTACAGATCTAGTCCATGAAATTCTGCCTGTTTTCTTGTTGGATTTTTATGGCTGTTCTAATTCTATTAGGTAGAATCATTGGTCTACTGCAAGGTACTCTATCTTAACAGAGACAGAATACCCTTTTGCACATTTCTAAAGTGATAAAAACATATGTCATATAATGAAATCATTTATGAAGTTGAGTTACATTTTTTATTGTGCTCAGAGTTGCACAATTCTAAAAAAGAAAAAAAAAAGTTAGTGGTGATATTCCCTGATCTAAAAGTTTAGAATATTCAGGTGGTACAGAAGCTGCTATAGGAGCAAATTTTTAAAATACTTCCCTAATTTTTTGATTAAACAAATTATTAGTGGGTGCCAACTCTATACACATCTCTGTGTTTGGTACAGAAGACAAAACAGCAGAGAACATTTATACAATACACTGTTAGATATATGGGTCAGTATCTAGATACCAGCTCAGTCATTAGCCAGTTTTTTGACAATGGGCAAGTCAACACTTTTCTCTGAGTGTCAGCTTCTGCCTGCAGAAAATAAAGGTTGAATATGACTATTTCTAGCCTTCCTTTCTCTTTGATATAACATTCACAAAGCGAAGGCCTAACTCTCTCAGTGTAACATTCTGAATGTCTAAAATAATGCCTGGCCCTCAGTAAATATTAGAGAATAAATTAATAAATACAGAGGGTGGCAAAAAAATGCATACACACTTTAAGAAAGAAAAAAAAACTGTATTAAAATTACATCAGTGGCCACCACTTTGAGCACCTCTGGTAATTGCAGTAGTCATATGTGATTTATATTCATCTTTTGTTATCAGTATGTTTTGAATTATACAATTTTAATACAGTTTTTTTCCTTTCTTAAAATGTGTATACTTTTTTGGCACCCTCTGTGTGTGTGTGTGTGTGTGTGTGTGTGTCGTTTTGTTAATGAGTTAATTAATATACATATATACACATCGTATACATGTGTCTTATCTCTGATATTTAAAAATATGACTTATTTAAAATACCTCTTATTTAAAAACATGGCTTTGCCTAAGCATGGAATTTCATCTTCTCTGTGTATTATACTTTTCTTCTCTTGTCTAGATTTTGATCAGTTTATGTCATCAACCTTTTTAATTACTTTTTTGGCCCTTAAATTCCATATCTGTATTTTTTAATTAACCCCCAATTATCAAAATTCTTTATAGATTTCTAATCAGCCATTTTGAGGAAGATGAATCATAGAAACATTCAAATAAGCAAGTACTTCATAAGACTCCTTTTTCGACAGTAAAATTTAGCCTAAGTATATTTTATATAAAAAGTCTATTGACAATACATCTACATATCTTACACAAGCAGCATTTTTAAAATCAGCCGATTGTTAGCTTCAAAAGGACAGCCTACCACTTATATTCCAAGCAGCTGCTATGAAAGAAATCAGTATTAATGGACCCACCACACCTCCAGCCTCTTGTCTCCAGTCACTGTGCTTAGCTGCAGGATTCCCATTAACGCTAATGGGAGTTCCATGCACACATCACCTGGAGAACAGACCCCTCGATGTTTGATCATTATCTTCCTAGACAGGTAGGAACGGCATCAATCAGGTATCCAGCTTAGTTTCACAGTGTGTACTATTAAAGGCATCAGGGCAATAAAAACACAGCTCTCCAACACTTTCTTGATAAAACAGTGAAAACGTGCAGAACAACCAAAGGAGAAGATTTTAAAAGCACATGAGGAGTGCATGGCTTTCCTGAAGATCTTTTTATAATTACAAACGACCCAAAACTGAAGCATACACACTATTTTCTTTCTAAAGCAGGCATAATGGGATAATAAAGACAAGCTTCATTATATCAAATGGATTTGATTTACTATAAAGTAGCCAAATAGTGAAGACACAGTGGAGTTTACATGGAAACTGCTTGTTTTTTTCTTTTTCCTCTTTTAATATTTTCCCATGATACCATTAAAAAAATCAAATACTTTTATGTTCTTGGACGGAAAATAATATGAATGATTAGTACTGGTATATGAGCTCCATAATGGTGGGAGGAATATTATGAAAACAAAGACACGTTTTCAGTTCAGATTTACTATACATTTAGTAAATTAGGAGCAGCAGCCTCATGAGACGGAAAGAATGTAAAGGAAAGTCTAGGTGAGATTTGGGGTAAGGGAGAACGTGTGGGGTAAGTTATGCAACCTTGGAATAACTTTTTGAAGTCACTTTTTCATTTGTAAAGTGAGCCTAAAATAACCTATATTTAGACTAATTAGGAGGCTTATATGAGACATAGAGCATGACAATTAGTGTTTTTAAAAAGTGCTATTACTCTGTGTGTACGTATAATTATTAATTACAAATGAAGTATGATATTATAGAACAATCATTAGAGTCAGACATGTATCGCAATCCCATGTCTGTTATAAACGAACCTTATGACCCTGGGCAAGTATGTGGGGTTTTTTTAATTATATTTTTTCTAAATATATGTATATATGTATGCTTATATGTACATGCATTTATATACATACATACACATACAAACATACAATATCTTACATATGTACATACAGATGCACGTATATTCCAAAATATAAATATATTTAGCTATATACAATTTATCACCAACTTATTTCTAATGTCTTACAATTTTAACTTTACATCTGAGATCAGCAATATGGTTCAGTTGCTAAATTTGTAGCCACAATCTCGATGTGTAGTCTTGTATAAGACTTATATCAGGGAAATTGAGTCAGAGGCAAGTGGTTTTAAGGACCTCATTCCTGCCTATTGATGCTTGGCTCTTGCTGGCCCGTCCATGTATGCTGTGTACTACTTCCTGGATACCTGCCATGCAGAGTCTGGAATTCTATTCTCAGGGAAATTCCCATCTGTCAGGGGCGTTCCTCTTTGTCTTAACCCCCGTTTTTTCAGATGAATAGTTAACTCTATGTCAGGACTCAGAGCTTAGAGTACTCTGTACTTGAAAATATCTGACTTAGCTGAACTTCACCTATCATCTTTATGAGATTTTATAACATAATTGCAACCAGGCTTGAGCTGTCTGCATACTAAGCAAATTCCAATGATGTCAAGAAGAGAACTGAGTGAAAAGTAGAGGAATAAAGACATAGGAAAAATACACTCATCTTTTGTATAGCGATTTGTCCCTGATAATGCAATCCTATGATTTTGTCTAGTCAATCTTCAGGAAAGCCACAGGTATTATTATTAACCCACTATATAGATGAGGAAACCAAAACTCAGTAAAATTAAGTTACTTATCAAAGATTACACTGCTACTGGGTGGGAAAATCTTTACTCAATGATTTCGACCTTCTAGAGTTCTCTATCCTTACTAAGTGCAGCTTTAAAATTGGGATAACAGTAGTATCGACCTCACAGTGTTGCTGTTAGGATGAAATAAGATTGTACATACAAAGAGTTCAGAGCAATTTCAGAAATGTAATACATAAAACAATTCATATTCAATAATTCTTAATTATCATATTGCAAAACACGCAAAAACTGTGTTTGTTAGTCCAGATCTGTACACATATTAATTCAATAATTTCTAGAACACCTACCAAGTTTCAATTAAAAAAGACGTAGTGTGGAGATAGCCTTTAAACAAATAATCAACAATTGGACATGTAATCAATACGTAGCGCCTAGAGGGGGCAGGGTATGGAAGCTAATCAGAGATGGTGGTCAAAGAAAGCCCCTCAGAAGGGGTGACATTTGAGCTAAGATCTAAAAATGGAGAAGGTGAAAGCCTCAGGGAAAGATCTAAGAGAATATCTTCGGGAGAGGGAACAAGAGTACGGGCTCTGAAGAGGAAGAGTCTGGAAAGTTGTCCTTTTTTAGTTGTATGGGAAAATGTTTGATCAGTTCTCATAGATGTATACATTCTTAACTTGAGAAATAAAGTATCTCCTTGGAGAGAAAAAATAACACTGAAAATCTGCACTTCCGAGGGATTAACAACAAGTCACACGTTATCTCCCCTATGTGCATTTCATGTGGCTTGGAGCCAAGTCCACATGTACACTTTGGACGTGTGGAGGGAGATGTAACTCTGTAACAGCAAAGGACGCATCTTTCCCCAGTTTGCAACAAATATTGCTAATGAATGGTGCATTCTATGATTTGCCATAGGCCTATGGAAAAGCATGGAATACGTAATATTACATAATGATATCTAAGTGACTGATATGAATCATTTATTTATTCGTTCGTCCTTAGTCTTCTGGCGAAGCCAAAGCAACATGGGAAACTCTGAAGGAACCAAGTAGAGCTTCTCGCTCAAATAACTGCACAAGATAAAATCATACCAGATAGGATTAGTTGACCATTTTCAGAGCACTTCCCAAAGTGGGTTAAGAGAGAATAAAGGTTATTTTCATGACTCACCTTTATGGTACTTCTGTACCTAACTCCCTGCTTCTAATATCTTAGTTCCTCATTCTGGCACTATTGCTTCTTTGAGTTTTCTTTGCTAAATGCAGTAGGACTAAAGTCTCAAGGCTTGAAAAAGAAGGAACATTAAACACTTTCTCAATGTGTCTCAAGAGCAGTCAGGCCCGAAAGAATAATTCTCAGCAAGAAACCCTAACAGAATTGTGTACATCACATTTGCATAATTCTAGCTTTGATACGTATATCGTTTCATTGAGTTTTCTAAACAGCTTTTGAAATAGGCATGATGATCCCCATTTTAAAGATGATGAAATTGAGACTCAGAAAAGGCATACAACTTGTCCAAGTTTATACTTCTTGAAAACCGCAAACCTGGATCATAGGTTATGAAGTTAGGTCTTGTGGTTTTTTTCGCTCTGTGACTACATCCTACAAAAATAATTTCTTACGCTGGTCTTGCACTTTGCCGTTTTCAACGTGCTTTGACAAGCATCATTTACTCTTTATAACCCTATAAAGTAAGCCTGTCAGAGTTAACTGATCTTACAGCTGAGAATACTGAAGTGACTAAGTATTAAGTGATTTGGTGCTTCTTCCCTGACAAACATGCATTCCTTTCGTGTGCAGGATGTTCTTTTAGAGAATGTGGTCAGACTAGGTTTTCACACCTGGCCTGACACGAAGCTTGTCTCCACCACTCTTGGCTAAACCCCTTATCCACTGATCCCAGCTGTGTAACTTCAGGGCATGATCACACATAGTGACCCCTGGATCAGGAGTTCTGTGAGCTGTTTCCAGAATGGAGAGAAATACCTCGATGGTCAATTAAGTCTGAAACACTCAAGTACATACCGTCACTTCAGTTTTGAAACTCACAATTTACTTCAGTAAGTAAAAATTCTGAGAAGTACTGTACAATGTCTGTCAATGAAGTTACGGTACTCATCCTAGAAAAAGCGCTACATGCCTCATTGCTGAATATCACTATGGTCACCTTCGAAGTACTCCCCTTGGGAAGCTATGCACTGATGCCAGTGCCTAGTCCACCCTTCAAAGCAATTTTGGAACTCTTTTACTGGAATGGCCATCAGAGCTGTCATCGTATTACCCTTGATGTCCTGAATGTCATCAAAATGTCTTCCTTTCAATATTTCCTTGATCTTTGGGTAAAGAAAGAAGTCTTTGGGGGCCAGATCAGGTGAGTAGGGAGGGTGTTCCAAAACATTGTTTACTGGCTAAAAACTCCCTCACAGACAGTGCTGTATGAGCTGGTGCATTGTGACAATGTAAGAGCAATGAATTGTAGGCGAAAAGTTCAGGTAGTATAACTTTTTCATGCAGCCTTTTCAGCACTTCTAAATAGTAAACTTGGTTAACTGTTTGTCCCGTTGATACAAATTCATAATGAATAATCTCTCTGATTTCAAAAAAAGGTTAGCAACATTGTTGCAACAAGTTCTCAAACTTAATAGTCAGAACTCATATGCAAGAAACTTGTTTAAACTCATCTAAATAGTACATTTCAACCTTAACAAATTGCAGAACAGACTTTTAATACATTAAAACTGTTTAATAACATGTGAAACAATGCACCACATTTTAGATAGAGAAAGCTTGAGAATGTTGGAAAAAATAACGATACTACTGAAAATAAAATAAAATTTTATTTATGAGGAATGAACTACAGACAGTTTAGTTTTAAAATGAGGAATAAACTACAGACAGGTTAGTTTTAACAGAGCTTTGAGTCCCCAGTGCCTTTTTGTTACCTTAGCACAGTTCTCCAAGGGGGGGGGGAAGGTGAGGCGAACATTTCTGAAGATAATTTTTAGGTTTTTAGGGACAGTTTTATAATTTTATGGTATTTCATTCTTTTTATTAATATTGTAAGTGGCCACACTAGAAAATCATGTGAGATTGTAATTTAGAATGCCAATACATTAAAATAGAATTGGTCATATCTGTATCGAAGCCTTTGTTTTTCTTTCCTTTTCTTTCCTCTTATCCCCTCCCCTCTTCTTTCTCCCTTCCTTCCTTTTCTTTACATTTTCATAATAAAATTGTCAATCAAAGAGAAATTTCCCCAAATTTACTTTATTGACTCAGCCATGTTTACAACCCATAAAATAGGATAATAAACTGCAAAATATAACTAAACTCCATTCATACCTCAAGAAATGTAATTTTGATAGTGAACAAACTAAGGCTTCAGTTATCACAGGTATTTAACAATGGAATTAACAAAGGAAGAAAATACCTTATAAAATTGACCAATCTGGTATATTTGTAAGGAAGCCACTCATTCCCATCAACAATGTACCTCCCTGAGTAACTGGTACTGTCTCATATTTGATAGAGAAAATTAATATACTTCTTATACAAAGCTTGAAGCATAATCTCATTTAAGGACATAAACCAACAATTTAATGAATGGATCCCAATATTGTTTTAATTTTCAGTCTTCTAATTTTAACAAAGTTACTAAAGGAACAAACAAACAATAAAATCAAAACATAATGAACTATTGATTCTTTTGTTGTGAACTCATTCTGCTCCTCAACGTATACTTTGAAATCACAATGTATTATATGAACAAATAATAGTACATGAAAAAGAAGGGGAAGCAGAAATGACAGCTAAAATTTTCTCATTAAAACCAATCTAAAACAATGTTTGTATTCAGAATTAAGCAAGACTTTTTAATACGTCTTAATTTTATGATACTGATTGCCACTGGAAATCTATAAAGTACATAAGCAAGGAACCCTCACGGTCACTCAGAATTTTAACAACATTCCCTTGATGATTTTGAACAAACACATATCATTAAAAATGAAAAAGATGCATAGGAAATACAAAATTGTTGCTGAAGTTATAGAATTTTCCACCCATGTTGACATGGCCATTCATAGATTCGATAAGCACAAAGGGAGAAAGGAGAAATATGTTTGAATCCTTCAACCATGCACTGACAACAATTTCTGAAGCAAACTGCTTAAAGTAGTTTATTGCTTAATTTAGTATTGTTTGTCTAGCCTGGGTTATACGTAGGAAATCTCCTTAATTATTTCTGCTGGTTTCTGCAGTAATTTAAGTAGCAAAATAACTGTTTTACATCCAAAGAAGATAGATAGTATACGGTTAACAGACTTAGTGTACGAAACCAAATAATATATATACTTAAAAGGCAGAATCTGAATTAATATCTATTATCTTTTTTTTTTTTTTTTTTTTTTTTTGCCAAGTATTGCTTTGTATGTAGGGGAACAGTACCCTTTGAACTGAAACATTTTTCTTCATACTTATTTCTTCATTACAAACATCCCAGTTTTCTTCAATATAAAAGAGCCCAGAAATATACCTGAAGTAAAAACCATTCCCCTTTATGTAATTTTCAAGGGGCCTTTAGAGTATCTCTCCCCAATGATTACAGGGTATTTCTACATAGGCTGTCATTTTAAGGTGAAAAATTTGCAAGGACAGTCACACCATCTGTCATCAACGGGGTTCCCTGACACCCAGAGCTGCTCTGAAATGGCCAGCGGCCTCCTGCATAACAAAGACCTTGCCCTTGGCATTGTTTCTTCCTTGACCTGTGCTGAGAGTCCTTCAAAGGGGGCTTCACTGCAATCATTTCAGGGCTGCTTTTCAGGGATGGGGGTTTCCAAAGAAAAAAATTCTTTATGCATATACAGAAATTTGAGATGCTCTGGCCTTGCGTTTAAGCTGATGGAATAAACCCTAGAAGTTTCTTATTAGCTTTGTTTCTCTGATCCCTGAATGTAAACCTACTTAGCATTATTTTTGTTTGTTTCTGCTTTTGAAAGTTTCTTTAAGATATAATTTAGATGTGAAGCAATCCATATATAAAGTGAGAGTGTGCTGGTTAAATGTGACTAAACCATTCAAATACAGAAGCTGTGTCATAATAAGTGAAAAATACACCTTCTAACCAACAAAACCCCAGTAGAAGTAAAAAAGTCATTCTTACTTTCATGTCAAGTATCACTTACTCCTTTTAAATACCATACAGTACAATCACACTATAGGTTACTTGTGCCCAGAGAAGGATTAGAGCTGTAGCTCACAATATTTATACAAGAAAACAGACAGAGAAAATGTCAACTATTGTGAAACACCTTTACTAAGCAATGTATACTTTCATATGCCTGACATGTAAAGACATAAAGTTGAGGCTTCCTTTTTTTTTTTTTTAATTTACCATGGCTGTAAATATACGCATATGTTCCCTAATTTAGGAAACTCTAAGCTAGAGTTCCCTTTTAAGAGAATAAAATTTGAAAATTAGGAAGATTGTTGTCAAAAGAAGCTCCAGCCATTTCTAAGAATAAATGAGTAAACACAAAAGGATATTCCCTCTGTCAACATAATTAATGGCAAGATTTTATGAGCTTCATTTAGTCCCCGAGACATAGTTATATACAATACATGGAGTGTGTGTTTATGTGCACCATAGTATAAATATGTAAAAGTCACATCATTAAATCTTTTATATGTCTGTATTCATAATACACAAAGCTGTTTTTAAATTATTTAAAGATCTATTCTCTCTTCCATATACATTAATACTAATAAGAGTTGCCGTCAACATCAAAGGAAAATGAGACCTCTAATTAGAGTTCTGATCTGCCCTGAGAGTCACATTGCAGAATGAGCAAATATGAAATGAGTTGGGCATTAGAGAAGCTAACAATCAGTCCTCTTTCTCAACTTCTGATTACTGCAAGATTTCAATGATTTCTTAACAATAAGATATAATCACTTTCCATTTCAATTTGTAAACATAAAATTACATATGACCGATTTCCAAAGAAGAATATGATAGAACAGATAGAGATGTCATGTCTGTATATGTTAGGCTATGGGATGGTTACAATAGCTCCAGAAATTTTAAATAGGTCCAAATTTTAGAATTGGTGATAGCACCTAATTTTCTTTTGCTTTAGCCTTTTTTGATTATCATTTTGACCACATGCATGGTCTTCCAAATGACAAATTCCCCGCTGGAATTCTGATTGCATAATAGCTTCTGCCCTCTTATTGCTAAATGGTTAAAGAATAAAACAACTAAACAAACACAGAATTAAATATATGATGAAATCTATTTCTGAATATCAAAGTAATATATTCAAATGTTAAAAAGATCTCAGATGAAAAAATAACCCTATTCTGTAACTTTAATTTGACTGCTACTTTAATTTTCCTGTCCTGGAACAATTATCATTATGAAAAATTTCATTCATATACAAAAAAGACAGAATAGTATAATGAATTCATGTGCTTATGTCACCAGCTTTACCAATATCAAATCATGGCCAATCTTGTTTATATATAACCTCCTTCCTATTAGTTTTAAGAAAATCCCAGATAATATATTCTATCCATAGGTATTACAGTATGTATCTATTAAGATACTACACTATCATCACATCTAAAATTACCAATATTTCATTAATATTATCAAATATCTCATCAGGGTCCAAATTTATTTTCAAATGTCATAGTCAAAGTTTATTTAAATAAGGACAAAATAAGACTCACACACTGAGTTTGGTAGGTAGGTATCTAAGTCTCTTTTAATCTAGGTTATCACTCCTCTATCTTCTTTTTTACCTCTTCTAACTTAGTAGTTGAAAAACTGGTATCTTTATGCTACAGATTTTTACCACAGTCTTAATTTACCTAATTGCATCCTTGGGGTCACATTTTGAAATTGCTAGGACACCAATCACTAGTCTGAAAATTATTAAATAAGTAGAAAAAACATTAATTTATCTTGCCTTCTGACATTAAACATTTGATCATAGAAAACTATTCTTTATGGAAGATTTGCAATTAATATATACATGAGAAATAGCGGAATAGGAAAAAATGCCATTTTAAAGCCTCCATTCAAATAATGTATCTAAGTTGCAATCATCAATGGTTATTAAAATCATTACACATGAAGTTAACAGGGAACTTTATAATGAATAGATGAGATCAACCACCGCTGATTCACAACTAATATTGACATGACCAAACTGGGACAAGAAATTCCATGCCTTGTGATGTGATGCAAGGAATTACAGAGCATCATTCATGAAGTACTCTAGTCAATAAATAACTAACCAGATTGAATCAAGTCTCTAGATCCAGTATCATTTTACAGAAATATGGGGAATAGTGGAGCATGTTAAAGAACATTATATAAAGATGCCATTGGCATCTGCAGAATCTGAGAAATGTTATATAAAATAAAATAATCCAGTTTATTCAACAAATAAATGCTGAAAGATAATGCCTACTTAAGAGAGCAGATCAACAAACATCAATGTAAGAACCTTGTGAGATCCTGATTCAAATGAATTCACTACAAAAATACACTTTTGAGACGATTAGCAATTCTGACCTTGTGATCATGACACTGTGATTTTTCAAAAAATTCTTTTTTGTGAGAGATACACATTGATGTATTTATGGACAAAATTATAGATATGTGAGAATTTCTTTAAAATCCTCCAGTGGTAGAGCTAAAGTGAGGGGCGCTGCAATAAACGATGAAACACGATTATAGAATGTTGATAATCATAGAAAGTGGCTCATGTGCATACTTATGTGCTTTCATCTGTATGTTTGAACATTTTCATGTGAAAGTGTATTTTAAAAAGATAAGAATTCATTTTCCAACTAGAAGTATCTTTGAATGCTTACCTACCACGAGATTGAGAATGAAGTTGACCAGATATTAAGCATGATTCTTCCTCAAGCAATTCCTTCATGTTTTAGAGAAAGAGATGTACACATTGATGGAAAAGTCCTGTTACAGGGCCCTAACCCTTGTGACTCAAGGTGTAGTCTGTGGACCAACAGCACTACCAACACCTGAGTGCTTGGTAGAAGTGCAGAATCTCAGGTTCTACCCTTTTCCTAATGAATCAGAATCTGGATTTTATAACAAGATCCCCAGGTAATCCCTACGTACATTAAAGTTTGAGAAGTACTGTTACAGATCCCATTCTTCTTGGCTCTTTTTCCATTAATTATTTATTAATTTATGTTCAATTTTTTTTCCTTTCACTGACTCCTTCTCAACTGCATATAAATGAATGAACAAACAAATTAATAAACTTGCTTCTAGTTCATTGCTGACCCAAAACCCTTGGCTTCCATGAGAAACACACATACCCTTAAAACAAATCCCCCTGTTTTGAATTAAGCTTACTCTAATAGGTTTCTTTTGCCTGCAACAACAGAACTGAATTTATTATCTTCTTCACTATTTTTTTTTCTTAAAGCATGTTCCATATTAGTTTTCAACAGCACCAACTACTCAGTCACCCTGAAAACTAAAAGTCATTCTTGACCCACCACTTATATTACAGCTGTAGTTCAAACTCTACTCATCTCTCACTCAGATTAATCAATACATTCCTATGATGGTTAATTTTATGTGTCAATGTAGAGAGTGTTCTTAGATGAGATTAACATTTAAACCAGTGGACTCTGAGTAAAGCAGATTGTCCTGTATGATATGGGTGAGCCTTATCCAATTAGGTGACGGCTTGAATAGAACAAAAGACTGCCGACTGCCTTTGGACTTCATCTGCACCATCAGCTCTCCTGGGTCTTCAGCTGCAGATTTAGACTTGTCAGCTTTCCTAATCACATAAGCCAATTCCTTGTAATAAATCCCTCTCTATCTACTATCCCATTGGTTCTGTTTCTCTGGAGAACCCTGACTAATAGAGAGTTTAGTATCAAGAAATAAAGTACTGCCAATAACTAAAAATGTGGAAGTGGCTTTGAAATTGGGTAATGGGAAGAGGCAGAAAGAGTCTGGGGAAGTGTGTTAGAAAAAGCCTAGATCGTTGTGAAGAGACTGTTGGTAAACATACGGACTGAAAGTTGATGCTGGTAAAATCTCAGCCAGAAATGAGGAACATTTTGTTGGAAACTGGAGGAAAGGTGATCCTTGTTTTAAAGTGGCAGAGAATTTGGCTGAAGTGTGTTCCTGTGTTTTGTGGGAAGTAGAAGTTAACAGTAATGAACTTGGATATTTAGCGGAGGAGATTTCTAAGCAAAGAGTTCGACGTGGAGTCTGGCTTCTCCTTACTGCTCATAGTAAAATACAAGAAATGAAATAAGTTTAAGGGGTTGTTAAGCAAAAAGAAACCAGAATTTGAAGATTCGGAACATTTTCAACCAAGCCATTATTGCAAGAAAAGGAGAAAGTATGTTCAGCAAAGAACACCAAAGGTGTGGCTGGGCAAACACTCTATAAAGCGATTACCCATGGATTTAATCAAGCATCTCAGCAGAAGCCAGGAATAGAGATGGAACTGTGCCAACAGAGGCACTTCCAGTGTAGACTAAAGTGGACAGCGATAGAACAAAATAAAGACAAGCTTTCAGACTTCGGAGAGTCTACAAAACAGACGTGAGAGCTATCCAACTGCAAGCTTGCCTTATCCTTCAAGAAATAAGAAGAAGGACCCTGAAGGTGCCACTACTCAGGGGGCAAGACTGTCACCTCTACAGTTTCAAAGGGTGAGGCTGTCTCCTCCAGATTTCAGTGAGCCGAGCCGAAGCTGCCCAGTGTCTCCAGTGTAAGGCGGCCACCCAGAGACAGGGCCACTAGGACTGTGGGGGCTTTGCCGCTGTCCCGGTGGGTCGAGAACACAGCATTAAGCCAAAGAGGATTATTCTCAAGAGGATATACAAATGGCAAATAGACATATGAAAAAATGCTCAACATCGCTAATCATCAGAGAAATGCAAATGAAAACCACAATGAGATATCACCTCACCCCAGTCAGAATGGCTTTCATCAACAAAACAAATAGTAACAAGTGTTGGAGAGGCTGTGGAGAAAAAGGAACTCTCATACACTGTTGGTGGGAATGCAGACTGGTGCAGCCGCTATGGAAGGCAGTGTGGAGGTTCCTCAAGAAATTACGAATAGAATTACCATATGACCCAGCAATCGCTCTCCTGGGTATCTACCCCAAAAATATAAAAGCATTTCTCTATAGAGACACGTGTACGCCAATGTTCATTGCAGCTTTGTTTACGGTGGCCAAGACATGGAAACAACCAAAATGTCCTTCGATAGATGAATGGATAAAGAAGTTGTGGTACATATACACAATGGAATGCTATTCGGCGTTAAGGAAAGATGATATAGGAGCATTTGTGACAACATGGATGGATCTCGAGAGAATAATGCTAAGTGAAATAAGTCAGACAGAAAAAGCAGAGAACCCTATGATTTCACTGATATGTGGTATATAAACCAAAAAGAACAAGACAAACAAATGAGAAACAAAAACTCATAGACACAGACAATAATTTAGTGGTTACCAGAGGGTAAGGGGGTGGGGGGTGGGTGATGAGGGTAAAGGGGATCAAATATATGGTGATGGAAGGAGAACTGACTCTGGGTGGTGAACACACAATGGGATTTATAGACGATGTAATACAGAATTGTACACCTGAAATCTATGTAAATTTACTAACAATTGTCACCCCAATAAAATTAATTAAAAAAATAAATAAATAAATAAACAAATATTAAAAAAAAAAAAAACATCTAAGGGAATTTGCCCGGCTAGCTTTTGGACTTGCTTCGAACTTATGACCTTTTCTTTTTTAAAGCTTCTCCATTTTGCAATGGAAATGCCTATTCTATGCCTGTGTCACCACTGTATTTTGGAAGTACATAAATTGACTTATTTCACAGGTTCACAGCTGGAGAGGAATTTTGCCTTAGGAGTAATCATACCTCAAGGATCACCCATATTTAGATATTTAGATAAGACTTTGAACTTAGAGTAGATGCTGAAATAAGTTAAGGCTTTGGGGATGTTTAGGATATACAGTGAATGTATTTTGCATGTGAAAACATGAGTCCAGAGTGTATAATGTTACAGAAAGAATTGTGTCTGCCCAAACTTTGTATGTCGAAGACCTAACACCGAAGTGACTGTATTTGGAGGTATTTACAAGCAGACTAATACAATTCTCAAAGCATCTCAAAGAGTCTTTCATCTCACCACTCTCTGATAACTTATCCACAGAGCTGATAGGCCCATCTTCCTGAAAGGTAACCTAGATAAATTTCCTGCTGAGCTCAAGACATTTCAATGCCCATCCTGTCCACTGGATAACATTCGAAGTACCTAGTATGACACACAGGACACTGTGATCCCTGCTTGACTATCCAGTGTCATTTCCTGCCTAACACAGACAAACAACCAATGCTCCAGAGAGACAAATCCAACCACTTGCAGTTCTCCTAAATTGTCATGATGATTCATAACGTATAAGGTTGCCCTTCATGGACTGTCCCCTTCCCCAGGCCACGTGGCAAACTGCTACTCATCCTCAAGCATTTAGACAGGGTCTTCCCTTCAATGAAACATTTGACCTCCCTGGACCACACAGATCATACCTGTCCTTGTACTATTGCTACATAAACCTCATTAGACCTCTAGAACAACACTTTTATTATTTGCTCAAAACTGCTCCCTTTTGAGACTGTGCATTCTTTGAAGACTACACTTCATCTGCATGTCCTCTGTCCTTGTCACGTTGACTACTCAATTACTAACTGAAAGATAAAAAGAAAATTAATGAGGCATAAGAAGTATCCTATACTGGGTCCAGCTCATCTCTAATCTAGAAGATCTGTAAGAGATCAAATTAGGAAAATATTCTAAAACATGGAAGACTGCTGAGATTTGTATGATTTGAGAAGCCAAGGAAGCAAGGAACAAATTATTATTATAATTCTACATTGGTCTCCCCAGACTCTCAATATCTGTGTGACTTATGATAATCACAACACATTTATACTAGAGTTCACTTTATTATGTTTAATTTACTTATGTAATGCTATTATCAGTCATTTTACTCATTCCTGAAAAGAGGACTCACTGTGTAAGGAAAAGCACTAAGTTAGAAAGCAGAATACATGGGTCCCTTGCTCTGTGACTTGTGACCAAACACAATCTCTGGAGTGTCAGTTTTCTTATCTGAAAAATGGGATTTCAATAACCAACCAGTTCATCTCACAGAGTAGTTTTGAAGATGGGATGGGATGATATACAAATGCTTTATAAGTTGTCATTCAATAACGTTATTTCGTAGTGAACTAGCAATGTTTGTGCATATCATCAACAGTGCTCTGCGTTTGGCCCCAGCTCTCTGTGGCTCTTTTGATTGACATTGAGTGGAACATTTAAATTTTCTGAACTTTAATTTCTTTAAATGTAGAAGTAGGATGGTATCAGAAAATTCTTCCAATGGAAAATGCAAAGCTAAAATACTTTGACTTAATAACATATAAAATTTAAGATATTTTTATTATCCTAATTATGTGACCTTGGACAAATCATGTAACTATTTATGTTACTTTACTTGTGGATAAAATGAAAATATAATAGGCCTGTTAGGAGATTGATAGAATGTGCATAAAGTGTTTAAGTAGCACATAATTGGTTAGTATTATCGATTATGATAATTATATTAATAGCACTAGTACATACCATCATGAGGCTACTGCTAGTAAAAAATGTCCCTTGAGAACTAAATCTGCAAAGTACTACATGACTTTGACACTTTTTATTGACTTCAAAAAACCTAATACTTGTTTCATTTCAGAGGGTCACAGCATAAAATAGTAGAATTGGTCATTAATACACAAAATAAATACAATTCATAATATTTGCTTAATAAACAGTATCTTTAATATCTTGTGCACGTACATGGTGTCCTTTGGAGAGTACTGGTCTTTGATCTTTGCTCCTTAGTCAAATCATCAAGTTTGATTGACTCACTTCTCTATTCAGCATATTGCTGCCACTTACCAAACTGTAAAATATTATCCTTATACAAACACACCAACAAAACTATTACTATTATCTAAAGAAAAGACTATGTGAATGAACTAATCAGAGACAGTTTTGGGGACGCAGAGAAAAAACCGAGAGTGGTTAGATGGGTGTGTGGGAGGGGGTTGGGGATAAGGGGAAAGGTGAAGGGATTTGGAAGCAGCTGGTAACCACAAGATGGCCTCAGGGTTTTTTTGAAAATTAATTTGGGGAAGGTATTCTATAATGTTGTAAAGATTTTGTTGGGTATCCGATGGACATGCGTCCTATTTGGGAGACCACCTCAGGGATACTGTGGATACCTGATCATGGCATTGTACACCAGAAGCTAAACATTAATGAATGCCAACTATAATTTTATATATATAATGTGATGGTTCAGTGTGAGGTCGGAGGGATAGTGGATGGGGGGGGAGGTTCACAGTGTGAGGGATGTGGATGATGAACGTCTAAGTATTGCCTTGTTTTGTACACCTGAAACTAATAAATAAATTAATTAATTAAAAAAAAAAACTATTACTATTAAAGTTGTCATTGTAATACCCATTTCTATATATGAACCGTTTTTGTGAAGATTACTTAAAAATACACATGTATACATATTTCTAAATTATATGCCATATACACTTATTACATACTCGTATATACTTCTAAAATAAAGTGGAAGGAAGGATGGGGATGAGGGGGAACCAATGAGAATAACACCTAAACTGATTTCCCAGATTTGTGACTTCAAAAACAATACCCAACAGCTATACAAGGGTAATGCTGAACATGATGAAGAGAAAACATCTACTTTATTTTATTGTTTTAAAAAGCTATTTGTATAGCATAATGGAAGTCAATAGCCCGTTTTCTGAAGGACTTATTTTCAGAGGATAGTTGACTCACTAGGTATATCGGCTTTAATTTTCTATCTATATTTCTCACCAATTTATAAGTCTGAATATTTAGGACTCACAGATGGCCTCCATCTGAGGAAAAAAAACACAACTATTCAGGAAGCAAGATGCTCTTGATACCTCATGAGGAGAAGGGAACTTGTCTCCAAGTGAAAGGAATTGATAGGAAACCACTGCCTTTAGCAGTAAGGTACTGGCGCTAGACATTGGTAAGAGTATTTCAAAATCTTTTTTTAAAGAGCAAATAGAAAGTATATCATGCAACATATTCTAATATTGTAAGTATGAAAATCCACTGGAAATCAATTTTCCAATTCAGTAAAATAAATTAGTGTTAGTAGAGACAGTGAAATAGCTTAAGGAAATATTTCACGACATAACAAATAAGTAAGAGATACTTATGCTCATTACTAAATATTTTCTATAACGTCTGAGCCCCTTAATATAGCAGGGTTCTATTAAATGGTGGTACATTTAAAGGGTTGTTTTACTATAATTTTATATATATAATATGATGATTCAGTGTGAGGTCGGAGGGATAGTGGATGGGGGGAGGGGGGTCCACAGTGTGAAGGATATAAATGATGAACATCTAAGTATTACCTTGTCTTGTACACCTGAAACTAATAAATTAAAAAAATAAAATAAATAAAAAAATCAAAAGTGTTGTTTTGATAGATTATTTATTACGTATGGAGAGTATGAGAACGGAAGCACTTTAAAACATGCCGCAGCTCACTTCCAAATGAGCTGATAATTTTATCTTCAGTGAAAGCCTTCAACTACTTTTATAATGTGTATGTGGAGTTAGTTTATCTACCTAAACATGCCTTTGAGATTAGGTGAGAGGGGTTTTGGAACTCTCCGTCTCCTTAAGAGCAGAAACATTTTCTTATTCCTTAAAATGAAGCATTTTTACAGCTACCACAGATATTCTCAGGAGCCTTGATTTGATCAAAAATAGTTTGGCCAGAGGCACAAAAATTTGCAAATATAGAAGACAGTGAAAGAATAAATCAAGGTAATAGAGAAACCATATAACTCTCTTTCTGGCACAACACAAGTGCTAAAATAAATGGTATTCATTATTATTGTTAATGCTATTATTGGATCATTATAAAATATTCTAGGCAAAATATATTCCTCTAATTATCATTTGTAGCATGTTCACTCTACTACCTTTAGAAAATTCCAAAATTCAAATAATTTCAAATGTCTTTCTGGCTTTCAAGACATTTGAGACTAAAATAAAGAATCTCCTCAAAAATCCTTTGGCAGATTTTTAAAGAAACTTGGATTAACAAAATTACTTCCTAAAATATCTTCCAACTTTTAAGATAACTAGTGAAATTGTTATTATATTATATTGCTTTTTGATTATTTTTTATTTGATTGGTGTTATTAGTTATAGGTCAAATTATCAAGCACTAGATTTTTTTTTAATCTCATAGGTACATTTCATAGGACATTGGGGCGTTTTATAGATAATGTGTACTGGAGATTTATGCTCTTTTTACAGAACTAGCAGCTTATTTTTATGATTTTGCATTATTATAGATGTTTACAGTTGTTTTATAGTTGCTTTTATGACATATTATGTATAAAATCTATGATTTGTTTGGTACTGAGTACTTGATTAGGGATAAAACTATGCTTATAGCCTTCTGATGAGGAAATAATATCCAGTTTATTGAGAAGCACTGCTTCTCCGCTTATATTACTGAGTGAAAGAGGATCAGTGTCTTTATTAAGTGAGGCACAAATTATGCCAAAAATCACATTCTACAGTACTTTTCCTGGTAACAAAATATTTTGTATAAACATCTGGCAACTGAGAACTAACAATGACTTTTATTTAGTCAAAATTGGACACAATTATTTGGATTTTCATATTCTTAATATATTTTATATGGCTTCATTATGGGATGAGTTTTTCTTTCTAATCCCCACACCTCACCACTATCACCCCTTCTCCCCACTCACACACAAATGCACTCATACCTCCATCTTTCTGGTGCTGACGTAACACAAGAGAGCCTTATGTTCTAAAACTCAACGCACTGGGAGGGAGACAGAATTGTTACCCCCATCAGGGAGAGGAGCTTTAGGACCAGAAGGATAAACTTTTGAGAGTTTGCTTGGTTTGCTTATTTTAAACATTTCCCCCCAGAGCGCATACCGTTGAGAAATATCATCATCCTGCACCCTTGACCTTGGGATTTCAAGCTCCAGTGCAACTAGCTGGAGTCTAGAATGACTACCAAGGGGGATGGGCAGATTAAAGGTGCTAAGTATCTATGGAGTAGAAGAGAAGGCCTAAGGAAAACCCCAGGAAGGAACAGGTGATAAATCTCTGGGATAGAAAATCCGTGTCAATGCATTGAGATCGGAGACAGATTGAGATTGAGTAGAATTGTGAAGCCACCCCAGACCATGTCTACCCTGTGAACTCTCTAAATTGGACAATGTTACTAAAGCTGAAATTAAAAAAAACAAAAAACAAAATTGATTGCAAAACCTTCAGAATTTCCTATGGATGTTTATCCAGACAAAGGTAAGCCACACTTTCATTCTTTCCTTCTGCTCTTTTCTTACCATTACCAATGGACATCTAGTTTTCTATGTTGCAAGAAGAAAACAAAAATCATAGGTTGGTCCAACCAAAAAACTTTTTATTGACTGTGGTCTCTTTTAAATAATAATAATACACTGAAATGTATTAACTACCTAAAAACTGAACCTCAACAAATCCTAAGACACCATCTTTGCTATTCAGTATTTAAATTGTTTAGTAACTTAGGAGTTCTGTCATAGATTTAATGTCTACTATTGTTCTTGAAAAACTTAAACTTCCTATATACTTAGTCACTGTTTGAGGGTTACTAAATTATAGATTTTGCATTCTTGCTGGCATGTTTTTAAAATCAAACATAGATTTTTCAAGGAACATTTTAAATGTGCTAATGTCCAGGAAAATAAGTAAGCAAACTCAAAAAATTAGTAGCAATGATGCAAGTTAGTGGATTTATTTGGGACCCTTTGAGTACATTTTGATGTATTGAAGAGAGCTGCCATAAGCCAAGTATGAGATAAGTACAGTTCAAATTAGAAAGCAGCTTTATGAAGAGAAATAATTCGTTAGCCAAAGTTAGAGCTACTTAAAACTACCTTTTAAAACCTTCTCCCCAGACCCAGCTGTCGCCTTAATTACATAATCAGGTCAATTGTGATGCTCATTTGTAACTTTGCTATCAGGTACGGCCAGATGTTTTATTTAACCTCTAATATAAATAAAACATCTGATGAAGTTTTGCAATGCCTTTGTAAACAACTGTTTGATCTGGAAACTTAATGCTGAAGCAGCTATACTGATCCGGTCATTCTCTCTACATAATGTCGAAGTAAATGTCTTGATCTTTGGGAAAACTGCTGCTCTAGGTATTATAAAGTCTCATTACAGCATGTTAGATTACTTTCAAATGGCTAATATCTAGTCAACACATGTTTAGTCTACCAAATGAGAATTTATTAAGTATATTTAAAATGTACCAAGAAACTGCTGGTCTATTTCTTTGAGAATGAAATTGCAAGTTGAGTGCATTGTTAAGGCAATTTTATTATATACTTAACACAAAACAATGTTTCAGCAGACCTTACTATGGGCACTGAATAAACCACACACTTGTATTCTTTTCCAGGATTATTAAATACAGCCAAGAATGATATGCCTCATGTATTCATATTTTTTATTCCTTGGTTAACATGGGCATATTTTTAACATTAGTAATTATTTCATGTGATTAAAATAATGATTGGATGGTAAAGAGTTGATGCTTAAAGCACTTAAAATTAAATTAAGATAATATTTTAGATCTGTATAAAACGTTCAGCATTTCTGAAAGGACAAATATCTAATATAAAGTAAATAAGCTGCCATATTTCAAAATTTTAGCAGATGAATTTGTATGGTCCATCCTAATGAATATTGACCAAGCTCACATATTTTATATTTCTTGTTTAATGACTTGAAGGTTGAGGTGTTATGAAAAATAAGCTGGATGCAAATAAGGGAGCATTATAATATAAAATAATTCAGAGATTTTTGCTCAATATTGGAAAATCAAGTGCTTTTTTTAGATATTTTATTTATGTTTTAATAGACTTTAGCGTTATCAGGAATTTAAACATTTGTGGATTTAATGAGTAATCCATATTTTTATCGTGGACATTATATTATGGACTTTCCAAATAAACATTCCTGCGAATTTTTATATTTGGAGCTCTATAATTTATTGTTTTTCAACCCAAATTTCTTAGCTTGTTTGCATACCTTTAGTATTATTTGCATGCGTGACATTAAACAAGAATCACTAGCTTAAAATACTTTGCAAGGTAATATAGATATAGATAGATATAGATATAGATATATAGATATAGATACACTTTACTACTTTCTGTTTTGAAAGTAGCCATTGAGCCATTGAGCCATTTTTCCCCATAGGAAAGTTCCTGCATACACCTGCAAGAAAGAAGAATCTGCTAGGTGGCATAGCCAGGCTCCAGCCTGCTGACAAATTTTCACAGCTATCTCTTGATTTCTGAGTATTTCTGTACTATAGCTTAAAGTTAAGGGGATTCTAGGTTATAATATCCAGGGCCACACTGAGACCTAAGTTACTGGCTTACATTAAGCTATGCCAAGTGATTTAGGATGTATTTAACAGCCATAGGGAATGGAAGCATTGTCCACCAGCAAAGAGATACAGTGATGGCACCCTCTAACATGCAAATGTAGCTTGTATGACACTGGAAATCAATGGGATGAAGAGTGGCAATCCTGAGCAGTGGAAGCCAGGAGGAATGCTTAGTTGTACTACACAAGAATGTTGGTGGCAAAAATGGTCTTTGTACATATATGTATGCATGCATGTGTGTGTGAGTATGTGCTATATTTTCCCCAATGGGAAAAATCCATTTTAGTTTAGATCCTATTTAGTAACTTACTCTTCCTACTGGAATAAATGGATTAAAAAATTCCTTTCATCACCACCACAGTGGCCTACCATAGCCCATAGGGGTGAAAACAGAAAGAGAGATAAAAGCTGCAGAGCCACACAAACATAAACAAAAGCCATTCCCCAATAAGAAACTCACAGAAGCAAGCATTCTGAAGAACAGAAGTAAGCAAAATCTCTGCATTGCTCTATTGATAACATCCTGCACTGGAGATGAGCTTTGAAATCCATAATTAGAAAAGAATAAGCTCAATGATGAAAGGAAGGAACCAGACCAAAACAAGATGGTTAGGAATAGTCATCCAATACTTTTAACAGGATGTGAACAATTGAAGAAAAGTGTTAACCAGACCGGGATATTTCTCTCAGTTATCCTCAGCTAAGGAATATTCTTCATAAATTTCTAATGAGACAATATTGCAAATGACCTCAGAACCCTTATGTATCATTTATGGCTTGTTGTACATTATATTTAAATCAACCATACCTAGTTATCATTCCAGACTGTGGGTTCACTAATTCAAACCTAATCGTTTTGTTAATGTTTGGAGACAAGAATTCCTCCAGGTAAGATTGTAAATAGATCATTGCAGCCACCATTTTTATACCCATTGTGGGTAGACCAAATAAGTAGCACCACTGATGGCCAAACCTATTGTGACAACATGCTACCCATTACACCTTGCAGCTCTGCGAACTATCTTCAGAGTAATCCCTTTGTGGTCTAATTTTTCCATCTCAAGATCCTTAACTTAATTACATCTTCAAAGTCCCTTTTGTCATGTGAAGTAACATAGTCACAGGTTCTGGGGATTAGGACATGGACATCTTTGGGAAGCCATGATTCTGTCTACCCCATATTTTATTGTGTGTGGAAATGTATATATTAACAATAAAATTACATACAGATTTACCACTATGTAGGATGTCTATGTGGTAATATTATAATTTTTAAACAATAACACTAATGTGACAGTTATAATAATGTGGCCACCAAACCTTAAACTATTTTTAAGACGTCTATTTGGCAATTGCTATTTGAACCTATAGCATATTTTTGAACAGATCTTAATCTTTCAAACATGAAATGTATTTATGTAATGATAGATGGAACCCTAAACTGATGGACAAAATGGTTGCTTCTAATAGATACTTTGGATTTTAACAGAAGAAAACAAATAATTACCACTACAAAAAAATTAGGCTGATTTTTATTATGTGATAAGACTTATTATTAATAATACTATTATTACTAAGTGCCCGGCCATGTTCTAAATCTTATACATATATTAATTTATTTAATCCTTATAACAACACATTGAGTTACGTGCTATTATCCCTCCATTTTAAAATGAGAGAACTGAGGAATAGTAGTTAAATAATTTGCCCCAAATCAAATAGCTAGGAAGAGGCAGAGATGGGATTTGAACTCAGGCCCTCTGGCTCGGGAGTCCATGCTTACTCTGTAGACAGCTCCAAAAAATTAGTACTTTAGAGCCAAAGTCCTTCAGGAGGTCTCAAATGCATTTATTCTGAATATACAGTTGGAGAGATAATGGGGCTGAGTGTTTGAGGCACTTACCAATGCTTTTATTGTGAAATGCTCATTCTGAATTTTAAACGACTTCTTTCTGTTATTAAGCTTTGTTTTGGGAACATTCCTTGCTTTACTCTTTGGGTGTATTTGGATCACTAATATTCTAAAAAGCCACTAATCAAATGGAAATGAGTATTGTGATTTTAATAATTTTAATCTTTTGTAATCAGACATACTCACACGTGTGTCTGCAAGGTAATATGACTAGCAAAATGATAGAGCTTACCTATGAAAACTGGATCCTTCCTAGTATGACATGGTTTGTTCATTAGAATCGGTTCATCATGCCAGTTAGCTATTATTTCCTCAATTCAATTTACCCTCAAAAGAAAACACTGTCTTTTCACAAAAGTGAAAAACGTAGATCAGGGAAAAACATACACCACAAAGGTCCTTATAAGAAGGAGGCAGGTATTTCAAAGTCAGAGAAGAAGTGATGACAGAAGCAGAGGTTGCAATGATGTGGCCATAACCAAGCCAAAGAATGTAGGCAGCTTCTAGAAATTGGAAAGGGAAAGAAACGGATTCTCTCCTACAGCTTCCATAAGGAACTCATCTCCACCATCCGATTTCAGCCCACTGATAATGAAGTTAAGACCAAGTTTGAATCTCATTTCTGCTACATTCTGTGGACATAGGCTACTCTCTAAAACCCCCCAAATCAAGAAGCATCTTGAGCATTTACATTCTATCATTTTTCCTGCATGTATTCACCCAGCACAGTGCTTTGTACATAATAGCCAGTGAATAAGAATTTGTTGAATAAATAAACGTATCTCAAATATGTGAAACCTTTGCCATAAGGGAGAGACTAAAAGACTCAAATCAACCATTTCTATCCGACTAGGTCCTCAATAAATACATGAATGTGTTATCAATATATTTACAGAGGCTACAACATAGAACACTAAAATAATAAAATCATTCAGCATAAAATTGTGAGTTAGAAGGATTAAAAATTATCTAGTTCTATTTCCTCCTTTCATAGATGCTATAACCAAGGCCTACACACTTAAAAGTGAATTCTTTCTGAATGGTTTGCATATTTAAGAGGGCCATGGATTACAAACTCTGACCCTTTTCATGAAGCTTTGGTAAAAAGAAAGAAAAAAAAGTCTTCACACATCTTTCTTGTGTTTTCATGACCAAATAATATTTAAAGAATTAGAGGATACAAGGAAAACTTTGAAGAAGTCATCTGGCTCCCAGAAATAAACTGCAAAACTTGGACCCACTAAGCAGAATTCAGAGTACACATCTGTAATTGTACCTCCGTCTCTTAAGAAGTAATAAAATCAGAAAAGGTGGACGATACCTCCAATGTGTTTGATGATAATAGAATCAGTGAGACAGCCCAGTATCATCTCAAACTAAAATTCGGAGCCTTTCCCAAAAGGTATTATTTAAGCCACTGTAAACAACTAGGAATCAGAAACCACATTTTACTTTCCTGTCACAAAGCATCTGAAGAATATTACATTGAAATTTCAATAAGAATAACACTACACTGATAACAGACTCTATTCAAAATTTAATAAAGCATTAGTCCCTTAATCAAAACATGACTATGAGGCTTGGACTGTCGCTGGAAAGCAGAATAACATGAACAAAAGAGAAATGGAACTGTGTCTGAATATCAACGCTACAAACAAATAACATCTCGTTACATATGCAGCAATTAAAGGCAGGAACTTCAAAGCTACTCACAATTTATCTTTATCAAGCTCATGACCCAGGAAAAGTTTGAATCATGAAATCAAAGTAGATATGTGGTAAATATCAATCAAACGCCTTAACACATATATGACTATAAATGCATTTTTGCATATGCTGAAGACTTTATCTACATTATATAAAATTTTGACCAAAGCACATGGATTATAAACATATATGTATAAGACGGCCACCAAACTTTGTAATTATAAGGAAAATAAACTTGGATTTAAAATTATACATGTAATTGGTATAAAACTAAGTTTTCCGTCTAATTCTATATACGTAATGGTTTTAAAAGTACCTTTTCTGGAATCAGACTTCCTAGGTCTAATTCCTGATACTATTGCTTATGGACTTAGGGCAAGATATTAAAACAGTCTTCTCATGGATAAAATTAAAATAACAATACTACTTCAGAGAGTTGTAAAAATTTCATGAGGTAATGCTTAAAACTCATAGGTTCACTATCACTATTCAGAAAAATGTTCCTAATTGAAAAGTTTTAGAAATAAAACCTGCCTGAGAAAGAAAGCTTCAGTTCCATTGATAAATATATCCCAGTAGTCTCCAAAACTGAACTTGGTTATTTTGACTCCTTCTAACACCTGAATAATGATTTGTGAAAACCATTTACAACCTGAGTCCTCAAATTAGTGTATTTATACAGGTTCAATCAGGTTTTAATAATGCCATGATAACATCCAATTCCATCTTACAAGTTCATTTTCAAATTCAAGCTGACTGCTCATATGAACAGTTCTGCTCATGTGGACCATGAATTTCACTGAATTAAAAAAATTTAATAAAACAAAAACACATTGTCTTGCTGTAGAGTTACTGTGTGTTAATAGTTATGCAATATCAAATATGTGCTTTTAAAATTTTTTTTTGGTATACATACTCTTTAAATTTATTTTCTTTTAATTTCTGAGGCTGTTCCCCTTAGATGTTAATGAGCTGGTTAGTAGCTTTATGATTTTCCTGTCCCCTGGTCTTTCCTTTGGACCTGAGCACAGACCATATTCTCTATCATTTCAGTGGAACATCAGCTCTTCGTCTTCAGACCAGTATAAAGCAGGGTGTGAGTCATGTTGGGCATGGCTCAGGAGTGGAGCAATATAAACACAGCTATGGCAAACACCATCAGGTGTACGAGTACATGGAGTTTGTGAAACAAATGGAGCTGAGAGGTGTCAGATTTTAAGCAAGGATTGGGGCATTCTCCGTTCATGGAGAGGAAAGGAGGGCCTGAGCTTCTGGAATGTGACAGAAAGATAGGCTGCATTTGAAAGGGAGATCTGGCTCCAATAACAGCCAGAAGTAAAGTCCCAGTGTTTCAGAAAGTCAGTGGAGTCTTAATGCCCCTTCCTACTAGGTTCCCTAAGTGAACAGCCTGTCCCTGATTTGCTTCAGTCTCATGGGAAGACAACCACACTATATTTCCAGCTCTATAGTAGCAGTTGTTCAACTATATAGTCCTAGGCATACTAGTTGTTCTGTCTTCACACTTCCTCTTATGCAATCTTTACTAGACTCCTCGAGATCCTACTAATGTTTTGATCTAAATCATCCCATCTCTAGACCTCACTATTCTTTCCCAGGCAGGGTCCCATAAAGTTCCTTTCTTCAAAATTTACCCATTCCATGTCCCACTTATTTTGGATTTGTCATTTGTAAGATGAATCATCCATTCAACTATTCAGTCAGTCAGTCCCTCATCCACCCACTCATTCAACCAACAGAGTGCTACAGAGGGAACAACACAAGATCCCTGTTGTCATGGGGTTACGTTCCAGTGACAGGAAAACAGCAAAGAGGAAGCAAAGGACTACCTAGTTTGAGTGCTCAGGAAAGGCCTTACTGAGGTGATTCATTAGTTTGCTAGGGTTATCATAACGAAGTACCATAGACTGGGTGGCATAAACACCTTAAATTTATTTTTGTATAATTCTGGAGGCTAAAAGTCTAAAATTAAGGTTCTGGCAGTGTTGGTTTCTCTTCTTGACTTGTAGATGACTGTCTTCTCTCTGTTTACTCTGCCTTCCCTCTTTAAATGACTGTGTCCTAATATTCTCTTCTTAGAAACACACCAATCATATTGGATTAGGCCCCACCCTAATGACCTGCTTTTAACTTAATAACCTCTTCAAGGACCCTCTCTACAAATGCGGTCGATGTTGTAGACTGAATTGTTCCCTTCAAAATCCATATGTTGAAGGTCTAATCCACAATGTGACTATATTTGGAGAGAGGGTCTTTAAGGAGATAATTAAGGCTAAATGAAATCTTATGATTTGGGCTCTAATCCAATGGGCCAGTGTGCTTATAAGAAGAGGAAGGGACACTAGGGATGTGCATACACAGAGGAAAGGCCATGTGAAGACATCGCAAGAAAGTGGTTGACACCTTGATCTTGGATTTCTAACTTTTAGAACTGTGAAAAAAAATAAATTTATGTTGTTTAATCCACCCTACTCTGTGTATTTTGTTATGGCACCACAAGCAAACTATAGTCACATCCCGAGGTACTGGGGTTTAGGACTTCAACATATGGATTTGAGGAAAACAAAAATCAGACTATAACAGGTAGTTACATATGGACTAATGAGGAGGCAAAGCAAGCCTGACAAAGAATTTCTAGGGAAATAAATCAAGCAATGTACACGGCTCTGGAGGTAGGAGTGAGTTCCCTTCAAAGGCAAGATGGTCCATGGAGAACTCCAGTGTGCCTAGAGCAAAATAAGTAAGGGGAGAGTAGTAAGTAAGAAGGTCGAGTTGGGAGGCAAAGTCAGATCATGTACAACCATGCAGGACATGGTAAGAAGTTTGAGTCTCACTGAAGTGGTGGGTAACCTTGTCTTTCAACAGATGAGTGACATGATCTGATTTGTACTTTCAAAAGGATCACCTTCTTGGTGAATAGAATGCACTGTAGATAGGCTAAAATGGAGGTGCCAGGAACACTTAAGGAGGGATGGAAAGAAACCAGATGACAGATACTTGACTAGGAGGGAAGGATAGAGTTAAAAAGAAATAGGTGGACTTAAAATACTCTTTAGAGAAAAAGCTATGAGAACTTGCTGATAGATTAGCTATTAGGGTAAAGGAAAGTGTAGATCCACAGACCACAGACACAGCTATGGAGTAAAACAGTAAGTGCTAATAGAGACTGCAGAAAAGTTTCCAGAATCTCTCTCTAAGGTAAGCAGTGAAGGTGGCTACACTAAACAACAGATTTTCAGTGTAGATGAAATGGCCTTATATTTGAATAAAATGTAATCTAGGACTTTCATAGCTAGCAAAGAGAAGCCAATGCCTGGCTTCAAAGCTTCAAATAACAGGCTGACTCACTTTAGAGGCTAATGCAGCTGGTGACTTTCAGTCGAGGCCAATACTTATTTACCATTCTGAAAATCCTAAGGCCCTTAAGAATTGTGCTGAATCTACTTTACCTGTGCTATATAAATGGAACAAAGGCTGGATAAAAATACATCTGTTTATAACATGGTTTACTGAATATTTTAAGCCCACTGTTGTGGCCTACTGCTCAGAAAAAAAAAAAAAAAGATTCCTTTCAAAATATTACTGCTCATTGACAATGCACCTAGTCACTCAAGATCTCTGATGGAGATGTACAGTGAGATTAATGTTATTTTCATGGCTGCTAACACAACATCCATTCTGCAGCCCATGGATTACATTTGACTTCCATGTGTTTTTATTTAAGAAATACATTCTGTAAGACTATAGCTGCCATAGCAGTGATTTATTTCATGGACATAGGCAAAGTAAATTGTAAACTTTCTGGAAAGGATTCACCATTCCAGATACCAATAAGTACATTTTTAATTCATGGGAAGAGGTCAAAATATCAATGTTAACAGGAGTTTGGAAGAAGCTCATTCCAACCCTCATGGATGACTTTGAGAGGCTCAAGACTTCAGTGGAGGAAGTAACTACAGAAGTGGTGGAAATAGCAAGAGAACTAGAATTAGAAGTGGATCCTGAAGATGTGACTGAATTGCTGCAATCTCATGATAAAATTTTTGTGAATGAGGAATTTTTTCGTATGTATGCGCAAAGAAAGTGGTTTCTTGAGATGGAATCTACTCCTGGTGAAGATGCTATGAAGATTGTTGAAATTACAACAAAGGATTTAGAATATTACATAAATTTAGTTGATAAAGCAGTGGCAGTGTTAGAGAGGATGGACGTCAATGTTGAAAGAAGTTCTGCTGTGGGTAAAATGCTGTGAAACAGCATCTCAAGCTACAGAGAACTCCATCAGGAAAGGAAGAGACAATCGATGCAGCAAACTTCATGGTCTTGTAAGATTGCTACAGCCATCCCACCCTTCACTCTGACCACTCTGATCAGTCAGCAGGCATCAACATCAAGGCAAGACCCTCCACCAGCAAAAAGATTAAACCATCAAGTGATGGTTACATTTTTCAGCAATAAAGTACTTTTTAAATTAAGGTATGTTCATTGTTTTTGCTACTGCACATTTAACAGACTACAGTATAGTGTAAACATAACTTTCATACGCACTTGGAAACCAAAAAATTTGTGTGACTCATTTTATTGCAATATTCGATTTACTGCAGTAGTCTGGAAGTGAAACCACTATATCTCCAAGGTATGCTTATAGTTGCTTATTCTAAACATGTGCTAAAGATATATCTGCAGCAACATGAAATTAGAGTTCAGGTAAAAGCTTTCATTTTAGAATAAAGCTTATTTACTTTCATAGATGTGTGTGTCTAAACATATTATGAATTTGTTGCTATTTCCTCTCTATATAATAATTTGTTCCATCTATCTTTATCTCTTTCACAATCTCTCTCTAGTCAAAAAAAATTTATCAAAAGAACACATAAATTTCTTCTCTTTTTTTGTGATAAATTTTGTCATCGCAGACCATACAACTGAATTAACTTCCAAAATCCCTTTTGTTTCCTAGATACTGTCTCAAACTGTACTATTCACCATTTTCCTCCATATTTTGACTTGTAGATATTTCCATTTCCTTTTTTTTCACCTCCTTTCCTTTGTTCCATCAAATGCTATAATCACTAAACTGTTTTATATTTTTAAAAGCTTAAATTTGATTAAGATATACATCTTTTTTTCAGGTAATAATAATGCTTTCTTTTTGCACAATGCTTTACAGTTAACAAAACGTTATCATACACTGTAACATTTAAGGCGTAAAACAAATCTGTCAAATAGATAGAAAAGACATTTGACTTAACAATAGCTCAAAAGGCAAGATGTAGTTTAATGTATTAGAGAAAGGGGCAAATCCAAATCATCAGCCATATAAAGAATAATACAACTGCCACTTGCATGCTTTGTAAACGCTACAAAATAGTACCAATTAAGGGAAGGGCAACACAATTATTAATAATTTTATTTAAAAAGTCTTAACCACAGTGAAAAGTATTCAAATATAAAGTGTTGAAAACTCTGTGTTGAGAACTCAAAATAAAACCATTTCTTAAAGACTGGAAAATCAAAACGTCAAAGAGAACATATATAGCAAACAACAAAAGGTGCTAACACAAAATATATCATTCAAGGTAACTGAGGATTTATCCCAAGATGAAGGAACTGCAAATCAATAAAAATTCCATGAGATTCAACAAAGCAGTGCATTTCCACAAAGAGACGACTTTATAAAAACCTTGCAAAAATGATGCAAAAAGATCTAAAAGTCAGAAACTAGATAAAAGCACTAGGGAAAAAGAAAAGAAGAAACTCAAATACTCTGAACTAATAGCTCAATTTATGCCTTTCAAAACAACCTCTAACAATTGGAAGTGTCATTACTGCGGATTTACAGCATTAAATAGATAATTCTTGACAAAGTTGTATTTTGATTATGGCCGGCAATTGTGATTAGAAAGGGAGAGAGAGGGAAGGAAAAAGAGGAAGGAGTAAATGAAAGGAAAAAAAAAAGAAGAAGGAAGGGATGGAGGGAAGGAAGAAAGAAACGCAAAGGGAAGGGGAAGAAGATAACCTAAAAAGAGAAGAGTTTAATAATCAGGAAATCAAATGGCACCCAACCAACTTTTCTTGAAAATGAATGAGGTAAATCACAAAGGTAAAAACTTATGTGAGGAAAACACAGTGGTAACAGTAAAGGGCTTTCATAAAGACACCAAAACTAGAAATCACTCTTGGCAAAAGAATGTCTGAATAATTCAGTTTTTAGTCTCACGGTGTCCTGTTGAGACCACTTAGAGAATACATCACAATAAATGCCCTCAGTAGTCAAGATGGCCCTTAGCCTTATGGGAGTCAATCACAGGTACTTCTTGGAACCCCCATAATCAAAGTAATTCTAGGCTGTGTGTCTTTTCAGTGGCCATTATGATATACCACCGGCATGATGAGATGATTTAGGATTTGTTCACAATACAAATAGTTGTCTAAGAGCTCAAACACTTATATTCAATTTAAGTAAACCTTGGTGACATATGAAAAAGATCCAATAACATTCAACTAAGACTCTAAAGCAACTTCTACAAGCAATCTATCATTTATGGAAGAATCAAGTACTTGACTAATCAAAGTATTCTCCTTTTAAGTAAAGCTTAATAAGTAATATGTTGTAACCAGTACTCCACATGGGAAAGAAATTGTGAGCTGAAGGAATTAGTCAAGAATATAATGCAGGGTTTTATGTTTTGTTTTGGAGGGGGTGTTGTTTGTTTATTTTGTTTTGTTTTTTTGCTTTAATTTTCTGGCTTTCTTTGGTCATGAAAGTGACTTGGGGCACTAAGCATGCTGTTATTTCAGTAAAAATGTCCATAATATAGTTCTCTAAGGAAATTTGCAAACTTTATAAAAAGAAATGGTTCTGTTTGGAAGCAGATCTTTGAACAAAATATAACATTAAATATAATTTTGACTTTTTAAGAATCAGGATTAAAATTAACGGAGATTTATTATCATAAAGATGTTAAAAAACTAGATTTTACCCACGTGATGTTTGAATTACAATTTTATCTTTAGATTCTAAAGCTTATCTGAGTACCATTTCTAATTTTCTGAGAATCATTTACATTTCTACATAAGAAATCTTTCTTTGCATATAAATTTCATGAATTTATTATGTTGATCCACACAAAGCTTTCAGTTTACCTTTCAACAGCCAGTATTTCTCTTAATGATTACAGATATTGAGAGGTCAGTTTTGTTTTTGTTCTTGTTTTTGATAAACAACTGTGGTACAGATTCCAATTTCATGCTTGATTCCAAACATGGAGTTAAGTTACAGTTCTCAACCCTGCTGCACACCAGAATCATCTGGAAGCTTTAAAATACATCACACCTAGGTCCCATGCCAAAGATTCTGTAATTATAATTGGTCTGTAGTAAAATCTGAGCATCAGTAATTCTTGAACTTCTTTACGTGATTTTAGATTGCATCTAAGATTGAGAATCACTGGTGAAGGAAAGCAAGGTCTACAAGTCCCTTTTTATCCTAGGGTGATAATTATCATAAAAGAACTATTTCAGTCTCAAAAAATTAGAACTCAGGTCACTAAATTGTATGAAACTTCAAAAGCACACAAGTAGAAAGAAGCACACCATTGTGAATAGATAACTATTCATATAGTTATTCAGATTTAGATGCATTGGTATAAACCTATTATGTACAGACTAACCACAGCTAGCTCTGGACACAACTGCAAAACAGACAAAACAAGTCTTTAGTGCCCTATCCTTCACTTTTTTCACTCTACATTCCCATTCCCTCGGAACTTTCAATACTCTGCTGACCACACAGACTTCTCTAGGGAGCTAAGGTCACAGGAAAGGATTTCCAGGGAAAAAAAAGAAAAGAAAGGACTCTATCTTTGGAGTCAAATTCTTATTGGTTAAGCACTTCTGATAACATGATGACAAAAAAAAAAAAAAAAAGCAAACAAATAGGAGCGTAATGAACAAAGACACAATAGTAGATGAAATTCTGTGCTTACTTTTAAATGTGGACATCTCTCTCTTGTAGTATCACCTCTATAAATTTCCTTGAAGATGTTTGTATCTATAAAAGAAAAGATACATATTTTCAGTTTTTATATAAGGCAACAAAATGTGGTGTTTGAAATTTAGCTGTGGCACTTTATGACTCTGGGAAAGGTACTTAACCTTTCTAAGCCACAATTGTACAAAGGGAAAATAAAATATAAATATTACATAAAATAAGGCACACAATATATATAAATAGCATATAGAATGCTTCCATAAATATTAGCTGTTATGATAAAAATGATTTGTAGTCTCACCATTTTCTTAAGAAAACATTCTTTCATCTCAAGGTTATGTTTAAAGTTATTCTATATTTATTTATTTATCCTAAACACTTTTTACCCGTACAATTTCGTGTTATATTTGGAAAAGACAGTCATTGGAAACATAATAGCAATTTTCTTCAAGCATAATAGCTTTATTCTATCTAATACCTAGTGATCTAAATAAGACACAAAGGTGAAGTTTTAGAATAATGTTTATCAAACAGTCTCATCATCAGAACCACTTGGAAAACTCTGTAAAGCAATTCCTTTGCTGCCCACAGATCTACCCAATGCTAATCTCATGGGGACCTTAAGCTGCTGAAGCAGTTCTCATAAACAGTGAGATTTGAGAAGAGATGCTTCAGGAAGACACTTTGTACAATGTACCTGAGATTACTTACAATCAGAGCTCTCCATAGACAAAGTGAGTTATCTTGTAAGGTGAGGGGTTTCCTATCTCTTGATATGAGCAGAATGGCCTCTTGGTGCAGAAACTGGGGAACATCTTTAAACATAGGAAGGGTGACCGGGCTGGGTGAACCAGGGTGAAGTCCCCTTCCAATCCAGAGATTGAATTCCAAACAAACTTTGTAAAGCATCAACTATGGAATAGGAGCTTCCATAACTATTACATATAATTCATTTAACCAGTCTGCAAAAGAGGTTTCATCTGAGAAAAATAAGTTCACAGAGGATACACTTTGTCCAAGATGGTATCTCAGTCTCAGCTTCTCATTCCAAACAAAGTATACTTTCTCCCACTCTACAGCACCACCTCTGAGCATAAAAGTACTTCCTTGTCTTGCTTTTCCTGTTTCTCATTAATAATGTCATCCACTGAGTCTCAAAGGCACCTGTTGTTACCCAGCGCTTCTTGGAGATACACTTACATCATTGATGCCCTTTCCTTGTTTCTATTTTTAATCAGTCGTAATATCCTACTGATTTCACTTCCAACATTGTTCCCTAAGATTTCTTTCTCTTTTGCCTTCCAATTCCGTGACTCTAGACCAAGTTCAATTAACTAATACACGAGACTCTTCCCCAGCCAATCCATTTTATGCATAGCCACCAAATTAACCTTCCTAATGAAAAATCCAGAGTATATGACTTCCTTGATTAGATATATTAAATGCTCTCTTATTCCTTACCAAAAACAAACAAGCAAAAACACTAGTCTGACATTTTTAGCAAATAAACATTCAAGGATTTCATGTGAGGGCTTCCATCTGTTTTAAGGGGCTTTCTTTCACACAAAGCCTTTTCACCTACCGTGATTTCTAACCAAAATGAAACAGTAATTTTCCCATGAACACAGCTCTCATATTCTGGCCTCTTTTTGATTCCTCAGTGATGCCCACCTGTGTGATTATATGTCCCAGGCAAAAGGCAGTTGGGAAATCTGGTGTCCCAGCTGCTTAGAAGCAGAAGCAGAGCAAGGCAGAGTTGGAGAGTGGGGTAAAGTTTTGAAAAGAAAGATCTCCAAAAGTTTTGAAAAGAAAGATCTCCAAAAGTTTTGAAAAGAAAGATCTCCAATCAGTCTGAATGGATTACGTTGAAATAGAAAATCCTTGTAGGACAAATGGGATAGCAACCTTGGCTAGAAGAGAATAAATGTCTGAGATGGAGGGTAAAGGGTAAAACCTGGAGAAATCCCCAAGTCACATCTTGGGACTTTCACAGGCATCTTTGATTTTAAGCTGCGTGGAAGAAAGAGGTTAACATTTCTATTGTCTTGTTTAGTTTGAACTTTTCCTTCTTGCCATTGATATCATGTCTCCTAGTCATCACTTTTAGCACCTTACCACCACGGAATCTTCCCAAAATCTTCCATGAAAACTATCATTCCTTCCTCTGAATTTCCACAGTGTACTGTTCTTACTTTTGTGTCACATTTGATTCTTCCCGTTTTATCATAAGCTTTTCGAGGACAGGACTCATGTCACTTTCATCTGTGACTCTGCCCCAGCAGGGGCTGGCTGTTAATTACCTAAGAACCTCTCCCTGTTGGTGTATGTGAGTGTTCTGTCTCTTCCTTCCTTTCCAGCATCCTCATTCACAAACAAAGAAAATGAGATCAATGGATATTGAATGATTTGTCCAGAGAAATAATCACCATGAAATCTGACTTGCTAATCATTGTTTACTGAAGAACTCTCTTTTACTCAGCCTCTTAGAAAGCTGTAATATTTCGCAATAAAGGTGGTAACTTTGAAGTAATTTTTCCAAGGGATCAGGAGAGTCAATCCACCTATCTGGGTACATGAAGAACTACTGATAACCTTAAGAACTATGAAAAAAAAGTTTCTTATGAAATCAAACAGCTATACTAACATAAACTTTTTTAAAAATGTAAACATGCATAAAACATTTTCAGTTCTATATATTGTCAGCTAGTCTGCATTCAAAACCAAATGCTAAAAACCTGCTTTTGCCTTTTGCTTACTAATTCTTGCCTTCTGTTTTCTAAAACCTCATGGCAGGTCTAGTAGTCTCTCCCAGGAGCAAAAGCAGACCTAATTCTCTTCTGTCTATTAGTCTCTTGGTTTAGTCACCCATCAGCTAGTGCTGTCCTCTCCTACTCACCTCCACGATTCTATTTCATGAAGCAGTCCCCGCATGCAATAAAGCCATTTGTACTGGTAGGTTCTGCTTTCCTAAGGAATGAAACATCAATTAGTTGGACTCTGAGGTTCTGTGTCAGTAGCATCTCAGCTCTGGTCAGTGTTATTAGTGTGGATGAAGTGTTGGTACCAGCAGCTGACTGAGCAAACCAAGGGGGTAGGAAGGACTGCTCTAGCCTTGCTGAGATTAGTAAAAGCAATGCTACTAAGGAAACCTGCTGGTAAAGATGGAGAATAACAATGCTAATATTTTGGAAGCAGATGTCATTTGATTTAGGTCAGCTTTCTTAAGGTACACGTTGTTAAACATTTGTGTTTTTTTTTTAATTAAAATTTGGTTGTGAAATTATTTAGCAAGCCATAATGTTGCATGTGCTAGAAAATTCACCATACACAATGTTTACATATTAAAAGCTCTGTTATTGACATTGTTTAATGCAGGATTCTTCAAATATAATTGACCATAGAACTGCCTTTCTGATAACACCTATGACGTATATGCTCCAAGGAACTCACTTTGGAAAATGCTATCTAGTTTGTTCACATTTTTACATTATTGGATCATAAAAAGATGCTGGAATTGATAGACTCAAGACCATGATTTGCATTATTCAACCAGGATTTTGTAAGGGGCTGAGTGCTCTCTACATGTGCTATCCTGAGAAGCATTATGCAATGCATTTGAAATAGTTGGAAGCCTTTATTTGTGAGAATTGTATTTTTAAAACAGAATTTTAATCTACCTGATAGGATAGAAAGCATGTATTTTCTCTCTTCTCTCCCCAAACTGTCCCAGTATAAAGATAATTGATCTCACCCTGTATTTTTTGAAAACCATGCTTACTTTTGTGTGTTTTTCATTCAAAATTTAAAGTACACATGACTGTAAGCCATGAAACATTTTGCACAAAGTTGCACGTTTCATTACATCAAAGCAGTAGTACATACTGGCAAAATAAATAAAAATTTTGGTAGTAAAAAAAAATATTGATATTTAAAAACTAAAATGACTTCCTCTTTAGTACTCAGTTTTCTTTGTTATTCACACATGCCTCTTGCCTTATACCATAAAATAATTTTTTATACATGTCCTCTTAAGATTTATTAAAAACACAACAAAGTCAAACTAATAGGATTAGGTTGTTTCTGGAATTCATGGCACTGTGACTCATCACACACACACACACACACACACACACACACATTGATATATATATATATATATAGTCAGAATACAATGCTCATAGTTCCTCATTATAAAAATGAATAAATTATGATAATCTAAAGACAGAAATATAACCAAAAAAATGTTTATCATAAACTCTATGTACTATCTAAGAATTCTCTTTGGAAGTTACTCCATAAATCAAATGATTTTCTCATTTTATACATGAATCTACTGGGTGCAAGCATCAGACCATACTGGACTGTTTCACCTGAAGGCCATTCATACCTCTAAAATCAGTAAATGCCACCATTTGACCATTAAATATTATTGTTCCAAAAATGAAGAGATACTCAATCCAGGTTGAGTCTTAAGTTTTTACTCATACCTAAGAATTAACTATAGGTGTGCAATCATAGAATTAACCCAAGTAAGGCTACCAAAAACTACATTTCTTTATTTGGTCATCGCTTCAGTCATATGAGGTTGAAACATTATAAGTCTCATCTGAAAGATGAAGAAAATGAAAGTTAGAGATAATGTACCCATGTTCATACACCTAGCCAGAAGCACATCCAACCAGGATATGGGATATAACCAGGCTGTCTGAACATCCAGGCTCTCTCTCTTCTTTAATTCATCAATTTAGTTTAAAAACACACAAGGCCAAATAAGATATTTGGTGCAGAGTTAGTCTGAGTAAAATTATGCTGGAACCCAATGGATATAGGCAGGTCTTCCTGTCCAGCTAAAGAGTTATACCTCTCTGGGCAACTTCTAAGGATTAAATGAGACACTGCATATAAAGTGTTCAGTTTTTCACAGGGCATCTAACTGATAAACAAATGTTTAAAGTTACTAGTATTGGAATTACTTTTGGGTAAAACAATGATTCTAAAATAGTTAATTAAAATTTGATTCAATTTGAAAGCCCCAATCTACATTGCCCAGTCTTATTTCTACCAGTTCCACTCCTGTTGCAACATACTCATAAAAATACCCTTTTCCCCTAAGCTTTCGTATTTATTTTGAATGCTCTGAAGTTAATTCCTAATTATATGTGATAGATATCATTTCATGGACTCCAAAATTTACTACTATTTTCATTTGCTCCATTTGTTGAAGTCCTACACATTCTTGAGGACCAATACCAAATTCCTTGTGTTTTTTTTGTGACTTTCTTAAATTCCCCTTGATCTCTGCCTCCCTCAAGGAATTCCATAGCATTTGTTTCAGGCTCTCTATTATAATAGTATGGTGTGGCTACCTCTTTCATTAAATTCTGAGATTATATGACCCTAAAAGACAGAAATTGCATACTGTTGTTTCCCACAGTACTTTACATACATGGCGAAAAGTTTGTTGAATTGCACATAAATTATGTATAATTTGTGTATGAAAATAGGATTGATATGCTATACATAGTTTTATTTTCATAAATGAATCATTATTTCCCATTGAGAAGATACCATATTCTGTAACATTTTTGTGTCTGATAGTAGCTGGCATCATAAGAAGAAATAAATATCAACTGGACAAGTTAATGATTTGTTTTTTATGTCCATGAGAACCTAATAAGTACTATGGCTGGCCAATAATTACACTCTTTTTCCAAGTTATTCTGCTCGCCCATATAATAATTTCACACTTTCTCCTCCCAAATCTTCAGCAACTACTCCCTCTACTCTTCTTATCTGTCCTTACTCCTTACTTCACTGAGAAAATGGAGGCATTCCAAATTTTCATCACTACATCCTCTATCTACCTATAACTGTGCCCTCAATTCTTTCTACTACTATAGATAAGCTATCTGTACCCCCAACCAATCCCCTTTACCATGAATTAGATCCTCTATCTCTTGCCTGCCCAAGAACATTGTTTCTCCTCTTTCCTATGTTAATATCTTTCCCCGTCTACTAGATTATATGACCCATCAGCATATAAATAAGTATTTCTTCCCTCTTCACAAAATAAAAAACCCACTTAGCCACATTTCTCCTACCACTAAGACCTATTTCTTTACCACCCTACATAGCAAAAAATAAATAAATAAATAAATAAGATTTTTATATATCAACCATCACAATCACCTTTATTTCCATTCCCTCTTGAACCCACACCAGTGAGGATTTCATCTCCAGCCCTCTTCCGAAACTCCATACTGTGATAGCAGGCCTTATCAGGCCTCGTCATACTTGATCTCTCCTCCTTGAAATACTTTCTTCGTTAGACTTCTTGGACTCCACGCTCACCTTCTAACTCATTGACGCTTCTTGTCTACTCCCTTCTCTGATTCCTCATCATCTCCCAACCTCTGAACATTGAAGTAGATCAAGGCTCAATTCTTGGTTGTTTTTTACATCTCTATCTAGATTCACACCGCCTAATGTCAAGACTTTGTACCACTTTTGTACGTTAATAACTGTCAAATTTATATATCCAGCCCAGGCCTCCCTAAATTCCAGACTCTTATATCCAAACCGCTTGCACATTTCCTCTCGATGGCTAAGTGACATCTCAAAACAAACATGGTAAAAACAAACTTCTACTCCCAAACCTGCTTTTCCCACAGCCCTTTCTGTATCAGTTGATAGCAATATTACTAGTTGCTAAGTCCAAACATCTTTAAAAGATATCTTTGGTTTGTTGTTTCTTCCTATACCCCATAATCAATCCATTAGCAAATTCTGTAACTGGCAGATTTACAATATATCAATTTCTTACCATCTGCATTGTTATAATTCTTACCTATGCCACCATCATTTCTCACTTGGATTATCCCAATAGCTATGGAATAGATTTTTTGGGTTTCCATCACATTCCCTAAAACTTATTCTCAAATCAGCAGGAGACCAATCCTACTAGAATAGAAGTTAAATTGTGCCAGGCTTCTGCTCCAAGTGCTCCAATGACTTTCCATTTCAATGAAAGTAAAAGCACAGATCTTACAGTGGCCTGCAAGGTCTGCATGACCTCTGCCGCTCTGCCCCATCTCTGTCCTCTGACCAGACCATTTACCCCCCACCTCACATCTGCTTCAATTATCCTGGCTCTCTCATGCCTCTCCTATCACACAGGCTGCCCTGACTCAGAGCCTCACATGTCGTCTTCGCTGTCTAAAACACCTGTCACCCACATTCAAGCTTGGCTAGCTTCCTCACATTTTTTAGATCTTTACTCAAACCTTGACCATCCTCTTTAATGTTACAACCTGCCCCACGGCACACTTCCCACATCCCTGCTGCTTATTTGTCCACAGCACTTAAAACCTGAGAACACATTGCTGCATCGCCTTACTTATTGTTTACTGATTCTCTCCCCTTCGACAAAGTAAGCATCAAGAGGGCAGAATGTGTGCCTGTCTTGTTCAGTGACTTACTTGCCATGTAGTAGATACCCAATGCATGTTTGTTGAAAATTTATTAAGTTTAGTAAAATGGGTATTTCCACAAATGTGAAATGTGTTTGACAGTGAGATTCATGTTGCCATAATGTCTAGAATAGAAAATAATAGGCAAGATGGAGTTACAAATTTATCTTATTAATTAAAAATGTAGAGCAAACAGGACCCACTTAGACATCAATTCATCTTGGTTTTTAGACTCAGTTCTGCCAGTAAAAGTTCTGTGGCTTCTGAACTTCAGTTTCCTCTTGTGAAACATAAGTGTAATAAAGCTGAATTTCTCAGGGTGGTTGTGAGAATAAAATAAAACAATGAATTCATTTTTATTTTCATTCAAGTGAAACAGAAATTGTTCAAGGCATTAATGTGAGAGTGTTCTGTAAATGTGGGAAACTTGACGTAAATTTAAGAAAATGTTAGCTTCAACAAAAACAAGTTTTCTGTTGAATAATTCTGAACAGCAATGCATATTTAAAGAATGATCACTATTTATACATAGTATGACTCCAAACTATACAAGTTCGAATCTAAAGCTTTTATTAGTGAAATCTCATTTATATTTTGAAAATATTCTTGAAAACAGAAAACCTAAAACTATGAAAACAAGTGGTTTGAGGGTGCTTTACTCACCAATATCGTTTTATTAAATTGACAACATTTTTGAATTAGCTAAACTTCAGACTAAACGTAAAAGCCAATGTTACTAATGCACCACGCAACAAATAAACTCACAGAGGTCTTGAACTGAAAAATCTGAATTTTCCAAAGATCTATGTTTGTTAAAAAAGCATCAGATTCATACCCTTAATTATATAACTCTGGGAAGATTCCCATAGAATGTGAATCTGACCTAATATTTTCAGACCACATAGTGAATCAGAAAGACTTCTGATTGTAACAAAAGAAGACCATCTTGGGCCCCTTCCCCACTTTTCTATTATTTGGGTCAAACAGATGGATGTCAGATGTACACAATCTTTTGAGTTAGTCTGAAAATCAACTCAAGTGAATATATTTTGCTTTACCAGCTTCCATTATTGTTAAGATTAGAAATAACCAATGAGATCTGAAACAATTCTTTAAGTGATTATATTAAAATTGACCTTGCAGACCCGTTTAAATTTACAATGACATTTTATACTCTAGTGATGTGTCTATTTATGACACTTTATTAGTTACACAGAGAAATACAAAATGTTAAGGTCTTTAACCAAAATATTACATTCCGAATTGAATGCAAAAAGGAAGAAAGGAGAAAAACAAAAACAAAGCCTGTGTAAAATTCCCACTTGCATTCAAATAAAAATTTTCAACAAATTTTTTTATTTCATATAGGGTGAAGACACTGGATCCATCACACTTTTTTCTGTTTTAACATGTAATATTACATGAGGCTATTTATTAATCTTTAAACATTTATCGTGAATATTGCTACTCATTTTATTAAACAAAATGAAACAGAATACAGGAAAAGTGAATATCTTTAAATACTTTTTTAAAAAGTGGCCAATTAGCAGCTAACAAAATATTTATTAAAGGAGCCACCTATAAAACAGATGAAGAGAAGCTTGAAGTGCTTTATTATGTAGCTGGAGAAATGATGCTATTTTGTAAGGGGAGAATTTCTTTCTTTCTCTTTCTTTCTTTCTTTCTTTCTTTCTTTCTTTCTTTCTTTCTTTCTTTCTTTCTTTCTTTCTTTCTTTCTTTCTTTCTTTCTTTCTTTCTTTCCCTCCCTCCCTCCCTCCCTCCCTCCCTCCCTCCCTCCCTCCCTCCCTCCCTCCCTCTCTCTCTCTCTCCCCCTCTCTCCCTCTCTCTCTCTCTCCCTCTCTCTCTCTCTCCCCCTCCCTCCCTCTCTCCCTCCCTCCCTCCCTCTCACCCTCCCTCCCTCGCTTCTTTCTTTTTTTTTTTGAGTCCCCTGTTTATACTTTATTTTTTAATTTATTGGGGTGACAATTGTTAGTGAAATTACATAGATTTCACGTGTACAATTCTGTATTACATCATCTATAAATCCCATTGTGTGTTCACCACCCAGAGTCAGTTCTCCTTCCATCACCATATATTTGATCCCCCTTACCCTCATCTCGCTCCCCACACCCCCCTTACCCTCTGGTAACCACTAAACTATTGTCTGTGTCTATGAGTTCTTGTTTCTCATTTGTTTGTCTTCCTCTTTTGTTGTTTTGGGTTTATATACCACATATCAGTGAAATCATATGGTTCTCTGCTTTTTCTGTCTGACTTATTTCACTTAGCATTATACTCTCAAGATCCATCCATGTTGTCACAAATGTTCCTATATCATCTTTTCTTACCGCCGAATAGCATTCAATTGTGTATATATACTTTTGTACGTTGATTTTGTAGCCAGCAACTTTACTGTATTCGTTGATTGTTTCTAACAGCTTTTTGGTGGAGTCTTTAAGGTTTTCTATATATAGCATCATGTCATCTGCAAAGAGTGATATTTTAACTTCTTCATTCCAATTTGCATGCCTTTTATTTCTTTCTCTTGCCTGATGGCTCTGGCAAGGACTTCCAACACTATGTCGAAAAGCAGAGGTGATAGGGGTCAGCCCTGTCGTGTTCCTGAACGTAGAGCAAAGGGCTTCAGCTTTTCACCATTAATTATGAGATTAGCTGAGGGCTTGTCATATATGGCCTTTATTATGTTAAGGTATTTTCCTTTTATACCTATTTTGTTAAGTGTTTTAATCATAAATGGATGGTGTATCTTGTCAAATGCTTTTTCTGCATCAATTGATATAATCATATGATTTTTGTCCTTTATTTTGTCTATGTGATGTATCACATTGATGGATTTGCGGATGTTGAACCATCCTTGTGCCCGGGGATGAACCCCACTTGGTCATGATGAATAATCTTTTTAATGCATTGTTGTATTCGATTTGCTAGAATTTTGTTTAGGATTTTTGTTTCAGTATTCATCAGATATATTGGTCTGTAGTTTTCTTTTTTTGTGTTGTCCTTACCAGGTTTTGGTATCAGGGTAATGTTGGCCTCATAAAATGAGTTAGGGAGTACTGTCTTTTCTTCAAATTTTTGGAAGAGTTTAAGCAGGATTGGTATTAGATCCTCTTTAAACGTTTGGTAGAATTCACTAGTGAAGCCAGCTAGTCCCGGACTTTTGCTTTTGGGAAGGTTTTGGATGACTGATTCAATTTTGTTACTGGGGATCGGTCTGTTTAGATTTTCCAGTTCTTTATGGTTCAGCCTTGGAAGGCTATATGTTTCTAAGAACTTGTCCGTTTCTTCTAGGCATATAGTCCTTCATAGTATTCTTGGATAATCCTTTGTATTTCTGTGGTGTCCGTGATAACTTCCCCTGTTTCATTTCTGATTTTGTTAGTGTCTTCTCTCTTTTTATCTTAGTGAGTCAAGCCAAGGGTTTGTCGATTTTGTTAATCTTTTCAAAGAACCAGATCTTTGTCACATTAATTTTTTCTATTGTCTTTTTGCTCTCTATTTTATTTAGTTCTGCTCTAATTTTTGTTATTTCCTTTCTTCTGCTGACCTTGGGTCTCACTTGTTCTTCTTTTTCTAGTTCTTTAAGTTGTAACATGAGGTTATTTATTTGGGATTTTTCTTGTTTCTTGAGATAGGCCTGTAATGATATAAATTTCCCTCTTAAAACTGCTTTCACTGTATCCCAAAAATTTTCATAGGATGTATTTTCATTGTCATTTGTTTCTATGTATCTTTTGCTCTCTCCTCGAATTTCTTCTTTGACCCAGTCGTTCTTTAAAAGTATGTTGTTTAATCTCCATGTATTTGTGTTTTTTCCTGCTTTCTTTTTGAAGTTGATATCCATTTCAAAGCCTTGTGATCAGAGAATATGCTTGGTATGATTTCAATCTTCTTAAATTTGTTGAGGCTGATTTTATGTTCCAATATGTGGTCTATCCTTGAGAATGTTCCATGTACACTCGAAAAGAATGTATAGTCTGATGTTTTAGGATGAAGTCCTCTATATGTGTCAATTATGTCCATTTCATCGAATGTGTCATTTAGGGCTGCTATTTCGTTATTTTCTGTTTGGATGATCTATCCATAGCTGTCAATGATGTATTTAAGTCCCCTAGTATAATTGTGTTTTGGTCAATTTCTCCCTTTAGTTCTGTTAGTAGTTGCTTGGTATATTTCAGTGCTCCCTGATTGGGGTCATAAATATTGATGACTGTTATGTCTTCTTGTTGTATAGTCTTCTTTACCATGATGAAATGTCCATCTTTGTCTCTTGTTATCTTTTTCACCCTGAAGTGCGTTTCATCTGATATCATTATGGCTACACCTGATTTTCTCTGGGTACCATTTGCTTGGAGTGTCAATTTCTACCCTTTCACTTTGAGTCTATGCTTGTCCTTGTAGCTGAGATGTGTCTCTGAGAGACAGCATATGGTTGGGTTTAGTTTTTTGATCCAATCTGTTACTCTGTGCCTTTTTATTGGTGAGTCAGTCCATTTACATTTAGGGTGATTATTTTTTTTATTTATTTTTTATTTTTATTTATTTATTTATTTTTGTTAGTTTCAGGTGTACAAGACAAGGTAATACTTAGACGTTCATCATTTATATCCCTCACACTGTGAACCCCCCACCCCCCATCCACTATCCTTCCGACCTCGCACCGAGCCATCACATTATATATATAAAATTATAGTTGGCAATCATTATTGTTTAGCTTCTGGTGTACAGTGTCGTGATTATTGATACGTGAGGATTTCTTGTCATTCTATTTTTAGTTTTCTGGTAAGGCTGTGTCTCCATTGTTTCTTTGCCTTTTTGTTGTCTGTTATTTCTGTGTGGTGGTATTCTATGACGTTTCTATCTGTTTCTTCTTTTATTACAGTATATATTTCAGTTCTGTATTTTTTTTTTGAGTGGTTACCCTTAAGTTTATGTAAAAGAAGTGTGATATTTAAAGTATTCCATTTTCTTCAGCACGCTTACTTTCTCCATTCCCATATTCTGGTTCAGGCCTTTACTATCCCCCTTTTTATGTTGCCACAAATTATCCCTGTTGATGGTGGTCGAATAGCCTCCTTTAGTATTTCTTGTACTGCAGGTCATGTATTAGAAAATTCCCTCAGCTTCTGGATGTCTGGAAAGGTCTTTATTTCTCCTTCATATCTAAAGGATATCTTTGCTGGATATATTATTCTTGGCTCATAATTTCTCTCTTTCAATAGTTTGAATATTTGGTTCCACTTCCTCCTGGCTTGTAGAGTTTCTGCTGAAAAATCTGATGACAATCTTATGGGCTTTCCTTTGTAGGTTACCATCTTCTTTTCCCTGGCTGCCTTGAGGATTCTTTCTTTGTTGTTGATTTTAGACAGCTTCAATACAATGTGCCTTGGAGAAGGCCTGTTGGGATTGAGGTGATTAGGTGTTCTATTTGCTTCTTGGATTCGAGGATCCAGTTCTGTCCACAAGTTTGGGAAGTTCTCATCAACAAATTGTTTGAATATATTCTCTTTTCCCTTCTCTCTTTCTTCTCCTTCTGGTATGCTCATTATTCTTATATTGCTCTTTCTGATGGAGTCAGATAGTTCTTGTAGAGTTCTTTCATTTCTTTTAAGTCTCAAGTCTCTTTCTTCTTCCATCTGTGTAAATTCCAGGTTTCTATCTTCGATGTCACTGATTTTTTCCTCCATCTGTGGTAGTTATTTCATTCTTTTTTTCATTAAATTTTTTATTAATTAAATTTATTGGGGTGACAATTGTTAGTAAATTTACATAGATTTCAGGTGTACAATTTTGTATTACATCATCTATAAATCCCATTGTGTGTTCACCACCCAGAGTCAGTTCTCCTTCCATCACCATATATTTGATCCCCCTTACCCTCATCACCTAACCCCCACCCTCTTACCCTCTGGTAACCACTAAATTATTGTCTGTGTCTATGAGTTTTTCTTTCTCATTTGTTTGTCTTGTTCTTTTGTTGTTTTTGGTTTATATACCACATATCAGTGAAATCATAGGGTTCTCTGCTTTTTCTGTCTGACTTATTTCACTTAGCATTATACTCTCAAGATCCATCCATGTTGTCACAAATGCTCCTATATCATCTGGTTATTTCATTCTTAATTTCTTCTATTGAGTTCTTAATCTCCAGAAATTCCTTTTGGTTCTTTTTTAAAATTTCAATCTCTTTCGTAAAATGCTCATGTTGTTCGTTGATTGCTTTTCTGAGTTCATTAAATTGCCTTTCTGTGTTTACTTGCATCTCATTGAGTTCTTTCAGAACTGCAATATTGAATTCTCTGTCATTTAAGTCACATATTTCCATATCTTTAAGTTCCTTTTCTGGAGACTTTTCACTTTCTTTCTGATCTGTCTTTTGCCTTGGTTATTCATGGCAATTACTGATTTATTATTTCTCTTCCTAGACATCTACAGGAGTGGCTTCTGCAACAGGTTGATAGGAACAGGTCTTTCTTTTGTTTGCCAATACTTGTTGGTAGAATGTTTTATTTTCTCTCCAACTGCAGCCTTTTTTTTCTTCTCTCGCACAGTAGTCCTATGTTTTCTCTGCACTATTCCAGCTTCTCACACAATGGGGTGATTCCCTGGGAAACAGGCTTCTCCTCTGTTCACGGTTCGCCTGAGTCATAGGGCGCCACGTCCCTGTGGGGATGCGGAGAGCTTTTGAAGTTCCAAAGCTCTTTCTGCACCAGATTCAGAGCCCGTATGTTTCAGCAGTTCTGTTTACTCCTGCAGGGATCGACCCAGATAGGTGGGGCGAGGGGCAGAGTGAGTTGTGAGAAGTGGCCCAGAGCAATGGCGGCGACCACCACCACAGCCATTCCCGTTTCCACAGCTCCCTCCCTTTTGCCAGAACTAGTTGGGCTGCAAATCTGTGTCTGAGGTCCACAGTTCTCAGAACAGCAAATATCTGTTCTTTTGATCTGACACTGCTACTGTTCCCCTTCTAGCACCAGGCAGGTGGGGGCGGGGCGAGGTCTGGGAGGGTAGGGAGGGGCGGCTAGTCTCAGTGCCTAAGGCTTCCGCTCTCTGCTCCGCAGTGAGGGCTTAAACCACCATTTTCAGCCTTCTTTCCTCAGTCTTTTCTCCGAGGTCTCTGCCATGCACATTGGGTTCAGCCGTGTTATATGTTGCCCCCTCAGCCCTGTGGGCCATAAGTGGAGCCCTAGCAGTCCGAGTTCTTCCCTCTCCGGCAGCTGCAGTAGTTCTGGGATGCAGCAAGCTCAGAGCACTGAGCTAGGTCTGTGTCCTGCGCCCCTGTGGCTCCGTCTCCGCAATTCTCCCTTCCCTCCTCTCCCGCTCGCACAATTCGCCCACCTTTAGGTGAATTCAGTATTGGGCTTTTCGTCTTGCCTGTGTGCTGTGCAGGGAGTCCTTTGTGGAGTTATTGTTGTTCGATTAGTTGTAAATTCCAGGGGAGCTTTACAGAGGCTCACCTCACGCCGCCATTTTGATGACGTCTCCCCTGTTTATACTTTAAGTACTAAGAAGGCTTAACACAGCTCAATGATACTTTGTTACATTACCTAGACTTTGGCTATTTGATAGTATCTACTATAGTGCTACAGTACCCTGTAGGTACTCAGTAACAAAGTAATTCAATTGAGTTGAATTCTACAGCTTCTTGGAAAATAGCCATTTGGTTATAGAGCATAAAGGGCTATTCTCTGAGCAATACAGATTTCCTGCTCCTTCCCCCATTTTAGTAACTGTGTTGAGAGAACATAAATACATATGTAAACACATAACAGTAGTTTGACTAAATACAAGCATCTTTCTGACCAGCATGAGTGACAATCATAAGAGCTTCTGCAATAAAGTTAATATTACACAACAAATTCAGGAGCCAGCTTTGTGGACACTCTTAAAAAGTAAAGTGAGGCACTGATTTTGCTGGGAGTTCACTAACTCTAATGACTAAGTCAAGAGCAGAATTCAACTATCACTTGATTGGAGAACCAATGGTGTGCGTGTGTGTGTGTGTGTGTGTGTGCGAACGCACACGTGTGTGTGTAAGAGACACATATAAACCCATGAGATACTATTCTTTTAGATCTTCTTTTACGTGGGACTTCAGCTTCTCAGAAGCTCTAACATGGGTGAAGATATGGAGGCAGAGATACAGCTATTGTAAAAGGATGATGAGTAGAACTTCATGTAAAACTACATAACTTTTACAAAGTCTTCTGTGTCTCACAAAGAAGGGATATTCCACATTTCTGTTTCACCAAGAAGAACTTGAGTGTAAAGGGCTTAAAGCCAATTCTACTTGTTGAGCCATGAAGAGGATCGTAATTTTGACATTGTGAGATCCACAGTAACTGACTTTAACTTTCACCATACTTTCACTGTTCCCGAAGTCTGACAGCATCCCTGGATACCCAGAAGAAAATACTAATTCCTCTCGCATAGACTAATATTTTCTTCTATATACCAAGGATTTGTTTAGGTTAATCAGAACCACAGGAAAATCTTAAAAAGAAGCTAGTTCTGCCCATCCCACCACCATGTATACTATACAAATACTTGTCTCCCCAGAACAACTGCAGGAATAATCCAGTCAATCTGTTCATAGATTTTTCTCATGGTGAATGAGAAAATAGATATTGCTGAGTAAGAAAACTGAATGAATTCTTAGAGTGACAGATTAAAGCAGGTGTAAAAAGGCCTCTGCTCCCTTGGGGTAAGTGCTACCCGCCGACAGGAAGCTTCTCATTCTGTGGCATTCCAAATGCTTTGATCTCTGCCAGAAAATAGCAGCTGCTACAACCCAACTGCATTCTTCAGCATCTGATGAGCACCCGTCTACAACTAATTTCCATTCCCTTTGCAACTTGCATGGTTCCAGAAGGGGAATATCAGAAAGAGTCGGCTGGCAGACATTTGGTAAAGGTAATTGAAGCTAGATGCTTCAATGTATCAAATGATGCAATATCTACATAGAAGATATCCACATATTAATGAATTATATATGCATTAACACATACATGTCTATATATCCAAACACACACAAACGCATATATCAGATTTTATTCTAGAAATGGTTTAAGGCAGCCAAATGAGCAGTGAGTTCCTCTTTTTACTTCTATCATCTAATTCACCTTCAGACAAAGCTCAGTCACATTTCTGTGAAAGAGTTCCTATGAATTTGCAGAAATAGAAAATATGACTATTCTTGAATCTATTTTCGCTCTCAATAGCAAGTGTTTCTGCCATCAGGTCTCTGTCTTAATTAATAAGAAAGTTTTTTGTGTTTTGTTTCATTTTTTATATCTTAAGTCTCTAGACCAAGACCAAATCCTTTCCAGCAACCAGCTTCTGGTTTTATCTGCTTAACAATCTGAAATTCAGATCCTTCCTTCCTAAGACCACAAACATCCTCTGCTTAGCCCACATTCTTTCTCTTTTCATTCATGTGCACTGCAGTGAAATGTCATTCGTGTCCGTATCACGCCAGCCTGCTGGTTCATATCACGGCCACTGCCAAACATCTTGTGTAGGGCCCTGGGCCACTCTGATAGGCTTGGTTATCTCCACCTGTGCTGCGCTGCAGGTGGCGCGAGCTGATTGTTAAGATTCAGGGTTCTCATTGCTGAATGATGTCACACTGTCACCTTGAAGTCGACCATCGTGAAAGCATTTCCACCATGGAAATCAACAAATGCTACACATCAGAACTTTCATGTTTCTTTTTAGACAGCTAGTTCACTGTTCATTGACAAATTATCAGAACACTGTTCATTGATAAATCTTTCTTCCAAACTATGACGGTATCACATTATACCACCATGTTCCTGAATCAGATTACCTGGGTCCAAAGACCCATTTTACTATATGACATTGACTAAATTACTTGATTTGCCAAAATATTAGATTCATCATATGGGATAATATTGGCTCTTATCTCAGAGGGATCTTGTGAGGATTAAATGAGACGATATATATAAATACTGGGGTGCCAAAAAACATGTATACACAGTTTAAGAGATGCCCCCTCTGTATACGAAGGTACACAGTACTCAAATGCTAATTTATATTATTGCTGATGGTATTAGCATTATTTCTTATTATTATTTAATTTTTTTAATAAAATTAAGTTTTGCATCCACTCTCCCAACTTACAGGCAAATTCCCTCATTTGTTATTCAATAGACATAGACATAATACTTTTATGCAATCTAATGATAAATCAATATGGCAGAATGTAATCAATTAATGAACGGCGATAAAATGATCCATTTTAGGAAGCAAAAGGCTACTCATGTATGCCTCTCACCTATCTCTTCCATACTAGTAAGGACCCTAAATTCTGGATACATATATATATATATTAATTTTTGTGACTGGTACACAAGACAAATTTACTGATTCCAACTATCCTGGGACCACACTTGGGGTAACAAGTCTCTGAAGGCTCATCTCAGTAATATTTTGCTGTTTACTTGTATAGTTACTTGAATATTCCATCTATAATCCCTATAGTCCCTATATATATAATCCCTATATATATATATATATATATATATATATATATATATATATATTATTTCTCCATACATTTCTATTCTAGTAGCAGTAGAAAAAAATTTCACAGAACTCTGTTCTACGTAGAAGAAAGTGTTCACTATGCACTTATTCATTTGTTCATTTAAATGTTAAGCATTTATTACATTTGGCAACTAGCTCACAGTCTTGGGAAATAAAAGAATAACAGCTAAAATTAACTGAACATTCATAGTGTACCAGGCACAATTTAAAGTATTTTACAACATATGTAAAGCAGGTATAATTATCAGTGTCATTTTGCAAATAAGGAAACTGAGGCACAGAGAAGTTTAATAACTTGATACAGTCCATAGAACTAATAAGCAGTGGAACCAGGATTCAAACCCAGAAAGTCTGCTTCTCCATCAAGAATCATAACATTAGTTGTACACCCACCTGAAAGAACCCCAAGCCATTACTCAAACTATTAGCCCATTTCGTGTCCAGAATCTGGCACCAGCCCTATCCATATCTTTTGATAGAAAATAAATGCAGAGTAATTTCTTTCCAAATATACCAGGGAGAAAGGAATGCAGCATACACACATGTAATGTAGACTAGAATGAGATTCCAGGTACTCTTATTAAAATTCTGAAGAGCTATGTGTAGGAGAAAAGGTCATGATCACATGCTGTTTAACTCATCCATATTGATCCCTTCAACAATTGTGGAGGGGGAGGAGCCAGCTATGCGCCAGTTACCCAGTCAGGTGCTTGGTGGTGGGGACCAGACATATTCAATCTCCGTGCTCATAGGGATTATAGATGGAATATTCAAGTAACTATACAAGTAAACAGCAAAATATTACTGAGATGAGCCTTCAGAGACTTGTTACCCCAAGTGTGGTCCCAGGATAGTTGGAATCAGTAAGTTTGTCTTGTGTACCAGTCACAAAAATTAATGTAATATATTAATTTTGTAAAGGAAGCCATACAACATAATGAGGTTAGAAGCACAGAAAACCAGCAAAGCATGTGATAATTGGGCAGAGGTACTTTGTAGCAAGAAGGATAAAAACACCATCATTTGAGATTTTTAGAAGCTGCTTGAGGACCTCTCAAGAAAGAGGTATCATTGACACTGGACTGTCTCTGACCACAAATGGGCAATTTACTTCTGGGTTACCAGAAAAACATGTAGCAATCTAACAACCTAAATGTCCAATTAGACAAGGTCCTAGAGATAATCAACATGTTCTTCCAAATCTATTCCCCACTCCACCCTATGGATTAAGCAAGCACCTGTTAAATCAAACTTGCCTGAACCAGGCAAAAGTAGGATAAAAACAAAATTCATTTGGGAGCGTACAAGCGTTCTTTCAAGGTTTATAACTTTTAAGTGGGCATCATAAAAGTATAACAGAACAGAGACTATCCATCTTTTTCATTTAACTATGTGGAAGAGACATTCAAATTTTAGATCCAATGTCAGGGTATTCCAGCTGTATGCCCGTTTATCTCTCCCTCCACCCTTCTCAGCTTCCCCTATTCTTTGTTACTCTGTCCTTTTCCTGACCATGGGCTGCAGTGTATTTAGGTTGTAAGGATTGTCTTCAGTTTGATCTAAATATATTAGGTACTCCTGAAATTAAATGAATTACCAAAAGGTTAGTGGCTCAATTTAAATGATTTGCTTCATCTTTAGCACTCCCAGATTTTTCCCTTTCATTCTCCATTAGAGAAGGGAGGGGCATGGGGATTGTATCACTTAGAGACAGGTGTGTTTAGTTTTTATTTGTGTTCCTTATTACAATGTTATCTCCATGAGTGTGGAAATTATGTCTATCTTCATAGCTATGCTATCTGCAATACCTATCACATTGTATGGTATATAGTAAATACTCAATAAATATTTACTGTAAAATGTATCAATTTCTACCCCACTCACTCACAGTCCCAACAAAGTGCCCTTGATAGTTCTGATTCACTTTTTAAAAGGAAGGGGAAAAGAAAACTGTTCATGTTAAATGGACAATAAGAAGCTCCAGCTAGTATACAACACTTCAACATGGCTACTGGTATTCTACAGACTATCCTGGAATCCTGTAGTGTGGGACTAAGGAGAGAATTTTCTAGACCTTTGCTATCTATAAACTTTCTGCAGTGATGGAAATGTTCTGTATCTACACCATCCTATAGGGTGGACACGAAGGACATGTAGATATTGATCACTTGACACAGTTCAATTAAGGAATCAAATTTATTTTGTTTCCATCCATTTAAATCAGGATTAGAATTGCTACATGTGACTAGTGACTATTGGACAGATAGGCTTTAACTTTAAAAATTAGCACTAAGCCACATGCTGACATTTAAGAATGCCTTTGATGCTAAAGAACACTCTGCAGACATCCCAAACAAATACTTTGGAACAGGACTAAGGGAAAATCATGTTAACATTTTAATGACATTATTTTTATTCTCTTGTGACTGGAAGATAGAATGCTATCTTCTGAAAAATAATTCTTATTGAATTCAAGCCGCTAATTAATATAAACAATAACCTTCAAGCTAAATAACTTATACCTCTTTAAAATTTCTAAAGGCCAGTACACCCATCTTTTTGTCATGTCAGTGAGAAGGTCCCGAACATGCTTCCCCAAAATATGATGGCTTGGCATATTCAATATTTTAAGGTGAAGGAATTTGAGGAATCGCAGGTACAGGAAGAACTCTCTGACCTTCCCCTTCTCCCCTGAAGCATGTGGAAAGAATCTCATGTGAGAGACAAGCCTTGTCTCTGAAGATAGAGAGATGTGTAGAGGAATTCGAAACAACAGGCCTTGCTAGGGTTCCCCTACTTTACTTCCCTTCGCTCATATCCTTTTGTCCTATGCCATTTTTCCACACCTTCCCACTTTTTATCAAAACTAGTACAAAAAGGCTGAGGCTTAACAGTTTCTTTGGGCTTTATGTCCTTATAAAGGCTCCCATGTTATGTAAAACTTATATTAAATAAATGTATACACTTTTCTCCTGCTAATCTGATTGTCAGTTTAATTATCAGGCCTAGCCAGGGATCCTAAGAGGGTCAACGAGAAATGTTTCCTCCCCCACACCAGCTTTACAGGAGGCACGGCAAAGGAAGGGTGTCGCTGCCTGAGACAATTGTACTCAGCCAGAGCTGCAGATGACCAAAGTGTTACTCAGAACAGAATCCTGTCAATTCCATTGTATGAATGAGCAGGGAATGTTTTAGGGAAGGAAGAAAACGCAGTGATGAATGGAAACAGGAGACGCAAAAGGGTACAAACCAGAAGTGTGGATAGCCATAGCAGGCCTAACACCATGAATATACGTGCAGTGCTGCCAACTATCAGAACATAAATTTTAAACTTCTTATCGACTTGGAGAAATTAATTAACATGAAGCCCTAATATTGTCATCCCTGTCATCTTAACATCGTTATGCAGTGCTGGAGATGGGGTCACGCTAATAGTAGGGATAGATTGTGATCCCCATTGAGGTAAAAAGAGCTTTAGGGGCTTCCGGCGAACCTGATCAGAGAGGGAAGGCAGAATCCACAGCCCATATGCAACCAGCTGAGAGGTGTGGGTGTTTGTGTGTGAAGTAATCACCTTAATTTCAAACTGCATTGCTCCCTATTTCCTGCTCTTTAGCAGGAGGTTTCTAGCCTGTTCAGAGGTAACAATACTCTAAACACAAAGAGGTATTTCTGAGTCTCTCCTAAAAGTGGCAGAGCCTGAGCCCTCCTGCGGAGCTGGGCTCCACTTGCCTACCATTATTCACGGCCAGGCTGCTGGGAACCACTTCCACCATCTGCCTCCAGCTGTGTTGGCATAACAGAAAGTCAAAGTGCCGCCACAAGCTCCAACCCTGAATTTGTTGTAAAAGCCACCATTTCTATTTCATTTGGCTAGTAAACAATCTCACACTATTAGGATGGTTAATTATAAATAACAGTCTAGCCTCTTTTAATTGAAAACTACATTTATTTAGAGCCTTTTCATGAGACTAGAATTAAGAAACAAAAAGCATTAGGAATGAATAGAAATGGACCACACTATTGGGGGAAAAAAAACCCTCAAAAATCTAAGCATTAAAGTGCCTCTAAAAAGTAATAGTATTTTCTGCCTCAGCAGAAAATGTCCTCTCCTGTTCTGAAGCATTGCCAATGTTAAATCTTCCATTATTTCTGAACAGAAGCAGGCATTATCAATGTTATTTCGATATTGAGTTCTACCTGCAGAAATCTGCATAACTGATGGTGCATAAGGGTGTTTTAAAGCAAATCAGGAATTTCATTGTTTCATTAAAAAATACTGATTGCTTATTATATACAAGTAACTGAGCTAAATGTTGTAGGGCAACGATTTTTGAAATTTTGCAAGAAACAGTTAACAAACATATTTTATGTTATGACACAATATACACTTACAAATACATTTATGAGATTTAATATTTCATGAAATAATATTTCACCTTAATATGAATGATACATCCTGATATTTTCTACCTATTCTAATTAATAACTTATTATAATAATCTACTAAAAATGATTGTAAAACCACTAAATTAGTTTAAAAACCCGTTAATGGTTTGAAATATGCAGTTCGAAAACAAGAATGAAGAGATGGCAAGATAAATAAAATTCTATTTCTTGCCCTTAAGAAGCTCATGGTCAAATAGCAAAGATAAAACAAACAAAAAAATTAAAGAGATAATAACAATAAGAATAAAAAGAAGAGAAAAAGAAGCAGGCTGAGAGTTTAATTAAAGGATAATTATAATAACAGATAGAATGTTTCAGTCATCTTTAAAGTTGCAAAAGGATTCTCAACTTTTTCTGTCTGATTTATTTCACTTACCATAATAATATCAAGATCCATCCATGTTGTCACAAATAGTACTATTTCATCTTTTTTATGGCAGAATAGTATTCCATCATGTATATACCACAACTTCTTTATCCAATCATCCATCGAAGGACAATTTGGTTGTTCCCATGTCTTGGCCACCGTAAACAAAGCTGCAATGAACACTGAAGCAACCTGAAACTTACGCAACTTTACTAACAATTGTCACCCCAATAAACTTTTATTTAAAAAAAAGTTGAAAAAGGAGATCATAGTCAGGAGGAAGGTTTAATGGACAAGCTGATGTTGATGATGGAACTTGAAAGCAAGTAATATACTTACAGAAGCATCTACCCATCTTCTACCACTTACCGTGTTTCCCCCAAAATAAGACCTAGCCAGACAATCAGACAATGCATCTTTTGGAGCAAAAAATTAATATAAGACCCAGTATTATATTATATTATATTATATTATATTATATTATATTATATTATATTATATTATACCCAGTCTTATAGTAAAATACTATTTATGTATGTAGTACGATACATTTACGTATATCTCTTTTGTTTGAAGTTTCATTTTAATATCATTAATATCATTTTTGCCAATTTTGAGTTCAGTCTCAGCTAAAGATAACACTCCCTCTTGTCTGTTCTTTTCTTTGTTTCACTTTTTCTGTCATGTTGGATTTTATTAACACAAAAGGCAGGATATGAAATTGTTATAAATCAGATTTATTTTAGCTTACTTCGCCATTACATGCAATCAACCATGCCTTGTATTTCTAAATGCTGTAGATGTTAGTTACCCATGTTCCTCTAGCACTAGAGAAAAGGTAACCTTAGTTTTCAGCTGCATGATTTATTTGCTTTTCTCTTTATTCAAAATCTGTTGTCTGATTTTTCTCCTTTATTTTAAAACAAATACTTTTATCCCTTTTTACTTAGGGTAGTAGTGTTCGGTTATAAAAGGGGCCACTTGGTATCACATATTTGCCTAATAATCCCTTTCAAGTAATCTGGCCTTTGTTAATGGCTTTTTTAAAACCAGTCATACACTTAGAATCAAAATTAGCATCTAAATGAGGATGTTTTAAAACGCATGCCTAGGGGTTGCTGGCTTCACCTTTTTTATAGTTTGCCATGTTAAATTATGTAAAATAGAAATAGTATTTTAGTATTTAATGAGCAAATGCAGAACCTATTGAAAGTGCCTTCCATCCCTACCTTTTCCCTTATAGAGCCTACAAAATGCTATTTAAGTTATGAAAAATGGCCATGAATTTTAAAGCATGTGTCAAAATGCAGAGAACGCTTTCCTTCTCAACAACTATCTCATATCTGAAGCAAGGTATGACTAGGAAAAATGTTACGTGTTGAAAATCTTGCTTTATAATTAAATATTTTTAACTGATGTTGTGCACAATAAAATTAATTTAGCATTTAATTTTTTAAAAATTATGTATTATGTTTTACATAATGTTATATTGCCAATTAGGAAAAATATTTCATTAGTTAAATCAACAAATGATGACACAGAGAAAGAAAAATGAAACATCCATTCAAAAGTATGCAAAGAACATTTAAAAATTATGATCAGAGAAAATACATACATTATGAAGAACAGTATTACAAAGTCAGGGGTTATCATTAGAGACGGGTGCATTTTAGTTGGACATCATGAACATTTCCAGAAAATTAGATCTATTGTCTAGTAGTTTGGTCCCACAGGAGAAAGAAGAGCTCCACTGTTTAAGTCATTTAGAAATAGATGGTAACAAATGATACAGACTGAGGTAGAGAAGAGGAAAGAAAGTAATGAGTGGATAAACTAAGAAATTGGTTCATTCTTTAGTTTCAAAGATCGTGTTTTGTAAAAAATCAAGGTAGAAGAATTTCTATGTGGGATTCCATAATGATGATGATGAATAAAAATAAATAAAAAAGCCATCTTAATCGGAAAGATCCTAGGAAAAATACATATATCCAAACCACAAGAGATTTGAAAGTGATTAAGGCTCAAGCCAACAATAGCACTCTGGAATTTCAAGGCAGTAGGATATAAGGTGATTATTTTATCCTATTTCTCTTTTGTATCCTGGGTTGGTTTGTTTGTTTGTTCCTCCCCCATCATCCTCTCCTTCAGCACCCTACACAATCTCTCCACTCATCTTTAAACCCACTTCTCATTCACTTTACAAGACCAACTTCACTTTTTATTTAATGATTTTGATTTTTGTTGATACCTTCTTCACAGAAAATCACAGCTTCTCTCCTCTTTTGAATAATTTTTATTTAATTTTTTTTCTTTTTGTGGTATTTCAGTATGTAATTAAATCAGACTCATTTTTTTTTTTAATGGACAAAAATCTGCAGCTGTGTCTACGGAGAAATAAAGATTTTCTATTCTGCCTTAGAATTGGTTATTAACAATATTTTGGTATGTATTTGATGTCCATGCAAATATTGCCATGTAAACGTGAATGTGTGTATATATTAGTTTTTACACAGCATTAATTAATTCTCTGCTAGGAGATATTTATATTGGCTCTAACATCATACTATTACATATGACATAGCAATTATAATCTTTGAATTTAAATATATGCTGGGTCAAGTATAAAATATTTGCTGGGTTACATCTCTAAGTTTGATTTTTTTCCCCCAGTTGACCTCAAAAAAGCTTGAACTAATGGCCCAGACTTTCTCTTTTACATTCCTCTAGAGAGAATCAGTATTATCAATCCTTTTAATCTTTGCCCAATCCAATATTTGAAAATTATTTATTTTTGTCATAATTTGTGTTTTTTTAGTAAGTATATCATTATGCTTTTTTTTGTGTTTGCCAGTATTTACATTTCTTTTTTCTTTGGAAAGCCTTATTTAGACTTTTGTCCATTTTGTTATTAGTTTCTTATCAGAGTGTGAGGGTTCCTTGTACATTATTATACTTTCCACATTATGCAAATTTTTAGAATGCTGTTTGCTTTTGAATTTTTTGTTATTTCTAGATTCAAATTTATTAATCCTCTTTGCCTTCATGATTTCTATTTTTCATGTCATGCTCACAAAAATTTTCCTTCACATAATGTTTTAATTTGCAATAGAATCTCTTAGTTGTTTCAATAGAATCAATCACCTTCTTGCTCCCATAGTACTTCTTCTATACGGCTATCAGGTTGTACTGTAATTATCTGTTTTCATCACTAGATTGTAGGTTCCAAGGGGCCAGGGACTATGTCATATTTGTTTTTATATTCTAGTTTGCAGAAAAGCCAAAATATCATGACATATAAATAGTAACTGGTAAATGAATAAGTAAATGAACATAAATAAATATAAATGAATGAATAAATAAGATTTAAAACTTAACATCAGCAGGATCACCATGAAATGAATTCATAACCTTGTTATGGAATTAATCACATTCATTTATAAAATCATAAAGTTTTAATTCCTAAAATTCACCATTATTTAATAATCACTTCCTATGAAGTTTTTAAATTTTTTCTACTAAATCATTTTTATACCTCTAATTGCAATGTCTTTTTGCCCGTTTCTTTTTTATTGTAATTATTTTTCTCATTTTATAAGTTGTATAGTCTTATATTCAGCTACTCTTTATTTTAGCAGGCATAGTATTTTGTTAGTCAAAATGTTTTGCTAGCAAGTTGAACCAGCTGGAAAAAAAAAAAAGTGAATGCTGTGTCTCACTCAATTTAATCCGACCCAAGGCAGTTAAAAGTAGGGGCAAAGTTACCTAAGGAACAACAGAAACCACACATGAAACCATTAGGACTCTTCTCATTCTGCTCCATTTCCTCTGCCCTCAGTTTATTCTGAGCCTGGCTTATTCTCAATACTGAAAACATAGCCCATTGCTTTTGGGTTCAGTATCCTAACTACTTAGCATCCAGAGACATAAGGAGTTTTGCCTTCCAGGTATGTGTTAAAATAATAACAATAACAATAACAATAACAATAATAGAATAATTGGTCGGGCACAGGTCAGACAGACACCTCTTGGGAAATCACTGTAGCTATGGTGATGATATACAGTGATTGGGAGATTCTGGGCCCTACTGAAGAATAGACACTGTTATCAGAAAGGGTAAAGGAAAATAATAAATGTCTCAACAAGTATCCTGGTTAAAACCTATGGATCTGAAGTCAGACAGACCTGGGTCTTGCAATACCTTGTGACTTAACCTTTCTGAGCCTCAGTTTCTTCATCTGCAAATTAGGGGATTAAAAGTATGTACTGTAAAAGGATGTTATAAAAATTCAGAGACATAAGTAAAGCGATTTACAGATTAGTGTTCAATAAATCTTAGCTACCATCATCGTCAGCTTCATCTTCATTATCATCACTGCTACATAATCTGAAAGAAGTTTTAGAAATGGAAGAACATTTTTAAAAAGAAACATAATTGAGAAAATAAAATGAGGAAAGTGGTGGGCAATTTTTGGCAAAAAGAAAGTTACTTGTAAGATGCAAATGTTCAAGTACTTAAATACTTACAGAGCCTAATAACAATAGCTATAAATCATTAGCCCCTTAGCATTGTGCTGACAGCTTTATAGATATCATCTCATTTAATCTCATAACAATTCCAGGAGGTTCCTGCTTTTACAAATAAGAAAACTGAAGCTCATTATCATGAATAACTTATTAGAGGCACTTATGATATTAAGTTAAACCAAGCTAAATTTGCATTAGAAAGCTATGCTCAATGAGGTAGTTGTATGACCATTGGATGTAAGATTCAGGAAAACTGTGCTCTGTTTCTGAGCTGCCCCCATTAGCTCGCTGCATGGATATAAACTAATCATGCAATGTTTCTGAGATTTAATTTCCACATCTGTCATATCAAAACAATACCAGGTTCTACAGGGGGGCGAAGGGCAGAGTGCAATATTCTGGGTGCTTGACACACCCACAGCACCCTCCTGAACAAAATGCTGGAAATAAATTTTTCACCCTTCGGTCTCTGTGTTAGGGATTCATGCCTGACATGAAATCAACACAAATTAGCTGGTCCAACATTCATGAACACAAAAAAACAAGCAGGTAATAGGATTGACTGAAATCAAAAGAAACAGAGAAACCAGGAAGCAAATCCCATGAATTGGTAGAAATCATAAGTCCGAGAATCATGATGTTCAACGTAGAGAAGAAAGGCAGATACACTGAGACAAGATGTCTGCCATGCCCATCAATACCATTAAGAAGGGGGAAAAAAGAAAAACTGCTTTAAATGTACTGTCAAAAGTACCGTAAATCAACTACGTAAATTTTGAAATCTAAGTTCTCTGACTTCTTCCATCTACAAGATTAAGATGATTTCCTTTTCATTTTCCTATTAATTGCTAGAACCCCCATTAGCTGAAGTAACCTGATCATGGTTCTGTGAATTGACCAAAAAGTTTGACAAGCAGTCCTATGAGCCTCAAAGGAGGATAAAATTAAATCTGAAAATGCTTTATAAAATACTACAAAAAACAGGGTATTTTTATTGTAAGGGGATATAACAATCATGTGTCTAAAGAGACCAAATTTCAATAAAGATAAAGAATTACTTAGAATGAATAGAAAAAACAAATTATACTACTTATATTTATGGGAAGATGAATATGAAATGTATTAGAAAGGCATTTTTTTATGCTCTCATTTTCTTCAGAGTTCCAGTGAGGACAACTGTCAGGATACATTTCCTCCCCCCCAAAAAAAAAAAAAAATTAGGCAGAACAGTTTTCTGTTAAAATATCTCAATTTCTCCATAGTGTTCCTTAAGAAATGATTGAAGTTCCTTCATTTAGAATACTGGTGTGGAAAACATCATTAAAAGATGCTGGAGGGAAGTAGCCTGTACTACCCTGAGGGTGGAAGAGCTGAATGTAAGTCCTTTCATCTTTGTTTTAGGCTCTTCTGTAATATATTTCCTGTCTGAGAAAGAATTTATCTCCGTCTAACAACATGCTGGGGAAATGGCAATACCAAACTATATCATAATGCAATAATCTATGTAATTAAATTATTTCATGGATCAATAGGAATGTGCAAATTGTGAAAAACTGTGAAATGTAATAATGTGTCTGACATTATAATTTCCAATGGCTTATTTATTCTTCAAGGGCTTTATACATTGATGCTCATTCGATTTCCCTGAACAAAGAAATGTTTCCTTGGTCTGCTTTGGTTCTTCATTCCTTAGAAAAATATATGTAGGGAGCACATTCTGTGTAAGGCATTGTGTTAAGTGCTGTAGGGGGATCACAGAAAAAAAACACAGCATCTCTCTTCTTAAAGAGTCTACATTCTAGGGAGGCACGGGGGCTGCATGTTATAGTGGTGAGAGGACTCTGGGAACACACACATGGGGTTCAGATTCCATCTCTGCCCCTTGCCAGCAGATCACTGGCTCTTTATGTGTGAAATCAGGATAAAAATGTCTTCCTGAGGTGACTGTTATGAAAATGGGGGGATCGTGTACGTAAACCTAGCAAAATATTGGTATTCAGTCAATCAGTGAGACTTCCCTCATTCCTTAAATAATCAAGGTAATATGAGCTGAATATATAAACCAATTACATAGAGAATAATGTGGGAGCTTCGCTATATATATACTTAATATACTGGTTGTCAACTAGGGGAATGAAGTACAGAAACATCTGGGAAACTTTTTTAACACCCCATCCCAACCAACCCAATTACCCCTCAACTCACTTCCACTTTCTACCACACATACATTTCAGAGTGTATCAGAATCAAGTGGAGTATGTAGGTCAAACAAATAGAGAAGAGCTGAATTCTGCCACTTACTTGGGCCAAGTCACTTAATCTCCCTAAGTTTTAGTTTAGAGAAAATACCATGATTGCAAAGGCTTTCCATTCCCAGTAATTAACATTGTGAATGCCTTATATTAGGTGCCCAGCATGTGTCCCCACTGACTAAATAAACTGAGAAACTAACAAAGTCATAAATGATATTATAGGATTATTGGGAGAATTAAAATAATTTCTGTAAAACACCTCCTCAGTGTTGCAGGTACTGAATATTTAACAGCAATAACCATGGGGAGAGAGACACCCAAGAAAAACATCTCAGAGACAACAATATTAAACAGAGTAGGATTCTAATAGGCCAGAGACCAGGATAGGCTAATTTGGTGAGCGCTTGGTGGCAGTTCGAGAACAGTGGATAAGCTAGTGTAGCTGTGAGCCATTAAGAGCAGAGAGTGGCAGACGCTGCTACAAAGTAGATTGTGGTCAGTTTGTGACAGTCCCCAAAGACGCTGTTAAGGAGATTTTTATTATGTCACCATGCAAGGAGAAGCAAATGGAGGTTGCAGGACAAAACAAAGAGTGACATGATCAGAACTCCCCCATCAGAGAATAAATTTGAAACTTCTGTTCAAGATTGGAAGGAACCCAGTAAAAGGTTAAATAACAGTGGAGGGGACTAGTAGCAAGAGTCTAAATAATGGTAGAGGCATTAATGGAAGGGATAGATCAAAGACATTGTAGGAGAAGAATCAACCAAGATTAGTACATGGTGATGACGAAAGAAGAGAATTTTCTGGAATTAACTTAAAGTTTGATAATTTGAGAATGAGTATTCCATTTACAAAAGCAGGGATGTCAACAGGAGAATCTGTTGGAAAGGGAGAATATGTGTTTAACAAAAATTATTAAACATTATAATTCAGTTTTGAACTTGCTGCTTTTGAGGTATCAGGGAGGCCTCCAGGAAACATTCAGAGACTGGGGCGAAAAATACTTTTTTTAAAATTAATTATTTATTTTTTCAGTTACAGTTGACATTCAATATTATTTTCTATTAGTTTCAGGTGTACAGTATAGTGGTGAGACATTTATATAATGTATGCAGTGATCCCCCTGATTAGTCTGGTACCCACCTAGTACCGTACATAGCTGTTGCAAAATTATTGACTATATTCCCCATGCTGCACATTACATCTCAGTAACTATTTCATAAGTATACTTTTTTTTATAATTGTTCCAACAGAAATAAAGACTTCTTCAGAAAGGCTTAAGGATAGAACATCAGAGAATATTCATTTTTTCAGGGGCAAAGAGAAAAGATAAGATTATCTATTTTACTAGAAGGATTCTAGTACAGCCAGTTAAGACTATGCCTTGGGTTTTAAATGTCTATTTATGGCATTACATTTCTTTTATATGAGACAAAAGAAAATTCCAGTTACTTTCATTTTCAATAAAACTTTTTTATTTATTATCTTAAACTTATTTTTCAGAAACTTTATTTAAAATAAATTCACATGGGAATGAGTCCCCAAACAGTCCTGGACAAGTTTTCCAGTTTACATAACTCCAGGAAGCCTGTATTTATTTTCTTTATGTTCTTGCTTATTTTTGCCACCCACATGGGTTATTGTAAGAGGAATGATTCATGACAATTAAAACGCAGTTTGCAATGACGTTATAGACCTTGGAGATAAGAGAACTGCATGATCTATCATACAATAGGTCTTCTTTTATCCATTAGAATTTTGACTTTAATATTAAATTTAGTCTTCAGTTAACAAAAATTGCTTTAAACAGAATCACATGTAAACGATGCATATTATTCCCACGATGTCAGTAAGTTATGACAACAGGTAACAGTACCTGGGAAGTCCTAGAGTGACAATGGTGAGCAATATTTCTGCCTTCACAGAACTTGCAGAAAAGAAGACTGACATACCAAAAGTAAAGTACAGGGAAGGAGACTTGTGCTTATGATGTGGGAGGACACGTGCTACAAGGCTAGAGCAGGGGGAGGGACTTAGTTTAGAGGTATTCTAGAATGTTTCCAGTGGCAAAGTGAGGTTTCAACTGATGTTGAAAGAATCAATAGGCCTTGTTCAGGGGAAAGATGACCAAGGAAGTGCAGCAAAGCACTTTGCCGCTCCTTGACCCTAACTTTCATCATCTATGAATTAGAGAACACAAACCAGATGGCCTATATAAACTTTTCCAGGTATAAAACCCAATACCCTGTTTTAGTAGACTCTTCTTTGTACCGAAATGCCCTTTCCTCCCAGAACCTTCTTCACCTGGACTGCCTGGATAATTCCTGTATGTCCTTAGAGACTCAACTCTAGGCATCTTTAAGCTCCTTCTTGAAACTCTTTTTTGAATTTCTTCATCATTACAGGCAGTCACCTCTGCCACTTTGTATTTTTTTTTTCCATCCGTCTCCCCCACTAGATGGTGAGCTCTCTGAGAGCAATGACTGAGTCATATTTACCTTTATGCCTCTAGCATCTGTCAACATCTGGCATATTGTACCAGTTTGGTAAATCTTGGATGAATAAATACATTTAAGAACTCTCAAAAAAGCTCTTCTAGAAAAATGTATACTTTAAAATCTTTTCTACACTCCTATACACAAAAAGAACTCAGTGGAAGGCGATAATAATGTTATTCTTTTGACAATTGATAACTCTGTCAAAAGAGCTTTTCAATATTATAGCAAAATTTAGAGTTGGATAAGAATCCATTGGAACTTTGGTGATCCAAATCTCAATCAGACAATGCCACAATGGTCACTTTTGAGGATTACTGTACTTAAAAGTATAATTATCTGTTTGGGATAAATTACTTTTTCTTATCTTCATACTTCACCTTCATTTTTATCAGGAAAATACCGTTTATTCACAGTGGTTTTAAAATCAAAATGCTGATATAAGAACAATCAATCATTAATTAAAAGGACAAACACAACTGATTTATAGACCATAAAACAAAAGACAAACATTTAATTGTGATGTTGAATCATACATTTTGATAGTGAAATTAATATGCTAAAGTTTTATGTGACTAATGAAGGATTAAAACTTTGGTTATCAAATTCACTGTTTGATGATTAAAGTGTTATCTCTTATAAAATGAAGGTGGAGAGTTTTATGAACTGAATTAGTAGGTAATTTTTATTAAGCATATTTCCATATCATAACCCCATGACATGCCTAGTATGATTTCTGAAATTCCTTTATCAACAATAGGCAGGTTTTAACATTTACAGGAGTCCTTCAAATACCTTGTCAGACTAGCTTTCCCAGAAGGGCCAGTGAAAACTACAGTTGCAAAGAAAATCACAGCCTTCTAGTTTTAGTTCATTTAGAGGCCCTTGAGCATTCAATGATGTGAACAGTGACATATATCTGTGAATTAAGGAACTTGAATTGCACCAAGAGTGCATATCATTATATTGTACATAATTCAGGAGACGATTCCCTGCATTGAAAGTTCTACCCAACCTCAAGTGTTCAAATGTATCCCCCATTTTCAGGCACATCGAAAATACATATTATGAAACAAAGACCAAAACATTTCAGGCCCTACACTGGACAGAGTCACAGCCAGAGGGAGGTCCACTGTGATGGGTTTTGCTAAAGTGATTTAAGCTTCATCAGATACAAATGCAGGGGTGTCTTTGGCTTTACCACCATCGTGAACCCAAAGCATCCTGCCTGGGAGGGATGTTGATTTCTGAGCCAGGTCTTTTTCCATTCAACTACCTTCTGCCATTTTTCCATCACGATAAGTATGTCATCAGGAAGTATTTCCCCTTTTCACCATCTTAGAAGCAAAGATAAGTTAAACTGGTGACTAAGTAGGGAATTAGCAGTGATAAGGATTTCTGGAATTTGTGTTGACTATTCACCACTCAAGCCCAATCACAGAAACAACCATGCAAAGGTTCCCAGACTGAAAATTACCCTCATCCAAAAACAACTATGTGACATAACTGATAATCGATAAAGAGCCAGGAACTTAGTTCCTTCTAGTTCCGCTTTACTGGAGGTTCAGGCAAATCGTTTAGCTCTGAGCAAACCTGCTCGTTGCAAATGCTTCATCTTCATTCATTCTTTTACGTTTTCATTTATCATTCACTAACTGCTTTTGCAAGTGTCGGTGAAATTAATCCCTGAGAAAGGAATCTACTGTAAATGAGAGCCACCCTGATCACCTTGTGCCTCAAGTTCTGAGAGGCCATCTTATTCCTGCCACATTTATGAGGCAGCCAGGAGCCTTCCACAGGTTATTTTTCATATGTAGTTAAAAGGCACCTAATTAATCAGTCCATACGAAGACAGAAAGTCCCATTGGAGTATACTTTAGGAGACCCCTCTTAGTTACTGTACAGTTGTGGCTCTGGAGAGAACAAACAATCCCTTGAACTGTAACTCAGATCAAGTCTTTCCTCAGATTTGAACTTCCCAGCAGCTCCTCAACTCTCTCAGAGAAGAACCACATTTGTAAGACAATAGAGACAGCGCTATGGATGGCCACCATTTCTCTCACTTGTCTCCCCAACCTCCCAGTTCCTTTCACCTTCTTCCTCTTCCTCTGACTTCCCAGGTACCCTCCTGCCTCCAGGCCCAGGCACCTCCTCCTTTCCTTCTGCCTAACGTGCTCTC